>NC_083691.1:34909741-35217672 GCF_033118175.1 Dama dama
TAGACTGGTTAGAATACATAGTAATTTTTTGGCTAATGTGGTTTTTGAGTGTCCCTTTGTTTTTTCTCTCTCTTCCTGTCCCACGCCCTTCCCCAACCAATCCCCACACAGGTTTGAATTCCTCAGCAGCATCTGTAGCAAATAGCGGGCGCTGCGAAGGAGACCTCCGAATTGGAGACAGGGTGTTGGTGGCAGGCCAGAGAATTGGTACCATTAAGTTCTTTGGGACAACAAACTTTGCTCCAGGTAACTCACCTGTATAGTCTTTGCTCAACTTGAATTCTTTAGAATACAAAGGTTTTAGAATTTACATGTAAATAAAATGTAGAATTCTTGATTAATAGTTCCTATGGATGGTCGTTCTGGCACAGAAAATGCAAAATGTTGATTCAGATGCAGACTGTTTTCACGCAGGTTGATTATTTCTTATGCATTTTTCCTGCCAATTGTGTTTTACATTGTCTAAAGTTAAAAATCAGTTGTTACTCTCCAGTTTCACTCTCACTGATTGCCAAGTGTGCTAAATAACAGAGAAAACATTTTAGGATTAGATTTGTGCTAAGCACATTATTTAAAATGAGTGGATAATGAGTTCATTGCATATAGCTTTTAACAGAATGGCTTAGAAAAGCAAACAAAGAGGTTCAAAGGGAGATGAAAAAGGTTTTGTGCACCCTGGGACCTTAAAGATGCATGTTTGTGTATTTATATATTCATTCCAATCTAAACTTAATACTGCGTTTCCAAATGTGAAGATAATCTTTCTTTTGTATTTTTGGTGATTGTAATTTCAAGTAGAAGCCAGTTGAATAAAACATTTGTATTTTTAAATAGCAATATGCTGTGTTGACACATGGTGGCATTGCAGGATTTGTAGGAAAGGTTACTGAGAACACTGATTTTTTAAAAAAAAGTTTGTAGTCTTCTGTCAGGATCTCTGAAAGATCTGAGATTTTACCTTATTTGCAAGATGGATGACCATGGTTCCATTGATGCTGGCAGAAGATGGTAGCCTCCTGGGTCAGAGACAGAGAACCTCAGTGCTCTCATCAACAGTGGTAGCTAGAGTGGCAACATTTTCTTCTGTTTGTTTCCTGGGCACCAGTTCCCAGAGAATAAGATAGGGAGGAGGGCCAGGCGACCCCTGTACACCCAGTAGTATAGGAGAGGAGCCCCAAGCTTAAGGAATCTGAACCTTTATAGAGACAGTAAGTATACCTGTCCTCTTGCCAGGGGAGACTGTCTCCATCTCCCAAGGCTCTCTTCTCTATAAACATCTGTGAACACATGGTCAGCACCTCTCTCCATAAGACATGGACAAAGAATGGTCTCCTAGCACATTCTCATTTCATTAGTACAATTTATAATTGCGGTCCAGTTACTAATTGATTGGGGATGGGCTGTATGCTTTATAATTCATGTCTCTCGAAATAGTAGTAGCAACTGAGTAGTAACCAAGATTAGTTAGAATGTTCTTAATATGGTTCTCAAATAAAAACTTAGAAATGCCAAAGGTAGTTTATTTTTCCACCATCATCATGTCTTCTCAGTTTCCTTTCTCTGGTTTTACTAAACAAGGCTTGAATGGTTTGATTCATTTGGATACAGTTGTTTTTAGGTTGACTTTTAAGTTTTGAACTCCTAGTAAAGAGCATTTAGGGCTTCCCAGGTGGTGCAATGGTAAATAATCTATCTGCCAGTGCAGGAGATGCAAAAGACAGGGGTTAGATCCCTGGATTGGGAAGATTCCCTGGAGTAGGAAATGGTAACCCACTCCATTATTCTGGCCTGGAAAATTTCATGGGTAGAAGAGCCTGGCGGGCTACAGTTTTCCATGGGGTTGCAAAAAGTTGGACATGACTGAGTGACTGAGTACACATAGAACACTTAGAAATTTGAAAAGTAATAATCAGATATTGGACATGAGTTTGAGCAAACTCCGGGAGATACTGAAGGACAGAGAAGCCTGGTGTGCTGCAGTCCATGAAGTGGCAAAGAATTGGACATGACTTAGCGACTGAACAACAAATAAACAGTATAAAAATTGGAGATTTTTTGTTAAAGTCCTTCTGCCCTTTCAGAAAGTAGTAGGATATATTTCTTGCGGCGTCAAAATGTAGATCAGTCAGTTCTATAGAACAGTGGTAATATCTAGCCTTTTTAAGATTATGAGACTTAGACCTGACAGAGGGCATGGTTAGCCATCAGTGCTACCTCTGAAAGAAAGGTGCTGGTTACGTGGGGTGATGTCCATCCCTCACCACTGCCAGACACTGTGTAGTCACTCTTGTTAACACTTGCTGTAATGCCTTCCTGCTGTGTGCTATATACTTTCAAGAGGTATATGGCAAACATGTAGCAGTGATATGGTGTATTAAAATGGGAAAATGTACAAATTATATAGGAAAGCATCAAAGGCAGGAGGACATAAAACTTGGAAAATTGTAACTGTGGCACTCAGAAATAACAATGGCAACCAGAATAACCTGGTTTAATGACATTCAGAAATGCAGTGCCCAGCATGAGTATGGCCAAGCAGTAGGTCTGTATACATCTCTTTGTACCTGTGCAGAGTAGGTTGTTTCAGTATAAAAGACTACCACATGCCTTATACTAGTCTTTCCAATTCAAACTCCATTATCGGGAATTGACTCAAGTGTCATCATTTTGAATATAAGAGGAAAAAAAAGTTAAGAACTTCTGGGATGTCATTTTAGAGGTTATATAATTGACTCTCTGCATTATTAATCTGAAGGAAACAATATTCCATATTTTGTCATTTGTAGTAAATTTCTCAATATCCATATCTTTATTTGATACTGATTCTGAGAGACCAAATACAATCATTATTGTGTTCCCCTTTTAAATAAGAAATGAGTGGACTGTCGGGTACATTTAACTAATTTGGAGGTACCTTCATCTAGAGCCATTACTCTAGGAGTCTGTGTCCTTTTATTTAATATTTGCCACACTAAAAGCAACCTCGCTGTTTTAATTTTATGCTCTCTGGAAAAGGAAATCCCATTACTCTCCTCAGAGTGCCCTTTTAAATACTTGAAAGCCTTTTAGAAAATTCTTCCTATTAGCTAACCTAAATCTTTTAGGTTAAAAATGATTTTTTCCCCCATCTTGGGTGGGGAAAAAACGAAAGAAAAAGAAGAATCACCATGAAGTCTAGTCATTTTCCATATTATTTTTGTCCCTCTTTAATTATTTAAGAACTGTTTGTGGTATTCTCATATTGGGAGAGTAAAATGAAAAGATTGCATGTTCATTTTATGTCTTATGCATCTCAATACTATGCTACATTGCTCCCATCTCAAACAGACTATATTACCAAGTTAAGGACAGTTTCTTATTATAGCTTTTAGATATATTTTGGTCAAACACTACTTGCGTAGTAGCTAATACTTGCCAAATTTGTGTTTGTGCATTTTGTCTTTCTCCCTTAATGTACAGCTCTGCAATTATGCTTGTGAAATGTTTTTCTGGTTCATTTTTGAAACTCTCAAATTTTGTTTTATAATTTTATTGTTTGAAGACTTAATGATAACAATGATCTTCCATCACTTTGGTCATGTGTGAGAATGTTAAACCATCTAGACTGTGGGTTTGTGTAATAACATAACAGTTTTGGATAAAGTACAGATGCTTTTAAAATCCAGTATTCTTGTTCTAGGATATTGGTACGGGATAGAGCTTGAGAAACCCCATGGCAAGAATGATGGTTCAGTTGGAGGTGTGCAGTATTTCAGTTGTTCCCCAAGATATGGAATATTTGCTCCCCCATCCAGGGTTCAAAGGTGAGAAAAAAAATGAAATTTACATTATTAACAAGAACTTTTTGTAATGCGCAGTAAGTTAGAGTCACTAATTCTGTATGAAAGATGTGCACTAACTACAGACCATGTCTTCTTTCAAGGGGTTAACCAGCCACCTTCTTCAGAGGGTAGGCTCATGGAAAGCTAAATTTGCTTTGCTGAGGATTTGCAATTTTAAAAACCTCCTTTATTCCTCATTTGCAAACCCTATGAGTATGTGTAGGCTATTAGGAGTGGTGTTTGCTGCTCAGAACAGTGAGAGCAGCAAGCTTAATCTGTCATGCAAACAAAAGTGAAAATGCTCTCTGATTGCTTCAGTCACATCCTAACTACATTAAATTTCCTGCCAGCAGGCACCCCATTCATTCTCCTACAAACCTAATGGAAGCAAAATGGCTTTTTCCTCTGATTTCTTTAGTTTTCAAAAATAGATAGGCAGTACATCTTTGGGGGGAAGTGAAGCTTCAAGTATTTATATATAATATACCTCCTCGGTGTTTCTTCCGAAGATAGTACACTTTTGCTCCAGCTCACTCTGGGTTTTAAAAAAATAAGTTGAGCAGAAACAAGTCCTTATGAAATTCTAGATACACTGTGTGAAATGACTTAATATGCTGAAAGAAGTTGGCCTGATATCTTTAAATAGGCAGTAACACATATGGTACAATCACATTCATGAGAATAGACCTACCATCTCAACCTGGGAGTCCCGTCTCATCCCCTTCCAACTGGACTGTGTGACTGCCTCCTGGCAAATTTAGTAGTTTTCATATCCATTTTCTTTGTCATTTTTTAAAATGAATAGTTACATATAATTTTTGTATTCTTTTCCTTCTTCTATGATGTACTTGATATAATCCTTTTCTTGTTATTTATGATTTTATAACATTTAACTTGTAATGCTTTGCAGTTATAAGTTAACTGCAAAGTACTTGACAAAGTACCTTCAATTAAATGTTTTGTTTGATTTTAATAAGTATTTAGCCAGGTAAACTAGAAAAGAATAACTGCCGATGGTCCCTGACTTACAGTGGTTCAGTTTACAATTTTTAGACTTTATGATGGTGCAAAAGTGGTAAGAATTCAGTAGAAACTGTACTTCAGATTCTGAGTTTTGATCTTTCCCCGGGCTAGCCGTACGCAGTATGACACAGTGTCATGAGGCTGGGCAGGGCAGCACCTGCAGCTCCCAATCAGCCCCGTGATCATGAAGGTGAACGACCCAGGCACCTACGACCCTTCTGTATCCACACAACCATTCTGTTTCTCACTTTAAGTACAGTATTCAATAACTTAAATGAGACATTCAACACTTGATTGTAAAGTAGGCTTGGTGTTAGATGGTTTTGCCAAACTGTAGACTCATGACAGTGTTCCGAGCACGTTTAAGGTTGACAAGGCTAGGCGATGATGTCCAGCAGGTTAGGTGTATCAAATGCATTTTCAACTCAAGATGGGTTCGTTGGGACATAACTCCATTGTAAGTTGAAGAGGATCTCTACAAACATTTACTGATCATTTAATGAGTGGTGGGCTCTGTACCGTGTACTTCCTCAATTTCCCCCAGACCCATGAGATATAAGGTATTACAATTATTCTTATTTTGCAGGTAAAGAAAAGTTTCACGAGATACAGTAACTGCTAAAGTCATGTAGCTGGTGTAGGGGACGAAAAACTTGTCCCGTACCATCTTACGTTCACTAACTGGAGGGGACGGAGTCTGTGAATTAAACTGACAACAGATAAACAGAAGAAAAGGCATAGCATTTATTAAATGTTAACTTTACATGCATGGGGGCATCACAGAAAGTGGTGAATGCCCAAAGGAATGGTGACATTGGAGAATTTGTAGACCATCTTAATGGGGGAAGGGACGGGGAAAAAGGCTGCTTATGGGAGAGCAGATGATGTTAGCGAAGATCAATGGGCCTTTAGGAAAGTGGATGGGGATGTGATAGTCTGTGACAGTGTCTGTCTGGGTGTGGTGTTAACTCCCCATCTCCTCTCCTGTGATGCAAGTCAATCTTCCATGCTTGATGAAATTCTGGGGAGGGGATTTATGACAATTGAGTTCTTCTTTGGGAAGATCTGTTTTAGGCAGATAAGGGGAGTTCAGAGAAAGCCTCTTTTTGCATTTGTTTATTCTTGAATGTCTTTAGCTCAAAATAATCCCTTGTGCTAGAGCAGCCTGTTTGGGGTAAGGTGTTTTGAGCTCCCATACTAGTTAATGGTGGAGCTGGATTCAGCCCAGGTTTGTTACTTTGCTTTTTCCTAAGCCCTTGCTTTTAGATAGTTTGCAGGGGGGCTTTTGGTAGTTATTTTATAAATAAAGAAAAAGAGGCAGTAACTGGTGGCACTTAGATGTGCTGCACTATTTTAAGTGCTTTTTATGTATTGTTTACTCTTCTGTAGTGATCCTGTGTGTCGGGTACCATAATTATCCCTATTTCACAAGTGGGAAAGTAAGGCACAGAGAGCTTAAGTGAGGTGTACAATTGTGCCCAGGGGCCAAGTGAAGATTTGAGCCCAGAGAGTCTAGTATAAGAATGTGTGCTCTTAACCATTATCCTATTATAGTTAAAAGAGGCTCAGTGACTTTCTTCAGGACCTATATCTTGTAAGTGATTGATTTGGGAATAAAATCCATACTAAGTCACCAGTTAGTCCTCTGGATTCTCATATTACTTTGAACAAATCTTCATTAGCACATTGCTACAGTCTCTTAGAAGTTTGATTTGTCTCCTAGTCATGAGGACTTTGCTTCTCTGTTCCATATTTGCCTACCCAAGGAATATAGTTTGGCATATTGTGCACACAGTAAATATTGATGAACTTTCCTTTAGTGTCGTTTATGCTGTAACAGCTTTCTTCTCTGTTACATTGTGAAGTCACTTTCTCTCTCCAAGTTTTATCTTCTTTTTCTTGCTTTGTTTATGGAACACACATTTTTTGCTTTCTTTTTTGGGGGCATCTATTTGGTCTTCTTTAAGGTGATTCATTTAAAAGCAGTCCCCTCATCTTTAGACGAAGCACGGCTCTCTCTAAATGAACTGCTGTCTCCAACCAGCTGTCTTCCTGTCATCTTCTGATTGTCTCATTCATCATCATCAAATACTATTAAGTGTCTTTTAGCACTTTGTGCTGTGCTCGGCATTCTATAAGCAAATAAAACAGACATGATGCCTGATTTTGAGGAGTTTCTAATTTAAACCAGCTTGGGAGCTCTTTAACAATCACACTGATCTTCATGAAGGGACTCCTGAGAACAGTTGTTAATCACATAGTGACCAATCACAACCTCACCTTGCATCACTCTCCTCCCCAGACTGTTGTTGGCCTTTTTTTTTTTTCTTTAAAAAAAAAAAAAAAAAATTTCTATTAAAAAAATGTGCCCCTGTCCCAGAATCTTTGCACATATTACTTCCTTTGCTTGGATGGCTTTCTTTGATCACTCAACTATTGTCTAGCTAATTCCTTTTCTTCTATCAACATATATAAAAGCCAGTATTTCTTTAGAGAAATTCTGAGACTCAGTGACTAGATCTAATCTCTCTCTCTCTCTTTTTTTTTTTTTGCTCAAGTGGTTTTTATCAGCATAGTATTAATTTTCTTATTCTTAGTTCATACCATTAGGTACTTCTTACTAATGAACTGATCACTTTTAGAATTAAGTTCTCAACTCTCCATCACAACTAAATTCAAGTATCTCTCTGCTTCATCAAGTCATATTCTTTGCATTCATTAGTCTCTCATTGATTGCTCTATGTTATGTATCATGTAAAGATGATGCACGTGGATTGCAAGATGAAGTTAAAATTAATGCAAGAGTTGCAGGATTTCTTTATGGTAACAAAGTGTGCTGGAACAAGTGATGGGTAGAATGAAGACTTTTCTGGTTTAGGTCAGTAAACAGTTGAAAGAAAATGAGACTGTTATAGGATTGGCTTTTTAAAAATAACGAATGATTTGAATATCAAAAAAATAGACCTATAAAGAATGTGTCCTTTATGATTGTGCTTAGAGTCAAATAAAACATAAAAGATGTTGGTTTTGTAAGAAAAATCACATATATACACAGACTCAGCTGATGTCTTTTTTCAATATAAAAATGTAATGTTTTTATAATTATAACCTAACATTTGTCATATTTACCGTAAAATAAATTTTCACCTTCTTTAGTTCCGTCTTTGAAAATGAAGCTCCAAGAAAACAAAGTTGGGCCCCTATTTGAAATGAATTCACTTGAAGTTGACTTTCTCTGTACTTGCTATCCTTATATAACTTGCTATCCTTATATAACAAGGACTTCTTCTGTTTGATTAGTGCCTATCTCTGGTGCTAAATTGAAATTCATTTCTGGCTTATTAATAAATACTCAGCAAATGCTTGTCCAGTGAGTAAAATAAGAAATATCCATTGAATACATGTATATGTATGACTGAGTCCCTTTGCCGTTCACCTGAGACTATCACAGCATTGTCAGTTGACTATACCCCAATACAAATCAAAAAGTTAAAAAAAAAAAAAAAGATATAGCCATTGTTGTGAAACCCTCAGTTAAATATGAAGACCAGCTGCTTCTAATTAGGTTTGCATTCCTTCTTTTATTCACAGAGTAACAGATTCCCTGGATACTCTTTCAGAAATTTCTTCAAATAAACAGAATCATTCTTATCCTGGTAAGATTACGATTTTGTGTTCCTAATAATTATTTCTTTTCTTTTCCTTTATTGAACTTTTTTAAATTGTAAAGTGTATGTGTATACAGAAGAATATATGAAATACATTTGTATAGTTATGTAATCATAAAGCAATATCTATTACCCATCCCATGGCCAAAGATGATTACCTGTATGTCCTGAGTATTGCCCAGTCTCATCTGCCTCCCTTTTTCATATGCCCTGTCTCCAGGTTATGTATCTTGCATTGTATGTTAATGTTCCCTTGATTGTTTTAAATGTCTATGCATCATATATAGATGTCAGTAAATAATGTATGTTTAGTTTTGATTGTTGTTTACTGTGTTGTGTAGTGGTGATGGTAGTTTAATTGCTAAGTCATGTCTGACTCTTTGCGACCCCATGGACTATAGCCTGCCAGCCTCCTCTGTTCATGGGCTTCTCCAGGCAAGAATCCTGGAGTGTGTTGCCATTCCCTTCTCCAGGGGATTTTTTCTGACCCAGGGATCGAACCCAGGTCTCCCACATTGCAGGCAGGTATTTACCATCTGAGCCGTCTGGGAAGTCATGCTATGTAACGTTCCGTTAAAATATATTGTGCTTGTTTGCTAAGTCGCTTCAGTCGTGTCTGACTCATTGTGACCCTATGGACTATAGCCTGCCAGACTCCTCTGTCCATGGGGCAAGAATACTGGAGTGGGTTGCCATGCCTTCCTCCAGGGGATTGTCCCAACCCAGGGATCGAACCCACGTCTCTTATGTCTCCTGCATTGGTAGGCAGGTTCTTTACTACTAGCACCATCTGAGAAGCCCTAAAATACATTATCCATTCTATATTTGAGTTACATCGCATTTTTTACTATTCAGAAGCTACGCCATTGTACACATTTACAAAAGTTCCTCTAGGATTTCCAGGCATGGGCTGTCCATATCTTCAGCCTTCCTAGTGTGTCAGACTGTCCATATGGGAATGGATGAGTGTCTTTGCCACTCCTCACCTCAGCAACAGTAGTCCCGTTTGATTTAGAAGTCTTTGCCCATCTGAAGGATGTAAATGGCCTCTCCTTGTGGTTTCAATTTGTGGTTTTCAGATTACAAATGAAGTTGAGCCCACTTCCATGTTTATGGACCACATACATTGCCTTTTTTATGACATACCTGTTCAGGTCTTCTGCTCATTATTTTTTTGGGGGGGGGGGGTTGGTTTGTTTTTATCTTTTTAATTTGTAGGTTTCTTTATATATTTTGAGCACTAATATTTTGTCTGTTTTGTTTGTTGCAAATATCTTTCCCCTTTTCTTGACTTGTCTTTTGTCCCCTTTCCCTCCCTTTTTTGATGTCTTTCGATGAGCAGAAGCTTTTAATTTTTAAGTAGTCAAAATAGCAAAGTTATGTTTTTGCTTATTTTGTGACTTGGCTTTTCATTGTCTTAATAGTGTCTGTCATAGAGCAGAAGTTTTTAATTCTAATGAAGTCCAAGTTATCAATTTTTTCTTTCATGACTTGTGCTTTTGGTTTTGTATTGAAAATGTCTTCACCAAACCCAAGGTTACCCTAATTTTCTCCTATGTTATCTTCTAGTTTCATAGTTTTGTGTCTTACATTTATATCTATGATTCATTGAGTTAATTTTTGTGAAAGGTGTAAGTCTATGTCTAGATTCTTTCTTTTTGGATGCAAATGTTGGTTGGTCCAGCATATTTGTTGAAAAGACTATCTTTTCTCTGTTGAATTGCCTTTGCTCTTTTGTCAAAGAGCAGTTGACTGTGTTTGTGTGAGTCTATTTTTGGACCCTTTATTCTATTCTGTTGATCTATTTGTCTTTTTCTTTGCTAATACCACATTGTCTTGATTACTGTAGCTTTACAGAAATTCTTCCAATTATAGTAATAGACTTTGATCATCTTCCTCAATTTAGAGTTGGTTATTCTAGGCTTTTTGCCTTTCTGTGTAAACATTGCAACTGGTTTGTTGATGGCTACAAAATAATTTGCTGGTATTTTCATTGGGATTGCACTGAATGTATAGATGAAATTGTGAAGAACTGATGGCTTAACAGTATCGAATTTTGCTACCCATGAACATGGAATACTTGTTCATTTATTTAGATCTTTTATTTCTTTCATCAGTTTTATGGTTTTCCTAATATAGATTTTATATGCATTTTATTAGATTTATACCCACACGGTTCTTCCATTTTGGCGTTAATGTCAGTGGTATTGCTTTATAGTAATTCTTTTTACCTTGTATCAGCCTTCTTGTGGTTAAGTATTTGCCTAAAAACTTATTTTCTAGCCATTGCCTTAATCTTTCTATGTCCTCATGTTTTTGGAATATCTTCTAAATAGAATATAACTGGATTTTACTTAAAAAAAAAAGACAATCTTTGTCTATTAATCTGAGAGTTTTACCTATTTGCATTCATTGTATAACTAATATATTTGGGTTTATTTATGTTATTTAATTTTTCTAATATTTCAACTTTTTTGTACTTAAATGTTTTTCTCTCTTGACTTCATTCTGTTTGTATTCCTACCCTCTATTTTTCTCATTTTGTTTTCTACTTGTATAAAAGTTATGCTCTATAAATATGCTTCCTAGTAATTACTGTAGGTACTTTGACATACATACTTAACAAAGCCTAAAGTCAATTATTATGTTTATTCTTTTTCAAATAATAGAAAACCCTTAGAAATTGAGTTATTCTGTTTCTATTTTATTTTCCTCACAAATTTCACATTATTATACTAGTTTTTATATAATTGATGTTTATTTAATTTGCTTATACATATTTACTAATATCTTTAGTCATAAATCCTCTGAATTTCCTCTTGAAATCATTTTGTTTTTAACTCATTTGTATTCTTAAAAATTTCTTTAAGAAAAGGCTTATTGGTAGCAAATGCTCTGTTTTTAACTGTCTTTCCTAATGATAGTTTTACCAGGTAAAAGTAAAAATTGATGGAATTTTTAGTTTGAAAGCTGTTTTCCTCTGCACATTGACATTATCATTCTTCTGTTTTCTGTCTTCTGTCAGTGTTTTGAGGAGTCACCTATGAGTCTGTCTAATCTGTACCGTTGTAGGTGGTTTCAGTTCAGTTCAGTCGTTCAGTTGTGTCTGACTCTTTGTGACCCCAGGGACTGCAGCACGCCAGGCTAGCCTGTGCATCACCACCTCCTGGAGCTTGCTCAAACTTATGTCCACTGAGTCGGTGATGACATCCAACCATGTCATCCTCTGTTGTCCTCTCCTCCTCCTGTCTTCAATCTTTCCCAGCATCAGGTCTTTTCAAATGAGTCAGGTCTTCGCATCAGGTGGCCAAAGTATTGGAGCTTCAGCTTCAGCATCAATCCTTCCAGTGAATATTCAGGACTGATTTCCTTTAGGATGGACTGGTTGGATCTCCTTGCAGTCCAAGGGACTCTCAAGAGTCTTCTCCAACACCACAGTTCAAAAGAACCAATTCTTCGGTGCTCAGTTTTCTTTATAGTCCAACTCTCACATCCATACATGACTACTGGAAAAACCATAGCTTTGACTATACTGACCTTTGTTGGCAAAGTAATGTCTCTTCTTTTTAATATGCTGTCAAGGTTGATCATAGCTTTTCTTCCAAGGAGCAGCATCTTTTAATTTCATGACTGCAGTCACCTCTGCAGTGATTTTGGAGCCCAAGAAAATAAAGTCTATGTTTCTGTTGTTTCCCCATCTATTTGCCATGAAGTGATGGTAGGTGGTTTATCTTCGCTTTCTGACTGCTTTTTAAGATCCTTTCTGTTTGCTTTGTCTTGTACAGTTTTACTCTGATTGTGCCTTGGTGGAGATTTCCCTTCATTTATTCTGTTTGGCATCTTGGGTCCTCCTGGATCTGGGAATTAGTATCTTTGATTTACTGTGTAAAATTCTTCTTCATATTCTGAAAATATTTCTCTCTTCATGCTCTTTATTATCTCCTGAAACTCTGATGAGTAGGATAGTCCAGTTTTTCACTTTCCCATGCCTAGCTTATAGTTCTCAGAACTTTCTTTCTCTTGACTGCATTCTGGATATTTTCAGAGTTACCTTTCTGTTTCTTTCTTCTGCTATATTTATACTACTGCCTAATTCAGCCACAAAGGTTTTTAATTATACATTTTTCATTTGTTTTCTTTTTGTAAGTCTATGTGGTTATTACTTATTCTTTTCCTATATTTTCAAGATTTTTCTTTTATGTTATTAAGCATTTTAAATATTGTTACCTTTTATGTTTAATACTTCAATATCTGAAATCTTTGTGAGTCTGATTTTGCCATCTATTTCTGTTGCGCCTAACTTGTGGCACTTTTCTTTCCTTGTGAGTTTTGTAATTTATTGTGAAATACTTATTTTACCTACTTAGAATTTAATATATGGGAATTCTCTGAAGCCTAGGTTGATGCCTCTCAAGAAGATTATACAGGCATATCTTGTTTTATTGTGCTTTGCTTTTTTTGTGCTTCTCAGATATTATATATATGTATATATATATTTTTTACAAATAGAAGGTTTGTGGTAACCTGCCTTGAGCAAGTCTCTCAGCATCATTTTTCCAATAGCATTTTGCTTACTTTATGTCTCTGGGTTGCATTTTAACCCAGAGACAGGGGTTAAATTTGAAATTTTAAACTCTTTTTTTAGCATTAATTTTTTTAAGTTTTAGTTTTGGCTGTGCTGGTCTTTGCTGCTACACAGGCATATCTCTAGTTGTGGCAGATGGGGGCTTCCCACTGTGGTGGCTTCTCCTGTTGTGGAGCTCAGGCTCTCGGGTGCATAGGCTTCAGTAGTTGCAGCACAGAGGCTCCCAGGCTCTAGAGCACAGGCTCAATAGTTGTGGTACATGGGCCTAGTTGCTCCGTAACATGTGGCAACTTCCCAGACCAGGGACTAAACCCATGTTTCCTGCATTGGCAGGCTGATTCTTTACCACCAAGCCACCAGGGAAGCCCCAGACTTTTTCGTTATTATGATATTTGTTGTGGTGGATCAGCAATCAGTAATTTTTGATGTTACTGTTGTAATTTTTTTGAGGCATGGTGAACCTCATTCATATAAAATGGCAAAGCTGATCAATAAATCAACAAAGGTCCATCTAGTCAAAGCTATGGTTTTCCCAGTAGTCATGAATGGATGTGAGAGTTGTACCATAAAGAAAGCTGAGTGCCAAAGAACTGATGCTTTTAAACTGTGGTGTTGGAGAAAACTCTTGAGAGTCCCTTGGACAGCAAGAAGATCCAATCAGTCCATCATAAAGGAAATCAGTCCTGAATATTCATTGGAAGGACGGATGCTGAAGCTGAAACTCCAATACTTTGGCCACCTGATGTGAAGAACTGACTCATTTGAAAAGACCCTGATGCTGGGAAAGACTGAAGGTGAGAGGAGAAGGGGACGACAGAGGATGAGGTGGCTGGATGGCATCACCGACTCAATGGACATGGGTTTGAGTAAACTCCAGGAGTTGGTGATGGACAGGGAAGTCTGGTGTGCTGCAGTCAATGGGGTCCCAAAGAGTCAGATAAGACTGAGCGACTGAACTGAACTGAATCGATAAATGTGTATGTTCTGACTTGCTCCACAACTGGCTGTTACTCCATCTCGTTCCCCCTCCTTGGGCCTCCCCATCCCCTGAAAACCAACGGTATTGAAAGTAGGACAACAAAGAACCCTACGATGGCCTCTGAGGATTCAAGGGAAAGGAAAAGTCTCATGTCTCCCACTTTAATTCAAAAGTTGCAAATGATTACAGTTAGTGGGGAAGGCACATCAAAAGCAGAGATAGGTCAAAAGCTGGCCTTTTGTACCAATGGTTAGCCATGTTGTGACTGCAGAGAAAAACTTCTTGAAGGAAACTAAAAGTGCTACTTCGGTAAGCACACAGATGGTAAGAAACAACCTTATTGCTGATGCAGAGAGAGGTTTAATGGCCTGGAGAGAAGATCAAAGCAGCCACAACATTCCCTGAAGCCAAAACCTAATCCAGAGCAAGGCCCTAACTCTTCAATTCTGTGAAGGCCGTGAGAGGTGGGGAAGCTGCAGAAGAAAAGGTTTGAAGTCAGAAGAGGTTTGTTTATGAGGTCTCAGGAAAGAAGCCATCTCCATAAGATCAAAGCATAAAGTGAAACAGCAAGTGCTGATGTAGAAGCTGAAGCAAGTTATCCAGAAGATCTGGCTAGCTCATGAATGAAAGTGGCTCCACTAAACAGTGGGTTTTCAATGTAGACATGGGTACGTGTGTGTGCTCAGTCGTGTCCAACTCTTTGCAACCCCATGGGCTGAGACCACCAGGCTCCTCTGTCCATGGGATTTTTCCAGGGAAGAATACTGGAGTGGATTGCCATTTCCTCCTCCAGGGGACCTTTCCGACCCAGGGATCAAACCCATGTCTCCTGCATTGGCAGGTGGATTCTTTACCACTGAGCTACCTGGGAATCCCTCAATGTAGATGATACAGTCTTGTATTGGAGAAGATGTCATCTAGGACTTTCACAGCTAGAGAGGAGAAGTCAATGTGAGGCTTCAAAGAAGGGGTAGCCTTTAAAAAAAAAAAAAGATTGATTTGGCTGCATCAGGTCTTAATTGTGGCATGTGGGCTCTTTAGTTGTGGTATGAGAACTCTTAGTTGTGGCGTGTGGGATCTAGTTCCCTGACCAGGCATCAAACCAGCGCCCCCTGCATTGGAGGCTCAAAGTCTTAGCCACTGGACCATCAGGGAAGTCTAGGCTGACTTTCCTGTTAGTAGCTAATGCAGTGGGTAACTTTGTTGAAGTCAGTGCTCATTTACCATTCTGAAAATCCTAGGGCCCTTAAGAATTATGTTAAATCTACTCTGCCTATGCTCTATAAATGGCACAATAAAGCCTGGAGGACAGCACATCTATTTATAACATGGCTTACTGAATATTTTAAGCTCACTGTTAAGGCCTACTGCTCAGAAGAAAAGATTCCTTTCAAAATATTACTGCTCATTGACAATGCACTTGGTCACCCAAGAGCTTTGATGGACATGTACAATAAAATTAATGTTTTCATGCCTGCTAACACAACATCCATTCTGTAGCCTGTGAGTCAAGGAGTCATTTTGAGACTTCCAACTCTTAGTATTTAATAAATTCTTTTCATAAAGCTATGGCTACCAGAGATAGTGATTCTTCTCTTAGATCTGGGCAAAGTTCATTGAAAACCTTCTGGAAAGGATTCACCACTTTAGGTGTCATTAAAAATATTCATGATTCATGGGAGGAGGTTCACATATCAACATTAATGGAAATTTGGCAGTTGATTGCAGCCCTTATGAATGACTTTGAGGGGTCATAACTTTGGTGGAGGGAGTAACTGGAGATGTGGTAGAAATAGCAGGAGAGCTAGAAGTGGAGCCTGAAGGTGTGACTGAATTGCTGCAGCCTCATAATAAAATTTGAACAGGTGAGGTATTGCTTCTTATGGATGAACAGAGAAAGTGGCTTGTGAGGGGGAATCTACTCCTGGTGAAGATACTGTGAAGATTGTTGAAATGACGATAAAGGATTTCAAACAGTACATAAACTCAGTTGATGCAGCAGCAGCAGGGTTTGAGTGGATTGACTCCAATTTTGAAAGAAGTTCTGCTGTGGGTAAAATGCTATCAAACAGGTATGCTGCACAGAGAAATCATTTGTGAAAGAGTCAATCGATGTGGCAAGCTTCATTGTTGCCTTATTTTAAGAAATTGCTGTAGCCACCCCAATTTTTAGCAACCTTCACCTTGATCAGTCAACAGGCATCAACATCGAGGCCTTCCACCAGCAAAAAGATTGTGACTCACTGAAAGCTTAGATGATGGATAGCAGTATTTAGCAATAAGGTATTTTTAAATTAAGGTACATGCATTTTTTTTAAGACGTCATGCTATCACACACTTAATAGACTACAGTGTAGTGTAAACCTTTATATATGCTGGGAAACCAAAAAGTCTGTGACTCACTTTGTTGTTTGCTTTATTGTGGTGGTCTGGAACCGAGTCTGCAGTAGCTCTGAGGTACTCCTGTATTTACCACTGCCAGTTGCCTACAAGGCACTGCCAACTTCAGTTTACATTCTCTGCAGTGTTGTTGCCTTTATATTACACAGATAAAATGAACTTGCCTTCTGCACGGTAGGGTTGACACAGGCTGCTTCCCTTTATGTTCATCTGAGTGGTGCTTCATTTTGTTTCTCGTTTACCTTTACACTGAGGATGAGCTGCTCAAGACCCTCACTTTTGTCAGAACCCCATCTTGGCAGGCCCCAGGTTCTCCAGAGGGCAGTCTAGTCCTGGGGTACAGGGTGGTGGGTTGTTTGGGGGAAACTCCTCATGGTTTCTCTTTTTGGTTTTTGGCCTTTTTGGAATTGTGCCACTTGTATGAGCTCAACAGTATTTTTTTTTTTTAAAGATTATTGTTGTTTTAAATTATACTTGTTTCATTCAAGAGATTCATTTAGCACATCTGGTGTGCTGTAACTGCCAGAACTGGAAATCCCGTTCTTTTTAAACACATGTTTTAAAAAATTTACCTTCTGTGAAATCTTCTTCTTCTTTTTTTTAAAGAACTCTGTTATTTGGGGATGCCAAAAACCAGAAGCTCTGAAATTTATTGTTCACAATATATTTAGTAATAGTGTTTTTAAACCATTTTTATCCTATTTTTTTAATGTGATTTATCAAGATTATAATATTTGAGAGTAAAAAGATTCAACTCTCTCAGTGTATAGTCTGATTTTGTTTGGTATTCAGGAAAGTTTACAACAAAAACTTCCAAAAGTAACATCATGATCTTGACTTATTCATGTAGTGCATGGTTTGATGAGAAAGGTAAAACAGCAGTTGTCAAGAAATCTATACTTGTGTTATACTCTACATGCACTTATTTTCTTTTCTATCTGTTTTCAGAGAACCATTTAGTAAAATAGAAGTCTGTAGAAGAAATGATAAAAGATAACTTTTAACAAGAACTGCGAATTTGTGGTTTATTTTTCCTCTTCTGACCTTGACTTTCATATTTAGGTTTTAGGAGAAGTTTCAGTACAACTTCTGCTTCTTCCCAAAAAGAGATTAACAGAAGAAATGCTTTTGCCAAGTGAGTATTAAGAAGATTTAAAAAAACATCTTTCAAGATGAATATGACAGGATTCTGTGAAGGAAGAAAAATAGAATTTTGTATCTTTTACATTGCATGGTAGAATTTTAACACCTAGGAGAAGAGGTGTGATGAGTGTGTCAGTGAGAAGAATTCTTTGTCCCTCCTTTGCAAGCTCGATTAAAAATGTGACCAATGACTAAAGGTAGTATCCTGAATATATCTTCAAAGAGACTTAGTACTATTAATAAAAGTTAGAGGAATTTACATTTTGTGTTATCTTTGAATAGGGTAGATTGATTTTGTACTCTGTTTACTTAATTAGCGAATTGACTTACTATTTTGGGGAGTCCATAAAAGAAATGTCAGACCTATTTGCATAAGGTAATCTTACTATTATTTTAAAAAATATTCCTGCTTCCTCTTGTAGAATATACTGCTCAAAAGGCCTTTATTGTTGTTTCTTTGTAGATAGAATCTCCTTCTCTTTCTCATTTGTATTTATTTCCCCTAGACCCACTTTATTCCCCCTAATAGTTATCTGAAACTTTCAGAAACTTCAAGAAATTTTTTTTGAGGAATATGAGGCTCTTCTAGACTGATTGGGTCAAGAAGTTTTTTATTTTTTTCAATTTTAAATTCTTCCAGTTAATCTATGAACCATGCCCTGGGGGGAAAACATCTAGCTGAGTTAGGGACATGCACTAGTCATGGGGTCCTCAAAGCCACGTGGAATTATAGCCCATGCATTAGAACTTAACAAACAGATGAGCATCAGTCAGCTAGTTTATGTAATCAGCTGGTCTGAAGTTGCTGGGAAGCCTCACAAAGATCTGAGATTTCATGTGAGAACCCTGATGGGGGCTGAGACACTATCAGGTACTATTTAGCAGAGTTGGGTGGGTTTGGTTTTGTTTCTCCCCCTTCCTCAAAACCTTTACCAGTTGTGAGATTTTGAAATTGGTCTCCTCACTTGACTAGCTGAAAGAGTTTAAGGGCAATAACTTTATGCTCCAGTTTGTTGAAGATATTCAAGAGTTCTTAGGCAGAATGGAAGAAATTACTAAGAAGAGACAACCAGGATATAAAGGATTTTGAAGGGGGAAAGGTATCAAAATCAGTATCAAGATGTTGGTGAGTGGAAGAGCATGATACAGAGAAACCAGGGAAGGAGAGAGGAATCTGAACCGTGGGGATGATACAGCAGGTATGGATATGTACAAGATGATGTATTGACATGAGAAGAAAATATCAACACTTTTGTTGGTTTTCCTTGAAAATAAAAATAAAGGAAGCTTTACTCATCCTTCTACAGATTGACACTAGTACCTGTTTTTTTTAAAAAAGCATACTCTTATTGAGGAAATATAATCAATTTAAAATGTAAATTTTGCCATATTATTATCTTTCAACATTTTCTCAATTATTAATACTTATTGCGATTGTGAGCAAGAGCCTGGCCTTTGTCCTTGGATAGCTTGGATCTGAATACCAGCACTCCTCTTTGCCACCTCTCTGACCTTATGCAAATAGTTTAACTCTTTTAATTCCTCACTGGTTTGGGTGAGGTTGGATGAGATAATGTATGTGTTTGGCACACAGTAAGTGCTTAGGAAGTGGTAGATACTGTCACGTGAAATTCAGAGTAATTTCATCAGGTTGCCAAAAATATCACTTTGGGGAGGATGTGTATACATATATATATATATATATATATACACACACACACACATGTATTATGTATTCCTTTGTTAACTTTATCATTATATTTGGACATTCAATGTGGTAAATAATCTTTTTTTCCCATTGCATTTTAAAACTTGGATTTATCAGATGTGGCATAGGACAGGCTTTTTACCTCAGTTTTCCTACCCAGAAAATTAGAGTGCTCTTCCTTTCTCCAGCGTTAATAGGTAGAAGTATGTAGAAATGAGACACAATATGTGATAATGTATTTAAAAATACAGTGAGTGAAATAAAATGGAAAACAAGCAGGAGCCAGATTCTGCTCACAATCAGGCTTATGCAGTTTTGGTAACAGGTTCTTTGTAATCTCTACTGTGTGGCCAGGATGAGGGTTTCTCTTGGTGGAGAGATGGTGAGGATGGTGGGTGGATGGCTTCATGGTGGTGCTTTCTGGATGACTGTTTTGGGAGGTCTCAGGTTATAGAGCAACAAGATCCTGGTCATATTTCTATTTGGGGCAGGTTTCAGGATTAGCTACTTGCAGGGACAGTGGAAGAAGCTCTGGGCGGTGCTGGCACAAGGCCTTGCCTGGGCTGCGTATGTGGGCGCTCAGTAGTTGTGTCATCACGTCTTGTGGGTGGCGGGTGCTTGGAGGCAGTACCTTGTAAGTAATGTTTTGTTGTAGAGGAAAGGAGAGGAATCCTATTCTAGGCAACTAAGATCCTTCCTGATGTTAGTGACAAGGGGGAGTAGCGAACCCTTAAATGTAACTGGAGTTCCTTCATAGAAGGGGTGTGTGTGTGTGTGTGTGTGTGTGTGTGGTTTCCAAAGTTGTGGATTAAGTTTTTAAAAATGGTTTTCATGTAAATAAATATTTGAAAGGTGAACAAAAGGTAATTTTAATTTACCACGCCCAAATACCAGGTTTCATTCTTTTTGCTTCATTAAATAGGTATAAAATGTGTGTGCACATACATAAACTGCTAGTGAAATCTTAAATCCAGATGAGGGTAGCATTAAAATAGCCCAAAGAGAAAAACTTTAAGCAAAAGTATATCCTAATGTTGCTACATAGAATAGAAAAGATCAAGTTGTGAATGCCGAGTGTGCTGTTTCGTGAATGACTTGTGAACCTGGCCGTGGAAGTGAGCATGGCGCATGGCATCCTGCGGCTTCATGCTGAAGCGTTTCCCTCGGTCCCCTGTGCATAGGTCGAAGCCCACCCTGCACCGCAGCTGGAGCAGCAGCATGACGGCCGGCGGCCTGGAGGGTAGCGTGAAGCTGCACGAGGGCTCCCAGGTCCTCCTCACCAGCTCCAATGAGATGGCCACCGTGAGGTACGTGGGCCCCACTGACTTCGCCTCAGGGATCTGGCTGGGCCTGGAGCTTCGAAGCCCCAAAGGAAAGAATGACGGGGCAGTGGGAGACAAACGCTACTTCACCTGCAAGCCCAACCACGGGGTCCTTGTGAGGCCCAGCAGAGTGACCTACCGGGGAATAAACGGGTCCAAGCTGGTGGATGAGAATTGTTGAGTTAGGCTTCTACAGTATTATAATAAATGAGCTTATACACACACACGCACAATATAAAAAGTCCATGATGAATGGTTTACTTCACTTAGCCATTATTTAAAATTTGAAAATACAACTATCTTCATATAGACCATTATAACAATTCAGAGACCCCTTTAAAAAGCTCGAAATATGAACTGTAGGAATATGAACTGTAGGTCTCTTAAAACAATGTAAAAATAAGACTTTTTTTTTTTAAAGCTTTTAAAGCTTTAGACCCAAGAAAATTCTTAAACTTGGGAAAAATGTGCCATGAGGTGACTTACTGATGTTGCTTACTGTGTCTCATTTTTGCACAGAATAGTGGATTTTCCATATACCATCATTGTGAAGGTTTTCACTAGCTTTGGTTAATGTTAAGACGTTCACATGACCTTGTCTGGAGTTTTTCTTTCTTTCTATACCACTGAGGACAAGGCGAGAATAGTAGCTGGATAATATGCTTTTTTATTGTCTTTGGGTTTAGTTATTTGCCCTCCTGGGAATGTCCCACCTACAGATACTTTAGAGCTGTGGGGGTGGATGGGCCCCGGGGGCTCTGGAGCTTAACCTCTCCTGCTGCGGGGTTCTGAAGCTGCTCTTCCTCACCTGGGTCATGAGCTAGCTGGTTACCAGACCCTCCAGCTAGGATGTAGGTCTCCTTATCTGTGGCCTGGGCTCTTTCTGCTGCCCAGCGCGTCATCTCAGATCTTTCTTTTGTGTTGGTGACTGCCTCATCTGGAGGAGCTTAAAAATCCCATAATGAGGTTCATGAATTCAAGTCACAATTGGAACTATTTGCACATATTTAACTTCCTTATTAGACATATCTATAAAACACACACATGCGAAGCACTTTGAAAATAAAACATGATGCACTTTCCTCTTTGTGGAGAATTTGCCATCATTTCCTCTGGGGATGAAAAATATTAAAAAAAAAGTATATTTAAGACAAGAGAGCAAATTAAGATATGTTAAGAAGAATGTAGTAGCTATTCATTTAAATGGTTATGGTTTTTGGTGTTTTGTTTTGTTATTCATAAGATTGGTGTTGCCTTTGCTGTTGCTGCTGGTTTCATGTTTTCGATTGTTGCAGAATTCAGCCTGTTATAAAGCTGCAGAACTATATCATGTTTTTATTTTTCTTTTGAGTACATGTTAACAAAGCTTCATAATAGAGTGATGTAATAATGCAAAACATTTGTGTTGTGGATATGTATTGAAGTTTGTCCTATATGTACAAAGATTTATCTTTTATCATAGATATTCAGACTCTAAACTACCACAGAAATATCAGAACAGTTTGCTTTATAAGATAAAAAGCATCCTTCAAAATGGAGCTTGCTTTGTGCTTTAGAAAGAATACGTTGAACTATTTTGCAATATACTGTTTAAAATCTAAAGTCTGTTGCTTTGCTGCCTTTTTAAAAAAAGTATGAAATTTCAAATATTGCTAGAGCTATTTTCCTGAAATACATTTGCAAAGTAGGGCTGCTTTATAATCAAGGAATATTTTTGATTGAAGAAAGTGACTGTACTATGATTCAAAAGTAAACTTATTTTATTATATAGTTTATTTCTTAAAAACTCTATTTGTATCTTACCATGAAATCCATGACTACACTGAACTTGGGTGTCCATAATTCTTCCTGTTAAATGCAAAACCCTGTAAGTTAGTAACAGTAATGTCAACACTGAATTTATTTTGAGGTTAGAGAACCAATTGTTCTCATATTTAGATTAGGATTATTAAATCCATGTTATGTGTGTGTTTACATATACTATACATAAAAATTAGGTGTTTTCATTTGTGTTTTGCTTCTGTCAGTCAAAGTCCACATCTTGCGCGTTAATAAAAAGGGACGCTGTTTGGTTTGGAGTGGCATGTTGTCACTGACCCTGCCTGCACCTCTCCTTTTCTTGGTACTCACAGTGCATATGCTTTGTGTCTAACCTTTTTCCTCTTACAGTAATGACTTGAATTTGTCCTATACCTATTGAGAGTTTTAAAAAGTGCCATGCTTCTACTCAGCAAATAAAGTTATGTTTTTAGCTACTTTCTTATTACTTTGTTTTGATGGACAGAGAGTCATTTAAGAAAATAATATATTTCTGTGGTTTTCTAAAATAGCTTAATTACCTTTTATACCAGTGGGATTTCATTTATTTAGAGTAGGATAGAAAACTCTGAGTTTATAGATTTAAAATTATATGTTAATAAGTGTCTACCTCCTACTGAAAGGCTTTTGTTTCTATATTTTAAGGTAATTTGGTGGTAGTATGTTTAAGTGCTTTAAACGTGTTCAGATACAGACATTTGCAGAGTCTGAGCTGAGACACTAACCATGGTGAATCCCTCGCACCGTCCTCTCCTGAGCTTCTTAGCCCTCTCATGTGTTATTATTCTCCTTGGCATTTACCACCCTTGGTTATACTCAACTTTGTGCTCATTGAGGGGTGGGTTCTAACTATTTTGTTCATCGCTTCATCCCTAGCACTTGGAATAATACCTGGTACCTAGTACATGCTCAGGAAAGGCTGTTGACTGAACAGAGGCGGTGGAGACCATCGCTGGTTTACAGTAGAGGTGCTGTCTTGCCAGCTTCAGCCAGGTGGGCTGGAGAAGCCAGGCCACGGACAGGTACATTTTGCTGGGTACGGGAGGGCAAGGGACAAGAAAGGTTTGAATCATGGTAGTCCATGATGACCCCAAATAGTGACATGCTGGGTGTCAAGGGTAGAAAAGGGAACAGGAAGGACAGTGTGATCGCCGATTGCCTATCTGTTTTCCCTGGGACCGGCTTTGAGTTTCCGCTGTGCTATGGCGCTCATTCAGAGGATGCAGTAACATGTGTGCTCTAACACAGGGTGGACGGGATCTCAGCCACGTGTGTCCAGCATTTTCATTTCAGAGTTGTATTTTGGACCTACCTATTTAGACTATGTGATGTTATTTAAACCACATTGACCAATGGCTGGAGACCTAATGTGTTAAGAATCATCTTAATTAGGATATAGATCTAGTAATTAACTGTTCACTGGATATTTGTTATCTAAATGATTGACTCAGAGACATATAATATGTTTCATTGCATGACAAGCAAGTAGGAGAATTTATTTTTTATTTATCTTCATGCCCTTTGCTTTACTACACTTATTTATTATACAAACACAGTAGTTAATACAAAACTCACATTATCACATATGATTTTAGTAACTGTTTAGTAATATCCCTTGGTACATAGGCCCTTATTTACAAACAATGTCACATAAGCTGCTTGAATACACAACAGACATTCTTAATGGAGATTGTGTGGGGGCTGAATAAGTTACGTAAGTCGTGTTAAGATTTTATTACAAGCAGAATATGATGCCTTTGCATAGGCAAAAATAATTTTTTTCTAGCAAAATGTTTGCCAGTGCTCCTTTTCACAGGAGGGAGAAAGAAATTTATGTGGAGGAGTTAGAGTGGATGGGCACATTACTGACAGTAATATATTTTCATTATGTGTGGTAGAAATGAAACTCTTTTCTGCTCATAGCCTTTTCCCTTGAGGAGAAAGGCCCGGATTGGGGGTGGGGTGGGGTAGGATCCTTTTTTCTTCTCATTCTTTAAAATATAACAGAATTTTCATGATAAAGCAGCAATAGGTCTGTCATTTTTTAGTTCAAATTGGAAAGTGTGGTCTTGGTGCTGAGGAGGGGCTGGCTATAAGTTCTGAGCTGTGTTAGTGAAGACACTCTAGGTATTTAAATTGAGGCTGTTTAGCTAAAACATAACCTGTCTCCAGTGATCACTGCCATCATTTGACCAGCGATCATGAATATGATTTAATTTCAGCTCTAAAACCCTTCATGAACCTCCAGGTGTCAAGCTCATTGCTCCTGTAGATATTCAGGTCTTCACATGTACACCTTGTATGCCTCTGTTCTCAGAGAAACCAGTCTCAGGACTGGATATTTTGTCAGAGTTGTTTGAATTGGATAAATTAAATTAAATTAAATAGGGAGTCTCAGGAAACTACTTGTGCTGAACTGAATTTGAAGCATTCCTAAAGTTTAGGAAGTTTCAATATCTACATGCTGTGTTCTCTTTGACCTGTGTTGATCTCATAGAAGTTAAGTTCTTTCAGCTCCAGCCTGAGAGAGGCATTACTTGAAGAACGCTTACCTTCATGAAGACCAAATCAATGATTTTTCATGTAACAAATCAAATAAGACTGACATGGAAATGAATCATGTTAAAATTATGTGCACAGGTTCAAGTCATCCTTTTTATTCTTTGTCTAACATGACTTCTGAGATTCAGCTTAAGCCTCAGTCAACAGTGTTGATGATATTGGCTGTTCCTGACAGTTCTCGTTATGAAGGATTGGTGTTGCTATGCAGTATCTTTGGGAGAATATCCTAACGTGGATTTTTTAATGAATTTTAATAGATTACATGTACCTGTTAAAAATGTGATTTTCTCAAGTGATCTTTTCTCTTTCTTGAAGGGACTTGAGCTTAGGGAATTAAGAAATAGCATGAGGTTTCTTGAGGTCTCACTTCACACTCCCTGGTGTGAGACAGAGGGAAATCCAGTCCATGTCCTGCTTTAGTTTGTTTTCTTTTATAAAATGTCACCTGCTGCTTACTGGTTACATTCATGGAGAAAAATAATTTGTCTTTAATCTTACTTCTCTGAGAACTGTGAAATACCACATAAATATTATTGGGGAATAAAGAAAAATATTTAAAAATCTTTTTCTCAACTGTTAGAGACACTAAAATGTAGAAAATTGCCTGCAGTCGTCACAGTCTTCTCTTTTGGTGGGACACTTGAATTGGCTATCTTTTGGGGATTCCCTATTTCTAGATCCACTATAAAGCTATATAATCCAGCACAGGTTTCTAAAAATTGCCCTTCAGTGGCAGTGGGTGTCTCCACAAAGCTGAGAAGAGGGATTCTAACCAGTCCGATGGTGGTTGGGAGAGAGGACTCCAGTTACTATGAATTCCTCATCATAAATGGTTCCACGATGTTTGTTGAGGGAGGCCTGACTCCATGGACACGCCTGGTCTCCAACATGCGGCTCATCTTGGGCTTTGTTACTCTGGGAATGGTCACGGGCAGAAAGTACATGAGATCTGTCATTAAATACTAAGCATGGTGAAAGAGAACCTTCGGGTGATAAGTCACATGATTTTACTTTGCTAATAAGGCTGCCACTGTAGCAAACGTAACAAAAGAGAAATAAGTGGTGTCATGGTGAGTGTGAAGGTCATTAAATAGTCATTTTCATAGTCCTTTGTCAGCTTTGCTTCTTTCAGGAAACCATCCCAGATTAACCTCATTTTGCTATGTTAATGATTTTATGATTTGTTAAAGAGATCTTTGAATAGAACAATAAACAGAGAACTGATGCTAAACTTCTTTCTGGTCTCCTTTTGAATGAAGATTAAATATAATTTTGATCACTGGGATTGTGCACTGAATTAATTGGCTTTGGCTTTGAATGAGTTAAGAGTCTCTCTCTCTCTCTTTCTCTCTCTCTCACACACACACACACACACACACACACACACACTTGTACACACACACCTACCAACTGTGGGCCAGATGTTGGGATTTACCTTACACAGAGGTGAAGTCTTAACAGAATCAGACTTCAGAGCTGGAAGGGGGCCTTTGAGACCAAACTGCTCATGTTTTTAAATGAGAAAGTGAGAATTTAACTTGCCGGAGTCATGTAGGTAGGTAATTGCTGTCTAATACCTATACTCAACTCCTGCACTCGGTCTGCATGCTACTTCTCAAATAATTGATGAGTGCTAAACCATGCAAAATATTACAACCGTGTGAGGTTTTTATCAGTCTGATAATCATCTGTACTGGCAAATACCTCTCACAATGTAAGCGCTCCAGGGAGCACTAATATACTAAGGCTTAGTGGGTTCATTTACTAAGACTGCCTTTCAACTAACACTGGCTGAAAAACTCGCCTGCCCAATGAGGCTTTTAGTGATGGCCGGATAACTAATTTTGAGTAATTGCTTTCAGGGAGGCAGTAGGCCTTAGTAGATGAATGGAGTGGGGTAACTGCTGGAGCACAGGTCAAACAGAGGGATCTGAGGAATAGATAGGGCACAGTGCTGCAGATAGACGTGGTATCTGGGGTTCTCCTGAGGCGAGCCTGGTGGTGCCATCTTTACGTGGAAAGGTGACATGCTCATTTACATTTACTGAACACTGAAGCCTTGTTCCTCCCTCCCCCAATGCTATGTCATATTATTTCCTTACACTGAGCTTTTCAAATGTTTTAAAAGTTATTAACTTAGAGATAAAAATAGCTTTGTGTTTGAGTGGTACATTAAAAATTAAATACACCTACTCATGATACCAAACCAAAACAGAATCTTAATAGAAGCCTTACTATTTGTTCTCAATAATTATCTTTTATTTTAGGGCATCTTGTGGAAAATTATAGGAATTTCTGGTTTTTGTTTTATATGTTCACACAGCAGCACAGGGAACCGTCTGCTGCAGTGAAATTAGCAAAGTCAAGTTGTGTGTTCTTTAGCTAAAGACATTAGCTAAAGACAGATTGACAATGAACTTCATACATTTTATGAATCTTGCCATGGGAAGTCTGTTATTCAGAGTAGTCTAAATTCATAAGCATCATGTTTTAGGTCTACAAAGCTCATGTGAATTTTAATTCTACTATTACTAGAGAAAAATTTGTTAAAATAGCCTGATCACTTAGAATTTTTAGTGGTACATGTGTGCTCAGTCATGTCTGCCTCTTTTTGGCAGACTGTAGCCCTGCTGGGGTCCTCTTTCCATGAGATTCTCCAGGCAAGAATACAGGAGTGGGTTGCCATTTCCTCCTCCAGGAGATATTCCCCACCAAGGAATTGAACTCGTGTCTTCTTCAGCTCCGGCATTGTAAGCAGACCTTTTACCACTGAGCCACTGGGGATTTTTGGTGGTGTGCCCGGTGAATCTGGAGGTAAAAGCCCCAAGTGTTACAGAATAAGGTTAATCTGTGGTTATGTAATATCTTACAGCTGTAGAGTTTATAAAAAACTATATGGAGAGGCCAGACACTTTTTTAAAAGAATTCATCAAACTGATTAAATGTCTTCCTCTGTTGCTCATTTTTTAACACTAAGTGTAGCAGAGAGTCTTCACACTCTTCCTTTGAGCTGAAAGGACTTGGTTTTGGTAGAGTTCTTGCTCCTGTCATTAAACAACTGACAGATGAAGCCCATGCGGCACAGGAGGGGAGCTGGGGGACCAGATGGGACCAGTGGGGGGGGGGTGGGGCGCATGGAGACACATGCCAACTTCTGAAGTTCTCCCCACAGCCAACCCAGTTCATTAAGGGATTCGAGAGGTGTGAGAGGGAGTGCTTGCGCTTTCACAGTTTGTAATCTCCCTGAGGGGCAGGGAGAAAGGGACGTTATTATCCTCATTTTGTGTATGGAGACACCGAGGTACAGACAGATCTGAGAACCCATGGACAGCCAGGACGCACATCCTAACTGCAGCTGAAGAATCTGATCTTTCAACTACCAAGTAGATCTTGCTCTTTCTAAAAAAATAAAAGTTTGTTCCTGCTATATTGATCTGCTAAAATATTGAAATACCACCTATTGATAAAACTAGTCATTCCTCACAAATTGCCAATTTCCCAATGGAATGATTGTGAACTTATGATGAGCTTCTTTATAGATATAGAACATGAATAATTACACTAGCTTACTAATGTAACTTCTACAGACTTTAATTGTGCCTGTCCACGTTCTAGGTGGAATTTTCCATCATAATAAATAAATATGTGAGACCACAGCATCAGTATGAATTGCTGGAGCCATATGGCTGGAGTGCTGATACCTGGGCGATTAGCAAGTTAAATGAAACGTCTTGAGGTCATCATATCTCAGTGTGGAGTTGTTTATTATCCATGTATACAGGCTTTTAAGATTTGACTACCATTTACATGAAAACTGATACCAATAAAGACGATTAGAGAGAATCAACAAATCAATCTCCGTGGTAGTAAGGCACAACCTGAAAATGTAGTGATGTGTAGTTTTTAAGAAGAGAAAGGGATAAGATTTTTCCCTTGTTAATGAAAGAGTTGGCTGTTTAACCACGTAGCATGCTCCCTGTTTAATTGGTTACTGGTGTCACAAATATAAAGTTGTTCTCGTTATGACAGTTGCTCTGTCATCCTTTTAGGAGGGTATTTTTCAAAGTGTGATTCTTGGACACCTTCAGGTGGTTTATGAGTTAATGGTTATATAATTAGACTATTTACTTTGTGCCGGGCATGAGCTAAAACTTTGTTGATACAAGTATTAAGAGATGAGTTCATTGATGTTTCATCTTCATGTGTGTCCAATGAAGATACTTTTGGCAGTCAAGAAGATAAGAAAAGTGATGTCCAAGGTATCTAAGCTTCTCAAGATGTGAAGAACTACTGACTAGGCAAGGCTCTGCCATAGGGGAATCAACACTCACTGGTCTGGTATTGGCTTAGAACAGAATGGCCTCATGTCCAGATGAGACTGTTGATGCAAGTGGAGTTGTGAAGGCAGGGGAAGGTGGATAGACACAGTACTTTTGCTTGGGAATGTTTAGTGCTTAACAAGTGATAAAAAATGCTGTCATCCCAAAGTGAGGTTCTGGCACAGCTACCACCAGAAATGAAACTGGGAAAGAGAATGGAGGCGAGCAGAAAGAGATGAAAACTTTCTGATAAAGCATCATTGCATACGTCTGTGTGTAAGATTTAACAGATTCCCAACTTGTCTGCAATGGAGATAAATTTCATGTGTGAAAACCAAGTTCAGAACTCTCTTTGTAACATGTCACTACCAACCTCAGCACTCCACGTGTTCTTTAATTCCTTCACTTGTCACCCAGAGAAAAAAATTGTTTTACTCTGTACTTGACAGGTATACAAATTATGCCTTGTGTTTCAGTCAATTTCTGTTCCCATGTGTGCTAGAATCACACACTATTAAGGAGCCAGAACTGGGGTGAAGCCTGGAAGGAAGGATACTGAATCAGTACCTCTCCTTAGGACCACTGGAGGGCCTGCTGCTCCCGTGAATCATCTCCAGGAATAGAAACTTCAACTTGGTAACCTTCATGATTGAAATTGTTAGGAAGTGTGACACTAATGCCCATGAATGGATATGTTTTCTGCGTTGATGTATCACTGTTGCTTACATTAAAAAATTTTTTTCAAATTATATTGTTGGAGTTTATTTTAGTGCCAGGTTTTAAAATAAGTAATTAAAATTTTAAATCTCAAATTTTCGATGCAGTAGGAAACCTCACACTCAGCTGTTCACCATTAGTAGGAAGGTTTTCTTAAGGCATGAGGTATATTACCAGGATGTTGGACTCTCTGGATCTTACCATCGTCAAAGCACTTTGAGTACTTGTGTTTCATTCAGGTGAGTGTATACACATTTTCTCTCTACTACTCTAGTCACCACATTTTTATGATATGGTGGTTGATGACTCAGCACAAGTGAAAGCCAGCATCATCCACAGTGACCTTCCAGTGAGTTGTCTATGATTTTTCTTTTCCAAGTAAAGAATGTCCCCGCGCTGACACTACAGAGAACTTTATTTCTGTTCCCTCGGCTCTCAAGTGGTCCAGGCCCACATTGACCAGGTGAGGGAACACCTATGACTCCGACTAGCAAACACAGGAGCGGCTAGCTCTGCGATCGTGGCGCCGAGCACACGGGACAGGGAAAGAAGCGGGAGCGCGTGGACACCAGCCATCCGTCAGAACCCTACGCAGCCCCGTCCCGCCCGGCCTCGCGTTGATCGCTCGTCTTTATGAGATGTTCTCCTTTTGCAAGACTGGGATGAACCCGTGCTCCAAAACTTTAGAAGCAATTTGAAAACACAGCTTTTGATGTGGCACTTCAAAACAAGTTGGCACAGAATGAAGAGTGACATTTGGTCAGTGGTTTGCGGAGGAGCCGTTACCTGGCCCTCTCCGGGCCGGGCTGGGGCTCAGGGCGCAGGCTGGCTCTTGGGCGCGGGGTCCTCGTAGCGGCCCGGGCCGGGGGCGGCCTCCGGGGGGAAGCCCTGCTGCTGGTAGCCGTAGTTGACGGTGCCGCATGGGAAGTGGCGCAGCCTGAACAGAGGCACGTCCCGCAGGCTGGCGGTCAGCGCCGACGGCTCGAGGAGCAGCGAGGCGCCCGGGCGGCGGGCGGCGGGCGCGGGGGCCGGGACAGCACGGGCGCCCTCGCCGCCCGGGGGCCCCCGCTCGCGCTGCTCCTTCTTGGCCGGTGGAGTGTTCTTTTTGGTGGGTTTCTCTGTAAACCAGGAGCCGTAGGTGGGGTTCCAGAGGCTGGTGGGCTTGTTCCTAGAGCCTTGGACTTGGGGCAGCTCCGAAGGCGGGTTGGACTGCGAGAAGGCCATGTTGACGTGTCCCCCGTCCACCGCCGGCGGCCGGGCGCCGCCTCGGACACAGGCCTCCGCGGCCGCGGGCTTCTTGCCGGCCTTGCCCGGCGGAGCCGAGGGCAGAGCGGCAGGGGCGGCCGGCTCGCGGCCCTCCTCACGCTTGGCCTGGGCCGCCGAGACCAGGAGAGGAGGGATTCCCTCGGGGTCCTGGGGCCTCATGGGCACCTTCTCCTCCTCTTCCACGAGGGGCCCGTATTCTACGGGCAAAGCGGTGTTGATCACATCTGGGTCCTACAGGCGGGAGAGATGGACGGATGGAGACTTTGAACCACAAGCCAAACGTGTGGATGGGAAGATAAACCTTAGCGATGATGTCATCCAAACTTATTTCACAGATGAGGAAACCATTCAGGGTTTACTGGGAATATATTATTTGGTAAGCACGGGAGAATAAGAAACACATGCAAAATCATCTTCATCTTTGTACAGCTTGGAGGAGAGGTGCTATGACAGAAGAGTGTGCTGGGACAGAGTGCCCGGAAGCGGCCCCACTGCCTGGGGAAGGGGAGTGGGCTCAGGAAACAAAGACTTTGCAGAGACTAGCTTTAGGTAAAACTTAGAGATGAATGGATTTAAAAAATTATAAATCAGTTTAAAAAATGGTTACAGTGTGTTCCCAGTGAAGTTGCTCAGTCGTGTGTGACTCTTTGCAATCCCATGGACTGTAGCTTACCAGGCTCCTCCATCCGTGGAATTTTCCAGGCAAGAGTACTGGAGTGGGTTGCCATTTCCTTCTCCAGGTAAGCTTCCCAACCAGGGGATCGAACCCAGGTCTCTCTCCCACATGGCAGGCAGACACTTTACCCTGTGAGCTACCAGGGAAGCCCAGTTCCCAATGAAATAAAAAAAACAACACAAAACAAAACAAACTATATGTTTGACTTCAAAATTGTCTGTTGAGAGTGAGAGGAGGGGAGGAGAAGGGAGGAGGGACACCCCATGCTGGCTGACAAGGTTAATCTCTAGTTCTCACATTTCCATCACCTGTGGATGGAGGCTGCACTTGACCATAACGTTTCTGGGTTATAGCATCACTTCATTACACATGCGGATATCACAATGCAGTGGTTTTTCAACAAGTTTGGATCTGATGAAACCCAGGAAATACTGACGTGATACGAGGAAAACCACTTCCAAAATCAACTCTGTGCTAGATCATTTTTACAGTGACAGACTGATATAGAAAGCAGAAGACAGTTGCTAGAGATTTAAGGAAGATTTGTGGAGGAAAGCTTAAAGTTGGGGATACTTAATCCTATACTATTTTGTGTAAATTGGGAAAACCATTACTTCAGTTTAATAGAAAGGCACATAGGTCCAGTATTCATCAGTAAAGAGTTTAAGCATAAAAAATAACTACCTTCTAATTCTCTCTGCTTTAGTCTTTTGTTCCTTCCCTATTAATTATTAATTTCTAGAATGAGTCATTCAAAATATGCTTGTACAGAGCTCCCAGCTCTGTAAGAGGGATCTTATGTACTTTGGAGAAGAAAATTACTCCAAAGTATATGTACTTAAGTGGATGCATCCCATTAATATTACAATGTAATAACCTAAAAGCCACTGAACATCAAGTTCTCTAAAACAAAACAAAACAAAACAAAACAAAAAAAAACCCTGAATAACTTGAAGTCTATATAGATAAATGCCTTCTGAGCTCAAAGGACCCAAAAGAATGGAATCATGAGGACAGGAGATGACTCCAGTGTGAAAATGCGTATGTCTATTGTCACAACTAAGAGGAGAGGGAATTTAGAGAGGTAGTAGTTTGTTGTCTGACTTCTAAAAGGTTCTCCAGAATCTGATATCCTGGCAGAATGAGAGGCAAAAAAGAGGGAAAGAGAATGCACGCAGCCTGGAGGTGAGAAGTGTCGGCGTGAAGGTCCCTGAGACCTTGAGGTAGAGGAGGACACCCCTCCACCGAGGATGGTGCAGACACGATGGAGGAAACTGGGGGCCAGGGCTCTCACTTGATGGCCTCCACTCTTGAGGAGGTAGAAGGCACAGTTATCTGCTGAAAATGTACCCCATTTCTATTAACATGAAAGCAAGAAAAATGCAGTCCTTACTGGTGGAAGTGGGAGTGGGATCTGGACAGGGACCAGCAGGACTGCGGGAAGCTGCGTGGCTTGGACAGACCTTCTCCCAGCTCAACTCTTAAGTGACAGCGAGTAGTATTTGTTTACAAAACAGGCAGACTGAGATACCACTCATTGTACTTATAGATAATTAACATTCGTCTTCAAGAGTATAACTCATTTCTCCTGGCTGGTGTAACTGTTATTTCACATTTTGGTATTTGCCATCTTCAAGACTTTCCCATATAAATATTGGCTGAAGGAGGTGGGGGGGGGGGATGTGTATACCTGAGTGCAGTATTCAATCCTTTCCAAAATTATGGCAAAGTTGGGCCTGTCTTCAGGCTGATGTTGCCAGCATTGGGTCATTATCCTGTATCTAAAAGAAGAACAAGCACATAAATTAAAATCAATAAAAATGGGATGAAAAATACATCCCCCCCCCTCCCCCGCCAACGCTTTTCTAATGGGGCTGGAATAGCATTGTCTTCTAGCATGGGGACTCATCTTGTCCCCCGTGTTTGCACGTGCTGCCCTCTGCTGATGGGCAGGGTGTGAAGGTATCATACAGGGCTCGTTTGTTCCATCCCTGAATTAACGTTACCTCTGAGGCAGAATATTCTAACTGTATTTCCCATCTGTCTTGTTTGTGGAAAGGAGGCGAGACAGATCAGTTCAGTTCAGTCGCTCAGTCGTGTCTGACTCTGCGACCCCATGGACTGCATAGAGTCCATGGTGAGACACATAGGACAGCAGAAAACCCAGGGAATAGAGATACTTCAAGGAGACTCAAGACCTATGGAGTAAGGTGGCAGGGGCGGAGTCCACTACACAGAGTCCTAGGAGGTGCTTGAGGCGAGTGAGCCTGGTGAGTCCACAGCCTCCATCCAGACGATGTATACCTTTTGGGGTGTGGCATTATTGCTGTCAAGGAGCAGGAAGAATAAACCATCTCACTGAAACTACAGACACACTCCTATCTTGGGGCATATTAAATGAGGTCAGCCATCTGTTCCTTCATCTTAAAAATTAAAAAGCATATGTGGCTGCAGATATTTTTTGAAAAGGAAAATTGTGCTTAGTAAATTGTAGAAAATCCTCAGTCATACACAGGCCCCGGGCAGTTCTTAGGTGGGTCCATCCGTCCTCCACTGGTGACGAACTCCAGGACTTCCTGGTTGCTTTTGCTAGGGTATGGCATGTATCCAAGAGAGAAGATTTCCCATAGCAGCACTCCGAAGGACCTGCACACAGGACGGGAGGTGTGGGTGTGGGTGTGGGTGCGCACACACACACACACAGACTCGGACATACACACAAATACATTCACAGATGCTCATACACACACAGATGCTCACAGGCACATACACACATGTAGACACCCCGACACACATATAGAGACATGTATATGTACACATAGCGACATAAACATACACACAGTCTCACATACATAGACACACACAGACATGCACACATGAAAAATTTTAATTGCTTAATTTCATTTTTCCACAATAAAATTTTTTAATATAGAGAAATAGAAAAGAATGAGAAAGTACCACACGTGAAGATCCGTAAAAGGATAACCAGCATGCTATGTTTCTTCATTCAATATTCTGGGCTTAGAATTTTTTTACATAATTGATGTGTTTTTTTTTTTGGTAAATTCCATTATAGCATAAACATTTTGCATGCTAATACAAACCCTCTTATAAATAGAATTTGACATAGCTATAAAAAATTCCACTGAGTAGTTGTACCATAATTTGCTGTATCATTTCCATATTGTTTTCAATTTTTGAAGTATTTTAAAAATATTGTGATGAACATCTTTATACATTTTTAAAAGGACAATTTCCTTAGAATAAATTTCTTGAATTTAGGATTAGGATAATCTAGTAAAATCTAGGATAAGGATAATCTAGTAAAATCTAGGATAATTCTAATAGAATGATTAGATCAAAATAATATGAACACAGAAAAATTATCTCTGCATAGTGCCAACGTGACTTTCCAATGCATTGCTGGTCATCAACCAGCACTGCGCATCAGACACTCTCACCAACACTAAGTGTTCTTACTAAAAATGAGAACTTTTGCTGATTTTTAAGGTAAAAAATGGTAGATTGTTTTAAATTATGCTTATTGATTGGATAATTAACATGGTTGAATGTATGTGTTAATTCACTCTGTTTTTTTCCTGTGAATGTTTCGCGTTTAACCACTTATTGTCCACTTTAAACCACATATTGTATTTTGATTTATAAACATACTTTATCAAAGATGTTAATCTTTTATTCAAAGTTCAGACACTTCTATTAGTTGCTTTCTAATTTTCCTTGTTAGCCAAAGATTTTTATTTTTAGGTAGTTGAATCTATTTTTAAAAATTCTGTGATTTCTTCCATCTGTTTCAGAGATTGTACAATCCTCTCTTTACCACTGATTAGGTGAATGTTTGCTATTTTCTTCCAGTTGTATTAATATTTCTTTATTCTTTCTTCTCACATCCAGTTGGAGTTGAGTTTGGTGTAAAGTGTGAGGTAAGGATTTCATTTTATTCGCTCTTCTAAAACCACTCTTTAGCACTACATAGTCCTAAAATAATTTTCTCGTCAACTATTGACTTGTGAGTAGGACAGGTCTGTTCCAGGATATCTGTTCACTTCATCTATTTGTCTGCTTCTTGCATTGATACCATTTTCTTTTACTTTAGTTTTTGGCTGTGCTAAGCCTTCACTGCTGCATGCAAGCTTTTCTCTAGTTGTGGTTCACGAGCTTCTCATTGCACTGGCTTCTCTTGTTGTAGAGTCGGGCCCTAGAGTGAGGGCTTCAGTAGTTGTGGCACACAGGCTTAGTTGCCCCATGGCATGCATAAACTTCTTGGGCCAGGGATCGAACCTGTGTTCTCTCATTGGCAGGCAGATTCTTAATCATTGTGCCACTAGGGAAGTCTCTTTTACTTTTTGTGTATTTATGTTTTAATATCTGGTAGGGCATTTTTCCTTACTTCTCTCTTTTAAAAGAAATGTATCTGATTTCTCAAAATCAAAAATACAAAAAAATGTATTTGATTTGTTTTAAATGAACTTTAAAATGATTTTTATTGTGTTTTAAAATCATCTCCTTTGATATTTTGACTAAAACTTTAAAACATTTAGTTTCATAATTAGTTTTTTTAGCCAAAAAAAGGCTATCTTTGTTTTAGTATCTGGTTGCAGTTTTTTGATGTTAATACTACCTCAAAAATTTACAGAACTATATTTACGGAACTATAGCTCCTCTGGAACTATAGCTCTTGAGAGTCACTTGGACTGCAAGGAGATCAAACCAGTCAATCTTAAAGGAAATCAACCCTAAATATTCACTGGAACGACTGATGCTGAAGCTGAAGCTCCAATACTTTGGCCACCTGATGCGAAAACCTGACTCATTAGAAAGACTGATGCTGGGAAAGATTGAAGGCAAGAGGCGAAGGGGATAACAGAGGATGAGATGGTTGGATGGCATCACTGACTCAATGGACATGAGTTTGAGTAAGCTCTGGGAGATGGTGAAAGACAGGGAAGCCTGGCGTGCTGCAGTTCATGGGGTTGCAAAGAATCAGACATGACTGAGCGACCGAACAACAAAAGCTTCTCTGGGCTTCCCAGGTGGCACCAGTGGTAAAGAACCTGCCTGCCAATGCAGAAGACTTAAGATATGTGGGTTTGAGCCCTGGGTTGGGAAGATCCCCTGGAAGAGGGCACAGCAACCCACTCCAGTATTCTTGACTGGAGAATCCCATGGATGAAGAACCTGGCAGGCTATAGTCCATAGGGTCCCAAAGAGTCGGACATGTAGGAAGTGATTTACACAGAGTACTTTTATTGACATCATTTAAGTGAACTTTCAAAGATTCTTTTGAGGAGAATTGGGCAAAGATAGTTTCTATATTTTTCAGGTGAGAAGGCTGAAGCAGAGATTATTATACAGTTAATTCAAGACAGACTGGAATGCGTTTTTAGATTACTTGATTCTACTAACTACAAATTGCCTGGTGCATATATTATTCCTCTCTGTTTGGTGGTCTTTCTACCTTCCCCCAAGGCAAAACAAAATAAGCAAAATCGTGGATGAAACGAAGTAGCAGGGCTTAAAAAATCCCAGCAATATGTTTTCTGCCTATATGGATAGATAGCTAGGGAGACAAATTGCAGTATTCTTTGAGAGAATCACTGTATGGACTGCAAATAGATGTTTATTTTCTTAGAGTTCAAGGGAGCGAGAAGTCATGTTGGTTACAGAACGCTGATAATTTCAGGTAAGAAATGTTGTGAGATTTAGCAGATAACCAACCATACAGGATACTCATTAATATTTGAATTCCAGATAAACAAGAAATACATTTTTAGTATTAAATTTTATTAATAAATACATTATTAATAATGTATACATAATATAATAATGTATAATTTATAATAAATGTATAAATTAAATACATTTTAGTATTTTTTTAAATTTAGTATTTTTAGTATTACATTTAGTCCCAGTTGGACTTCCCAGGTGGTGCTAGTGGTAAAGAACCCACTGGCCAGTGCAGGAGACATGAGAGATGAGGGTTCGATCCCCGGGTTGAGATGACCCCCTGGAAGAGGGCATGGCAACCCACTCCAGTATTCTTGCCTGGAGAATCCCATGGACAGAGAAGCCTGTGGAACTTCAGTTCACGGGGTTGCACAGAGCTGGATGGGACTGAAGTGACTTAGCACACATTCATATCCCAAATACTGCATGAGACATACTTATACCAAAAAATTATTCACTGTTCATGTGAAATTTCATTTTAACTGGCCATTTTGTATTTTATCTAGTAGTCCTACAGATCAGATAAATCTATATTTTGTATGCCAATGTTTTTTTAATCACCTATAAGGTAAGCCTGTCTTAAATAGGAGCCACAAGGCCCAAAGCTTTGCACTGAAGCATTCAAAATTCAAATAAGACAAATATTTTTTTAAAAACCCCACATTGTTTCTTTTGGTATAAAACTTGCTCTTCCTAAAATTATAGAAATAGCTTAAGTGATTGCAGATGAAATTATCTTAGAAATTTGAATCAATAAAAATAATCTGATAAAAAAATTTTTAAAGTCACAATTGTGTTATGTTTATCAGCCTTTTAAAACTCACATCTCCTGTGTCTCCTGCATTGGCAGGCAGATTCTTTACCACTGCACCACCTGGGAAGTCCCATGATATAAATAAACTACAATTTTATTTTTCCATCCTCCCCTTGAGTGACAGTTAGGATATCTTTGCTTATTCTTTATTGTAAACAATGATGCAGATGAACACCCTACCCAAGTCTCTCTAATTCAGGCACTTAGATTACTGGGTCATAGGATATGCAAGTGCTTGGTGCTCTGTGATGACCTCGAGGGGTGTGATGGACAGGGATGAGAGGGAGGTCCAGGAGTGAGGGGATATATGTATACATACACCTGATTCACTTCGTTGTATGGCAGTAACTAATACAACATTGTAAAGCAATTATATTCCAATTAAAAAAAATTACATAGTTACCCAAATTACTATCTGTACCTGGAGAGGGTAGGTGGGTGGTGCTCTAACTTGGGTGCACATGGAATGACCTGAGGATTCCTTAAGACACAGATTGCTGGACCCCATCCCTAGAGTTTCTGCTTCATGAGGCCTGGGGTGGGACTGAGAATTTGAGTTTATGACAAGGTCCCAGCTGATGCTGATGCTGTTGATCAGAGGACCACACTTTGAGACCCACTGGTTTGGGTAAGTCAAATATCAGTGGCTTCAAACAACAACATCTCTTATGCACATTATCAAAAAATGGGTCAGAGGAGGGACTCTGGTCACCGTGGCTCCTCTGTCTTCTGACTTTATCTCAATGCAAGGCTTTCGGAAACTGGAAAACTCTTGTCCATTTTCTTGGTTTCCCACGTTGCTGTTGAGAAATTCAGTTGTTTAGATTCCCTTTCAGCTCTGATAATTTTTTACTATGATTTTATTTGTATCCTTGGAAACTTTTACCACCTTGATCACCATTGGTCTGAAATTTCACAATGATGTGTTCATGGGGTTGCTCTTTTTATTCACAGCGCTTGGCACTTGCTGGATGCTTTCATTCCGAAAACGTATGTCCTTCTGGGAAATCTTCTTGAACTATTTCTTTGATGTTTTTATTCCCTTCATTTTTGCTCTTCATTCTTTCTGGGACTCCTATTTGTCAGCTAATTGGGTCTAATGGTCTAATCCTTTTAATTGTCTTTCCTTTCCTATCTATCCCATCTATTTATAGTCATTTTATTTTCTAGAAGATTTATTCAACTCTGTCTTCCAACTTTTCTTTTTTTTTTTTAATTTTTTTAAAATTATTATTATTATTATTTTTTTTCCAGTGGGTTTTGTCATACATTGATATGAATCAGCCATGGATTTACATGTATTCCCAATCCCGATCCCCCCTCCCACCTCCCTCTCCACCCGATTCCTCTGGGTCTTCCCAGTGCACCAGGCCGGAGCACTTGTCTCGTGCATCCCACCTGGGCTTGTCTTCCAACTTTTCTATTATTTTCACACATCTATTATCATCTTTTTAAAAAAAAAACGTTATTTTCTTAAGAACAGTTTTAGGTTGTAAAGAAATTATGAAGATAATACAGAAAGTTCCCACATGCCTCACACTCAGTTCCATTTTTAGCATCTTACATTAATGTGATACATTTGTTACAATTAATGAGCCAATATTAAGGAATTATTATTAACTAAAGCCCATAGTTTATTCAGATTTCCTTAGCTTTTGCTGAATTTCCTTTTTCTGTTCTAGGACTCCATTAGAATGTCACTTTATATTTAGCTGTCATGCTTCCTTAGGCTATTCTTGACTTTGGCAACTTCTCAGACTTTCCTTGTTTTTGATGACCTTGACGGTTTCAAACAGTTTTGGTCAGGAATTCTGTAGAATGTCATATTAGGATTTGTCTGGTTTTCTTATGATTAGACTGGAGTTAATGGGTTTTGGGAGAAAGACCTCAGAGGTTAACTACCATTTCATCATATGTCAAGGTACGTGCTATCAACGTGATCTGCTGCTGTTGATGTTGACCTTGACGGCCTGGCAGAGGTAGTGTCTGCCAAGTTTCTTTCTTCCCCCTGCTTTTCCCTCTCTGTTCTTTTTGAAAAAATGCCGCTGTGTGCTGCCCACATGGGCTCCAGGGAACTAGGCTCCGTCTCCTTGAAGGCTCTCTTATCACATTTTTCTATCCAGGAGCTTTTTCCCTAAAAACATTTGAAATAATTAATTAATAATTTTTGGCTGCATCAGGTCTTAGTTGCAGCATGCAGGGTCTTTCCTTGTGATGTGCGGGCTCAGTCTTGGCAGCACGCGGGATCAGTTGCCTCTTGGCCTGTGGGAGTTTAGTTCCCCAACCAGGGATCAACCTCTGCATTGAAGGCAGATTCTTAACCACTGGACCGCCAGGGAAGTGCCAAAAACATTGTTTTAAATAATCTTTTGTCCTTAAGATTATGGTTACAATAATTTAACTTTCCGAGGATATTGTTTTTCAGAGTTTTCCTAAACTTTCTGCATCTTTCTTCCTCCAAGTTCCTTTGTGTATGTTGACTTCCTTCAGATCAGAATCTTTTCTCAAGTGTTTGTATACTCTTGGCTCTCTGTTCATATATTAAGATTGGAACCCAACAAGATGGGAAGCTCTGTGTAGATGAGGCTTGTTAACTCGTGGGCAGCTGACTTGCTTGTTTCACGAGGGGCATTCATTTCCTGGTGCTGTGACAGCACCACAGACTCGATGACTTAAGACAACAGAAGTTTATTCTCTCACAGGTACGAAGGCGGGATGTCTGAAGTCAGTATTGAGATCCGAAAGCGAAGTGTTTGCCGGACCACACTGTTCCTTGCCTCTTCCGGCTTCTGGAGGCTGCTGGAACTTCTTGACTTGTGGCCACATCTCTTCAGCCTCTGCCTCTGTCCTCTGGGTGTGAGGCAAATCCCCCTCTGCCTCCTGTGAGGACACTGGTGATGCAGACTCCTTCTCCTGATGAGGGTTTCTGCGATGAGAGCCTGATAGCACTGGAGGGCCATTTTTCAGCCCACTAGCACTTGCGATGTCTGAAGTTTTTCTCTTCATGGGTTAGTTCTTTCAATGAGAATCTTCTGATCTCCTTCTGCCTAGCTGCTATGTGCTTGGCACTGAGGGGAGGGAGGAGGCATGCACCTTTAAGTAGGCAGACTTCTTAAACTCTACTATATCTGCTTATAGTAGAGAATCCACCCTTGCTGATGTCTGATATCCCCAAGGTCAGAAAGAATTCAATTCTTCGGAGAGGGAACCCCTAGCCTTGTGTGATGGTAGAGGAGGGGCAGAGGTGAGAGAATGATCTAGTTACTTTTTAAACAGATCTGTAACTCATTTTCCTCTCCGCTGCACCTCTACTTAGAGGTGCTGGCACCTTCCATTCCTGGGCCTTTCTGGGGCACCTGACCAGGCAGAGTGAAGCAGGCTACTTTAAGATGGATGTAGGTATCAACTTTCTAGTCTCCTAAGTAAGGGACCGGGCTTCCCTGGTGGTTCAGATGGTTAAGAATCCATCTGCAATGCAGAAGACCTGGATTCGACCCCTGGGTTGGGAAGATCTCCTGGAGAAAGGAAGGGTTACCACTCCAGTATTCTGGCCTGGAAAGTTCCATGGACAGAGGAGCCTGGCGGTCTACAGTCCGTGGGGTCACACAGAGTCGGACATGACTGAGCCACTGAGCGCACACACAAGTAAGGGACCATCTGTCTGTAAAGTTTCCAGTTTCCAGAATTATGTCATTGTTGTCTTTGTCCTTGTGGATTTTTATGCAAAAAAGATTCCTCTGTGTGTATGTGTATTTTGGGAGGGAACACAGGTTGACTGCCATTTAAAATTATGTGTTGCTCTTGTAGGAATTATGTAAAACAGTATGGAGAGTGCTCAAAAAATTAAAGATAGAACTACCTTAAGATCTAGCAATCCCACTTCTGGGTATACATCCAAAGGAAATAAAATCAGTATTTTGAAGAGGCATCTGCACTCCCAAGATCACTGCAGCATTATTCACAATAGCCAAGATATGGAAACAACCTAAATACTGATTGATGGATGAATGGATAAAGAACATGTGGCATGTATTTTACACACACACACACACACACACACACACACACACACACAGAGGAATATTATTCAGCCTTAAACAAGAAGGAAATTTGCCATTTGCAACAACAGGGATAAACCTGGAGGACAGTATGCTGAGTGAAATAAATCAGGCACAGAAAGACAAATGTCACATGACCTCACTTATTAAGTGGAATCGCAGAAACAGAGAATGGAATGATGATTGCCAGGGAAGAAGGAGAGGCTAGTCAAGGAGCACAAGGTCTCAGTTATGCAGGATGAATGATTTCTGGAGATCTAATGTGCAGATAGTGTTTTCTAAACTGATTTTTAGCTGTAGATCACCATCACTGATATTTTTGTGCTGATAATTTCTTTTTCTCTGTTATTCTGTCAGTTGGAGAATTTCATTGATCATTTTTCTAATCTTAACTCAATATTGCATTCCTGGAATAAATCCAACTTTGTTATTATGTTAAAAAAATTACGTGTGGCTCTGTGTGTGGTCCACCAGCCTACAGTATCAGCACAGCCTGGGAACTTGTGAGAAATGGAGCTTCTCAACGACCTCAGACTTCTTGGATCCTAAGCTCTCAGGGTGGGGTCCAGCATTCAGCTGTGTCTTACCAAGACTTCCTGGTGAGTCTGATGCTCTGTTGATGTGGGCCCTGCTACAGAGGTATGCTGTCATCTCTCTTACCCTTCCACAAGAGAGTGTGGGCTCATTTGACTCATGAGCTCTACTTGAAGGCTCATGGTGAGACCTGGATGAGAGTAGCAGAAAGACTCACCACGTGTCTGTTTTAGAAGTAAATATTCCTTCCATGAAGGCCTCTGGGGGCATCCACTTGACTGGCAGCATTGCACAGCCTCCTTTTCGGTAGTAGCTTGCCCTGCAGGGAGAAGAGAAAAGCAGACTTGGTTCTGGAGATGGCTTTGAGCCAGGTGCCTTGAGAGAGTGGCAAAAAACAAGGTCTACGAACTGAAATTAATGAGGGGCTCTTGTGATTTGGGGGGAGAGCAGGAACACAGATCATCTAGTTAACAACCTTAGTGTCACTTAATAGGAGACGAAACAGCCCGCTGGAGGCGTGAAAGAAAAGATCTATGCAATGACTAAAATACCCGCTAGCAGATGGTTAGATTTCCCTGATGGATTTTGTTTACTGTAACTCACAATGAATAACATTACTCCAACCTTATGAGTACAGTTCCTGATGATCCACGGTAATGTGAAATACACAATGGGAGGGCTAAGAGCGGGGCTGGTGTCCTACTAGTCTGGGTCCTTGTCGGCACTCACACAGCATCTAATTCAAATCAACACAGGCACGTGACTCCAAGTCCTCTGGGTGGCTGGTGGGAAGCTGCTTCCTTTAGCACAGCCCCCAGGGAAAACACAGGCCTGGTGTGTAGCTGGCATCCGAGGGATGAGGTAACTAGTTTTTGTCAGTGACATCATTAATGAACTCACTGATAAAAAAACTAATAAATTAATTACTACCTCTGAAGCCAGCTCCACCCCAGCCCTGCGTTCTTGTGCCTGGTATATTATGGGAGGTGGCTTCCTCCCAGCTGCCTAGATTAATTACTTCAAAAAATAACTGACTGAAATATGAATTGAGTGGTTAGCCGACTCATTGGAAAAGACCCTGATGCTGGGAAAGTTTGAGGGTAGGAGGAGGAGGGGTCGACAGAGAATGAGATAGTTGGATGGCATCATTGACTCAACAGATATAAGTCTGAGCAAACTCCTGGACAGGGAAGCCTGGTGTGCTGCAGTCCATGGGGTTGCTAAGAGTCAGACACATCTGAGTGACTGAACAACAACGTGTGAGGTATTCTGCCCTGTGCTGAGGACAGAAATAAGTCATAGTCTCTCTCTTCCAAGGATATGATTTAGTGGAAGAAACAGACATAATTAACTGCAGTAAGAACACACATATGATGACAAAAGTATGTATTCAAGAGGAAACTCAGTGACCAAAGAAGAATGGGTTTGTTCTACCTGGGGTGGGGGTGGTGGGTGGAAAAGTACAGGAAGAGTGTCTTGGGGGTGCTGATGAAGCCGAATGGCAAAGAACCTCTCACAGGAGACATTCATGACACATGCTGTTGCACGGGGCCTGTGGGAAGCAGGGGGCTGGAGGGAAGTTAGGGTGCTGAAGTCTGGAGTTGGGACCTCTCAGTGCTGAGGACAGAGGGGAAGGGCCAGACCATGTGACTTGTTTAGTCTCGCTGCAACATTCCAGTCTTAGAGCACAGGCACTCCTGGGTGCTCCGAGACAGGAGGTGAAGGAACACTGAGGCTCCGGGTGGTGGAAGAGGGTGAAGCGGAGCTTTACCAGATATGCAGTGGATATCAGTGGAAGATAACAGTAGGTGAAAACATTGCTAACTCCTGAGTTTCCGTGTGCTGCTGCCCAGCGGTAACAGGATGCCATCAGCATTCTCGCCCTAGGAGATTGCTACCAGTTCCGTGGGAGACCGACAGGGGTCTCCCTTATTGTCCGAAGACTGAAAAGTCTACCTGACCACCTCTCCTCACTCTACAGCTGGGTTAGGGAAGGTGTAATTAGTGACTGTGCCAGAGAGTGGCTCGCTCAGCTCATGGAGTGAGTCACTCTTGTTAATAATTAGACAAAGATGAAACCAGCGGTTGGGAAGAGAAGTGTGGGATAGTATACAATAGAGGTTTTTTTTTTTTCAGTTAAAATTTTATTTTATTGATTTCTTTTTATTAATTACTTAATTGGCTGCACTGGGTCTTAGTTGTGGCACACAGGATTTTTGAATTTCGTTGTGGCATGTGGGATCTAGTTCCCTGACCAGGGACAAAACCCGGGCCCCATGCATTGGGAGCACAAGTCTTAACCAGTGGACCACCAGGGAAGTTTGCTGTTTTTTTTGTTTTTTTTTTTTGATGTAGCCTCGAGACTGTGACAGGGAAAAAGAAATGAAGCTGAGCTAAGTACCCATGGGCTTTGAACTATACTTTCATGTCTCCTGGCGTGGGAAATGCAGAGCAATGCGCTGGGCCCAGTCTCCTGTCAGTTCTAAGGTGCTCTTGCCTAGGGGAATGGAAGCTAAGTCTGTTTGGAATTCCTGAGTATTAAGGAAAGGGGTTAATTAAGCTAAAGTTTACCTAGAAACTTTTTCCATGTGAAGTATCCAGGTTATTCTGTCTCAGAACATGCTAGGACTAAAGAGTTAGAACCAGAAAGACAATCTAATTAACAGGTTAGTGTCAATTATTGCAGGTAGAGAGATCCTAGAATTAGCCCTTCAAGCATGAACAATAATTAAGGCTGCCCCATGCTGAAAAGGAACTTAATGCCATTTTAGGCAGCAGGTTGACAAGGCACCAGAGTGCTCTAGGGGATGCAGTTGAGAAGGTGAGCTTGGATGGGTGATGGCAGTCTTCACTCACCTGTAGATATCACGGGCCATTCCGAAGTCTCCGATCTTGGCCACTCTTCCAGGGCCTGGGCAGGTCAAGAGGCAGTTCCTGGCAGCAATGTCCCTGGGATGAAAAAAAAAGAGAAAGTACATTTTGTAATTTTATTCCTAAAAAGATAAAGGTATAAGAATCACAAGCATTTTCACCTCCAATCTAAAGTTCAAATAGTTCCCTTTTCTTCTCTGTATTTCCTTTACTACATTAGACTTCAGTATGAAAGGAATAGCTAAGCAATTCTAGGTCTCAGAACCAACAGGGAAATGGAAAAGGATTAGGGGAGATGATTGAAAATGTTTAATGGGATAATAATAATGAAAATAACTATAATAGGAACTAGAAAATTGATTGTCCTTTTACTATGTACTTAAGCACTCTTCTAACTGCTTCATATCTAATTCTCACCGTAGCTCTGTAAGATACAAGGTGCTAGTATTATCCTTATTTTATCAGAAAATTTAAAAGAAGATAATAGAGGGACATAGAAATGTATTTGGCCTTTGGTTATTGTTCTGTACAGATTGCTAGTTGGTTTCTGCTGGTTGTTTGAAGGAATGTTCTGAAACAGCATGGTTCCCATGAGATTCAAGTAGGTCAAGTCTTCCCCCAAATATGTCTAGTTTTATATTTTAATATGCCATCATGGTTTTTACATCCATGATTTTATCTAAAGCCTTTGTTAAACTGTATGCATCATAGCTATGAAGCCAAAGAATCACTCTTTCCTGTTATAAAGTTATCTTGTCTTAGTCATTACATTCCAGTCGTCAGGGCCTATTCTTCCACAGCATGTGCGTAAGCCTGGATCAGAAGCTTTCCAAGACTCACCAGCTTCTACTCACTGACCGCTAACCCATTCTTGAGTTGCATGTGGGGATTAAGGATGCAGCCAGACGAAGTCTGGAATGTTGTTGTTATTAAGTCACTAAGTCGTGTCTGACTCTCTGTGGCCCCCTGGACTGTAGCACACCAGGCTTCCCTGTCCTTTCACTATGTACCGGAGTTTGCTCAAACTCATGGAATGGGTTTCTAATAATATTAAAGTCTTGGACAGAAAAAAATAGTACTTCTTGGGGCAAATGGGTGGTGTTTTTATACTTTCAACTGGTTTCATGATCATTGGCTGAGAAAGAAGGAACATGGAAAATAAACAGCTGGATAGTATTTTTACAAAAAAGATCTGGGTGGGGGATCATGGCTTAGGATAGCAGAACAATTGGTCAGGGTGGGAGATGGGTGTTATTAATGCCACTGCCCTAATCCAGAAGGTTTAAGTTGAATTTTGAGGAGCAATGGTGCATAAAATGCCCTAAGAAAACCATAAAAGCATAACATATATGACATCAAAAAGAAGAAAATATAGTAGGATATATAGCCATTGCTTCTCAAGAGAAATATAGTGAAGTCAACCAAGAACAATATTTATGGCTCTGGAAAGGTCTTTCTGTTGATGTGCATGGAATGGTTGCTTAAAAAATTGATCTTGAATTTAACGGCAAGAAAGTAAATGTAATATCATAGAACACACCAAGAATTGGTAGAATGACACATATTTCTCGAAATGGCAATAAACCATGTCCAAAGGAAACAGATCTAATAGAAAAATGGGAGTGTGTGGATCTGCGAGGGAGTCTGCTCTGAATTCAGGAGGTATGTGTGCATGGGAGTCTGTGAATCTTAAGGCAGATGGTGAAGGAGAGCGAATTAAGTAAAACTATTGGGGGAGGGTGCCATCAGCCTTGAGCCAGTTAGAAGAAGATATAAAAAGATGCTTTCCTAAAACCAATTATCCCAGAAGACAGCTTTGATTGAGATGGACAATTTCTGCTAATCGTCACCTTTTGCTTATAAAGCAGATCATCGAACATACTGTTGATTCAATTTTTGACAATTTCATTTCTTGAAAAAGATAAAAGAAGCAACAAAATATTACTCTGGGATCTTATTGTGACCTTCAGCAACTATATACAGATATGGAAGGAATAGGAATCTTGAGTAAATTTTTGATCCTGTTATCTTATTTTCAGTAATAACAGGGCACTGGATATAGTCAAAATGTATCATCCCTCAGGAAAGCAGATTTCAAAACGTCAGAGGAAAAGTAGACACAATCCCTCAGTCAGAGAATCTGGACACTTGGTGATTAACGTGGGGGTGGAGATGAAAAGGGAGAGACGACCTCAGGGAGAAGTGAAGGGAGAGATCTGAAGTCACTAAGGTGATGGGTCACATTGCTCTCAGATGGGCTCAGACTTAGAGGAGGTAGACATGAGATGGAGAGACATTTATTCATTCCAGGTACACCAGTCTGAGAAACCATAGTGGAAAAGAAAATGAAAAAGAATGCATAGTTTGTCGTATAGCAGTAACACAACATTGTAACTCTACTATACTTCAAAGGAGAAAAAAAAAGATGGAAAGATGGCTCTAGCCAAGGACTTATTCTAAAAAGAGCACAACCCTGTCATGTCTGAGCAATAATAAAGCCCAGAGCTGAGATTTATGGAAAGTTCTGGACACAATAAAAAGGGCAAGAACAACAGTGGCAGGGCTGACCTGCGCTGTGAAGCAGAAAGTGTGGCTTTGGATGAGAACAGAAAGAACTGGGGCTCGGCTTCTCTCTTGCTTCTGTTATTTCTATCAAACACAATGATCTGCAAGCTGGAAAGGTTGAGACTCAAGAGGAAGATCTGAGAGCCAAAAGGATGAAGCGACAAAGGATGAGCCAGTGTGGGCTTCTGGCCTTGTTTTCAGAATGATTTCGGTAAACTAGGCCAGTGTATTTCTTGATCTTTAACATCCCCTTTATTAGGGAAGAAAACATAGCTTGTTATCTACCTCCATGCTCTTCTATTTCTAAACTCATACAGTGTCTCTCATTCTCTACATTATATTTACATATTCTAATGATTAGCAACATGTCTTATACTCTTTGATGGGTTCATGAATGTTTATTAGTTCACTAGGTTATTATTTACTAAATGAGAAACAAATCATTAGGAAGAACTTTGCAAAGAGTCTAACAATCTATTTGACTTTTCAAGTTTCAGAATCAAGCTGTCTGTTGAGAAAGCCGTGGATAGCCACGTGGAAAGAAATATGTGTCATCTCTCATGTCTATAGTGTTACACATGGACTTGATGTACAAGTGCAAACACCATTTAAACACAAGCGTCATACTGAGTAGAAGAAATGAAGTACAGAGTTAAAGAAAATAATTCTCATTCTTCATTTCTGAGTGTTTTAGAAAAAAATAATTTATCCAATAAACATTTATTGTGTGCCACTATATGCTGGGGATATGAAGATGAATAAAATAGGGTTGTTGCCTTTGATTTATCCATAGCCAGAGATCCGAAAATACAAAATCCTCAAACTTTCCTTAAGGAGCCCAATTTTTTAGATGATGTGGCATGCTTGGTCACTCAGTTGTGCCTGACTATTTGTGATCCATGGACTGTAGCCCTCCAGGCTCCTCTGTCCGTGGGGATTCTCCAGGCAAAAATACTGGAGTGGGTTGTCATTTTCTTCTCCAGGGGATCTTCCCGACCCAGGGATTGAACCCTGGATGCTTAGACAGGCAGATTCTTTACCATTGAGCCACCTAGGAAGCTCAGTCTTCTAGACACGGAAACATTAACATGACCTAGGTAGGACTTGACACAGGCAGGGGTCCCTGCAGGAGGTCAGGCAGAGCTCATCTGGGTCTCCGGCGCTGATATAGATGTTTTTATGATCCCACTTTGCCTCCCTGGTGGCTCAGTTGGTAAAGAATCCACCTGTAATGTGGGAGACAGGTTTGATCCCTCAGTTGGGAAGATACCCTGAAGGAGGGCATGACAACCCACACCAGTATTGTTGCCTGGAGAATCCCCATGGACAGAGGAGCCTGGCGGGCTATAGTCCATGGGGTTGCAAAGAGTCAGACACAACTGAGTGATTAAGCACAGCACAGCACATGACCCCACTTTACACATGGGCCAAACAAAGCCCTGGGGACACGTAGGGGAGCGTCTGGAAGGTGAGGGCAGAGCAAGGTCACTTAGACTCACCGGTGGATGAAGTGATTCTCCTCTAGATACTGACAGCCGCAGGCGATGTCCCGAGCCACATGCAGGAGATCCAGCATGGCCAGGGAGGAGGGCTGGTTCTGTAGGAGACAGAGGTGACCGGCTGGTGAGGAGCTCTCAGGGGAGAGAAGGTCTGAAACACTAGGCTCCCGTGCTCACCAGGTCAAACGCAGGCTGGTTGCCCTGGGGTCTCGGCCCTGGCTGCACATTCGCGATCACCGGTAGGTTTATACAAATGCACACACCTGGGCCTCAGCCCAGAACAGTGACTCCGCCTCTGTGCGGGCGCAGTGTTTACAGTCACGGCTGCCAGGTGAGTGGGGCCGGAACCCACACCACAGACGTCCTGCCCCTTCGCGTTTTTTTCTGCCCACTCTTCCACCACTATCTTCATAAACATTTGAATCCCTAAGCGTACCAACAGGCCTGTGAGGAAATCAAGGTGGGGTAGTGTTGCTTTAAAATGCTCTATTTGCACTGGGAAGACCCAGAGGAATCGGGTGGAGAGGGAGGTGGGAGGGGGGGATCGGGATGGGGAATATGTGTAAATCTATGGCTGATTCATATCAATGTATGACAAAACCCACTGAAAAAATAAATTAAAAAAAATGCTTAAAAATATTTTTAAAAATTAACTTTCTTCAAGAAGACCTAGATCTGAAGTGGACTGAAAAAGTGAACCTTCCAGAAAATACTGGGCAGCTGAAGAGCTATCTCTGGCTTTCCTGCATGAAGTTCCTCTTGTGCAAAAGTTGCTGCCCACCCCTCCCCGACCCCTCCCAGGATGCAGCCTGGCTCTCCTTCCCCAAGTCTGGTGGGGAGGCCTGAAGTCTTTTCTGAGGGCTGCGCCCTCCTTGGTGTCTTCTAAATTCCTAACTCCCCAAGTCCGCAGCAGCATGTCTTCAGGCAGTGTCTCGTGCACTGTGCTGCTCTGGGCTTGTTCTACCACGTCCCCGAGGAAACTTCGAGGCTCCCGAGGCAGGGCCTTTGGCGTCCACTTCCATGGTCTCCAGCAAAACGCTTAGCTCACTGCCGAGGTTCAGTGAACAAGGGGGTCTGTCGGTTGATTACAGCCGAACTAGGGTTTTCCAGATGTCGCCACAGATCAGGGCCTCCCTGGGACTCTTTGGAGCAATAATGTGGGTCTGGGGGAGGTGGCGAGGAGTTTGTCTGGGGCCTGCTTCAGTTCCAGGGGGGACGACTCAGGGAGGGGAACATTTGCTGCCCATGGACCATCAGGCAGTCCCTTACCTGCAAAAGGGCAAGTCCCAGAACCTTTGATGCAACGTCCTGTGTGGTCAGTAGGCAAGCAAGGTTACCTCCATATTGACGATGAGAGGGCTGAGGGCTCAGAGAGGCTCAGTGACTCACTCCAGGTCACAGGGCTAGTAGCGGGAAGCTGAAACTGCCCTGAGCTGGGCTTTAAGGGTTTGGGTTGGTGGAGGCGGGATTCTAGGAGTTAAAATTGAGTTTCTTAGGAGAGCATGTCTGAGAAGGGCTGGAGTTCCTGTGAACTCAGTGCACGATACCCAAGTGAGCACAGATACAGCGCAGAGTACATTTCAGTGCTCGGCTGAGCTGAGCTGGGCTTCATCCTACTGGGTCCCTGACTGGCTGCGTGACCTGGAGCTGACGGCACTCCCTTTGTCCAAGCCACTGTGTCCTCATGTGTGAAAGTGACGTGACACTCTCAGCCTCCCTGGTTGTTCTGAGGACTCACAGCAAGAGGCACAGAGTGAGTGCTTCACAGAGGGCTCTGCATTCATGGAGGGGGTTACTCCGTGGAGGGCGCTGCTGGGGACTTGAGAAGTGGCTCATGTGTTTGGCTTCTCTCAGGACCTTGTTAGGGTTGGAAGTACTGGGCACTGGGGGAGAGAGAGAGTCCCCATTTCCTCGGGACAAGAAAAGTAATATATTTTTGAGAGAAATATTCATCCATCTTGCTATAGTATTAGGACTATCTTTTCTATTTCCAGGAAAATTCTTTCTGTTCCTGCCAAAGAGGACCATTCCTATCGCTCCTAGAGTCTCTTTGTGTCTTAGCCCCCATCACTCAGGATGCAAGGACCATTGATGTCTCAAACGCTCCATAAGTCTGCTGCACTGCAGGGGCTAAATCTTCCCAGGCATTAACCCAGGGGCCACGTTTATCCGGGCTCCCTCTCTGTGGCTGCTCAGAGCAAATTAACCGCGCCGATAATCAGTCTTCACAGAAGCAGATTGTCTGCAACCCAAGGGGTATGTCTGCATGTCTGTGTGTGTGTGTGTGTGTGTGTGTGTGTGTGTGTGTGGTGGTGGTGGGGGTCTGTGGATGCTGAGACAAAACGAGCAGTGCAGAGCATAGCCAGTATGCTCAGTGCCAACTGTATCCAGCCCGGGCAAAGAAGGAGTTGGAACCAGGGCTCTTTTTCCTTGGTTTGCTACTGAATGTGGCACTTCCTTTGGCAACTTCAGGCAGTTTTTATCCTGTCCAATACTCAGAGAGGATTTTGTCCAGTACCTCCCAAAGCAGGCTGTGGGATGGAATTCAGTCAAATAGGCCTGGGAATTCCTGGGTCCAATAGGCTTCTTCATCAGAGGAATTATCAGAATCTTTGCTACACACTAATGTGTAATGAGAATCAATTAGAGGGGAGTCTGTGTGGCTCTGAAAATGGCTTGACCATGGAATTCTTTCGAGCATGCCTGTGAGTGTGTACCACTCAGGGTTCTGACATTCCCATCAGGACACTGTTTTAACCAATATCTTACTTTTACAGGGGCAAAAACAGGCCCTGTTTTTGTGAGCAATGATTTCTTTGCTCACAGTTTTTGAGGCGCTATTTCCAAAGGATAATGTATATACTGATAAAAGACAGAATAATATTGATGATAATAATAATACTTTCTTAAGTAGCTCCTGCATTTAGAGATGAAGGATCACAGGACATGGGGGAGAAACTGTTTCACCAAGTGAAAAACAGAATAAGTCTACATTTTTTGATTGATGGCTATGAGAGTAAGAGGGAAAGATGAAAGGAAGAAGCAAAGAATGAAGACAGGGGACACAAGATATTAAAAGTGGCAAAAATCCATTTTGATAAGTGATGAGAATGATGCAGGGCCTCAGATTCCTGGCTCCTGACATGGTCAACAAAATGCACTCAACGAATTGAGGAGGCAACATTCAGTTCAGTTCAGTTCAGTTCAGTCACTCAGTCATGTCTGACTCTGCAACCCCATGAATCGCAGCACGCTAGGCCTCCCTGTCCATCACAAACTCCCGGAGTTTACTCAAACTCATGCCCATTGAGTCGGTGATGCCATCCAGCCATCTCATCCTCTGTCATCCCTTTCTCCTCCTGCCCCCAATCCCTCCAAGCATCAGGGTCTTTTCCAATGAGTCATCTCTTCACATCTGTGGCCAAAGTATTGGAGTTTCAGCTTCAGCATGAGTCCTTCCAAAGAACACCCAGGACTTATCTCCTTCAGAATGGACTGGTTGGATCTCCTTGCAGTCCAAGGGACTCTCAAGAGTCTTCTCCAACACCACAGTTCAAAAGCATCAATTTTTCAGTGCTCAGCTTTCTTCACAGTCCAACTCTCACATCCATACATGACCACTGGAAAAGTCATAGCCTTGACCAGACGGACCTTTGTTGGCAAAGTAATGTCTCTGCTTTTTAATATGCTGTTTAGGATGCTCATAACTTTTCTCCCAAGGAGTGAGTGTCTTTTAATTTCATGGCTGCAGTCACCATCTGCAGTGATTTTGGAGCCCCCAAAAATAAAGTCTGACACTGTTTCCACTGTCTCCCCATCTATTTGCCATGAAGTGATGGGACCAGATGCCATGATCTTAGTTTTCTGAATGTTGAGCTTTAAGCCAAGTTTTTCACTCTCCTCTTTCACTTTCATCAAGAGGCTTTTTACTTCCTCTTCACTTTCTACCATAAGGGTGGTGTCATCTGCATATCTGAGGTTATTGATATTTCTCCTGGCAATCTTAATTCCAGCTTGTGCTTCTTCCAGCCCAGCCTTTCTCATGATGTACTCTGCATAGAAGTTAAATAAGCAGGGTGACAATATACAGCCTTGACGTACTCCTTTTCCTATTTGGAACCAGTCTGTTGTTCCATGTCCAGTTCTAACTGTTGCTTCCTGACCTGCATACAAATTTCTCAAGAGGCAGGTCAGGTAGTCTGGTATTCCCATCTCCTTCAGAATTTTCCACAGTTTATTGTGATCCACACAGTCGAAGGCTTTGGTGTAGTCAATAAAGCAGAAATAGATGTTTTTCTGGAACTCTCTTGCTTTTTTGATGATCCAGCAGATATTGGCAATTTGTTTCCGCTGCCTTTTCTAAAACCAGCTTGAACATCTGGAAATTCTTGGTTCACATATTGCTGAAGCCTGGCTTGGAGAATTTTGAGCATTACTTTACTAGTGTGTGAGATGAGTGCAATTGTGCGGTAGTTTGAGCATTCTTTGAGATTGCCTTTCTTAGGGATTGGAATGAAAACGGACCTTTTCCAGTCCTGTGGCCACTGCTGAGTTTTCCAAATTTGCTGGCATATTGAGTGCAGCACTTTCACAGCATCATATCTTAGGATTTGAAACAGCTCAACTGGAATTCCATCACATCCACTAGCTTTGTTCATAGTGATGCTTTCTAAGGCCCACTTGACTTCACATTCCAGGATGTCTAGCTCTAGGTGAGTGATCACACCATTGTGATTATCTGGCTCGTGAAGATCTTTTTTGTACAGTTCTTCTGTGTATTCTTGCCACCTCTTCTTAATATCTTCTGCTTCTGTTAGGTCCATACCATTTCTGTCCTTTATTGAGCCCATTTTTGCATGAAATGTTCCCTTGGTATCTCTAATTTTCTTGAAGAGATCTCTAGTCTTTTCCATTCTGTTGTTTTCCTCTATTTCTTTCGATCTTTCGATCTCTAAGGAAGGCTTTCTTCTCTCCTGGCTATTCTTTGGAACTCTGCATTCAAATGGGTATATCTTTCCTTTTCTCCTTTGCTTTTTGCTTCTCTTCTTTTCACAGCTATTTGTAAGGCCTCCTCAGACAACCATCTTGCCTTTTTGCATTTCTTTTCCGTGGGGATGGTCTTGATCCCTGTCTCCTGTACAGTGTCACGAACCTCTGTCCATAGTTCATCAGGCACTCTGTCTATCAGATCTAGTCCCTTAAATCTATTTCTCACTTCCACTGTATATTCATAAGGGATTTGATTTAGGTCATACCTGAGTGGTCTAGTGGTTATCCCTACTCTCTTCAGTTTAAGTCTGAATTTGGCAATAAGGAGTTCATGATCTGAGCCACAGTCAGCTCCAGCAAAATCAAAACCGAAGATGAAAACCTAAGTATTAGTTGCAATCAGAGGTTCTCATCTCTATGCTGTGCTCTCTGGCATCCAAGGAGCCGCCATGCATATGGAGCATCTTCTCCAGAGCCACTACCTACCAGATTACCATTCCCCAAACAGGTGTAGATGCTATAGGGGGCAATGACCACCCTATTTAATAGAGAGATTACTGACTCCTTGATGGCCTTTGTCATTACTGATTGAATCAACTGATACTAAAAGATAGCTACGAGCCTATATCTGGCATATATTAAATCCTCAATAAAATTTTGCTAAATAAAGAGGGGGGATCTGCAAAATTATATTGACATTAAAAGGGTCCTTCTTTCTTGAGGTAGTGGGGTCCTGGGACCAAACGATGTTTCCCTCTGTACCCATGAATGTCATTTCCATGACAGACATAGTTGGCCCTGGCACCCTTTCTGTCCTATGAGTCTGTATCTATCATTACTTCATATCCATGCATTATCTGAAGCCAGAGCCTCTTAGGCCATCTCTGAAGTCCTTCCATCCTGATGTCTATGGAGCTGCTGAACCCTAGAGATGGCAAGAAGTGAGCACAGAGTGTGCGTCTGATTCTGAGCACCCAGTTAGGAGCCTGCACACAGCAGGTTATCAGGTAAGCCTGGAGAGATGCAGGGGCTTCAAACAAATGAACCAGGTGGACCTCAGGCCTTTGAATTCAGTGAGTTCTAGCCTGGAGGCACAGCTCTGCCCACCCTCTCCTCAGTGTGTGTATGTCCCCAGCCCTGATGTCCATCAGCCAGGCCCTCCCTCCTTCATCAGGATTTACTGATACTAGTTACCTCCGTCCACTACAAATCATGGTCCTTTCTCACAGTCAACCTGGTTGGTCCTCACTCACTAAGTTGGAGTTTGTGATTCTGAGAATTCATGCGGGACACTCAGCATCCTCCCACCCCACTGCTCCCACCCTGGCTGGAAGTTGCTGCTACAAACACATTTGCATGGGGTTACTCTGGAGGGCTGTCATCTGACATTTCAAATCACCTATCATGGGCAGTAAGTACCTCAAGAAGAACCAGCTCATCTGAGGTGAGTGGGCGTGTAAAGGAGTAAGAAGGATACCTGGACTGCCACCAAGGCCTGGGAGCATGGTTGGCCAGGAGAGTCACACAAAGAAGATCAGGGTCAAGGATTAAAGGGAAGATTTGGTGGGGGGATCCTGACCCTTGGAAGCATCTCTCTCCCAAGGAGAGTTGACCTTCCACTGGCTGTGGGCATCCCTCGGGTGGTGCCTGCAGCCAGAGGTTGGAAGCCGGCAGCAGGCTCCTGCTGTGAGCCTCCTTGAGGCGGCGCTTGGGCTGGGAGGGGGTGGGAGAGGTCAGTGATCTGTCTTCCTCGCTGGTGCTTTGTTTTTTGAGACAACACCCAAATCATCATCAAGAGAGATACCTTTGCCTGTGAGAGAGGGAAGTACCCCTCCCTCAAGGTTCTCGGTCTTGCCAAATGATGGGTTCTCAGGTTCCCTTTACGAGGAAGTCACAATACTCTCCTGTCCTCAAGCCTCAGGAGTGTCCAATGGGAAACCCAGAGCTGGACCTCCTCCCAGAGAGTGATGTCACATGTTCCCTGTTGGACAACTGCCGGAAGCACTGCTGAGATGCTCAGGGCACAAGGCTGAAGGCTCTGCTCTGCTGGGTAGGGCTGGGGAAGCTGAGGCTGGTGCCTAGACCCTGGTAGAGATGCCTGTGTAGCTGGCGACCTTTGCTCTCAACCACCTGCCCTCACCTTGGCCCTCAGGGCTTCCCCACAGGAACCACAGGGATCAACAGCACAGCAGGCTGGAGTGAGCAAGGAATCAGGAGCCACAAGGCCTGAGTTCTAGTCCCAGCTCTTCCACTTCCTGTGTGACCTCAGCAAGTCACATAACCTCTCTGAGGCCCTGTTTTCCAGTCTCCAAAATGAGGTGAGATCTGTACCATGGATGGTTTTGAGGAATGTGAAAACTCTGGGGAGGAAGAGGATGGTACTTCTGACGAAGGTTATCATGAGGTGGGGTTAGTCGTTCTCCCCTTTCCCAGGCCCCTTCTTCCTGCCAGGGGTGCTGAGGTGCACATGCTCATCCTCTCAAGAAGTTAGATCAGATTCCTCTTAGATGGTCAGCCAGAGGCTTGCAGGAATGGTGTGGAGGCTCCTAAGAGCCTGAGTGAAGGCGGGAATTGGAGCAGGCATGAACTTCCGAGGTTTCCGCCACCACTTTGTGTCCATGTGAGGAGGGTGTTCAGTCCTGGTCTTGCTGTGGCTGTGTGGCTGTTGGCTTTTCTCTGCTTTCCTGAGGGTGGAGAGGGTACAACTCTTCCCTGTGGTCCTCACAATTCAGTGGCAACTTCAAGATGGCAGGTCCTAACTCAGGGGGTCTGCTCTGCCCCAGTCCCCTGGGCCCAGGACCTCTCGAAGATCCTGGCAGTGCCAGGAGTGGACAGCTGGCCTCTTGGCTCGCCCAGTGTGCTGTATTTTATAAATCAGCTCTGTCCGAGATGTTCTAGCCTGACCCTCAGAGTTCACATCACAGATGCTCAGGTTAGAGGGGGTTGGCTGCCCTAAGCCAGGTTGTCTAATAATCAACGGGGAAGTGTGCGTGGGCCCACCTAGGTTTCTTCATTCCCCCGAACTCGAGCGCTTTCACCATAACATGTATGCAGCACCTTCCTAAATACCTCAGCCCTTCATTTCGATTGTAAAACTACAAGGTCAGGAAGTCCCCATCTGAGAGATGAGGACACTGGGGTTCACAAGGGGTGGAGCAGACTGACCTGCCCCAAGTCAGATGGTTGAGTGAGTGACACAGCTGGCGTGAAAGTCCCCCTGTGTGCTTGTCCCTAGTTTGGTTTTCCACAATCAGCAGGTCATAAAAATAGATACTGGCTAGAGGAGACATTGCTCAAGGCTTGGGCAAGCTCCCTCGGACCAGGCTCAGCCGCTGGATACCTTCTGTCCCCTCTCTCCCACCTGTCCCCAAGATCAGAGCCCAGGGACTGACCCTGGCTGCCCACCCTGGCTCCTTCCACCCCCTGCTCTGTCCCTTGGCACCCACACTGGGAAAGGCGTTTCTCACTCACCGGGCGGGGGCGTGTCTCCCGGAGGAAGGACTTGAGGTCTCCTCCTGCCATGAGCTCCAGCAGGATAAATCGGGGCAGGGCTTGCAGACTCACGCCAATACAGCGCACGATGTTCTGGTGGTTGAATTTGCTGCAGAGCGGAGGGGAGTAACCGAATTTAACTGAGCTGAGTCTGCGAAAATCTTAAGTGGGCAAAGCTGGGTACAGAGTTATGTTTTCAGAGCCACATTATGTAAAAGCTTTCTGTAAATGCGGGGAGCAGGGGTCCCAGGCTGGGCCTAAGCAGAGGAGAATCTGGTTGCTGAGCAGTTGGAAGAATCAGAGGGCAGGCCTGGTCAGGGTTCAACATGCGTGGAGTATACTTGCTTGGAGTGGGGGGCTGGGGAGCGGGGGAGAGGGCTGCACACAGGTACTGAGTGAGAAGGCTGGGGTGGAGGTGGGCAGGGAGACAAGGGAGGACTGCTGGCCAGGATTCACATTTTGGGGGTTGGATTCTCGGAGGAAGGCCTCAAGTGGAAGCTGGGGGGCCTGCTTCCCTGAGGGCCTGCCTGAGGCCTGCCTGCTGACAGTGTGCGGAAGAGAACAAGGAAGAGGGCAGCTGGATCCCACCATGGACCCTTCGCGGGGGTGCTGAGATTCGGGTTTTCTTGTTAACATGATCCTATGAGGACACATGAGGCAGTGGGGCCAGGGAGCTCCACGTGGGCACAGTTGGGCAGAGCTGATGGACTGGGTGACCGTGCACCCAAATACAGTGCTGCTTAGTTACTGCAGAGTAGGGAGACTGAGTGACTCGGGTCTCCTTCCATCTACTCTTCTACTTTCCAGGTTTTATTCAATGATCACTATTACATGGGCAACCAGGAAATACATCATTTAAGCAGGAGCTGAGCCTGCCACGCGTCCTCCTATGGACCCAGTGCATCACACACACTGCTCTGGCCTCATTTTCTTGGCCACTTCCATCAAGGCCGCCCTAGCCTGTCAGGATGTTTGAGGTTCCCTGGTGCACCAGGAGGCCATGAGCCTGGCCAGCTCTCAAGGTCGGACCTCTGCTGTCAGAGCCTTGGACACTGTGACTCCCAGTGGTGGGCCCCAGATCCACCAGCTGAAGGGTCGGGCCAGCTGGGTGGACCTGGGTGTGGGCACCTTCCATCATGTGGGGGCCCATTTCCTTTACTTGAGAGCTGGGAGTTGGGATGGGTGAAGGACATGGTGGAAGAGTTACCTGGAGGAAGATTGTATCTTCCACTGTCAACAGTCAGCATGCTATGTTTTTTAAGAAAAGGGGGAAAAGAACCAATGGGTGACACAGGGGTGCTGGTTGAAGGCCAAGTGACATTGACTGGGGCTACAAGATTCTTTTCCTGAGAAAACCAGATGGGGGCTGGTCCACTCTGGTAAGATGTGCTAAGAACTTCAGTGGGGAGGTCTCCTGTTAGAGAGGAGGGGTGCCCTGCAGGACAACCCCGTTTCCCTTGGAGACGTGCCTGTTAGAAATGTCTCGTGTCCCTCACAGGCTTGGGGTGGTGGTGTGGGTGTCCCTGTGGGTCGTTACCTGATGATCAGGGCTTCCATGAGGAAATCCAGTTCGTCCTGTTCGGAGCACACCTCCGGCAGCGTCTGGGCACAGAAGGGAGGGTGGGAAGGAGGAGGAGCTGTGAGCCGCAGAGGTCAGAGGCTGTTGGCGGAGGGCCGCGGTTACAGAGACCACGGCCAAGGTCAGGCCCACGAGGGAGCCCCCTCTTACCTTTACAGCCACTTGCAGGGGGCTGGGGTCGTTGGGCATTCCAGACACCTGACCTTCATACACCTCCCCAAACGCGCCGTGGCCCAGACCCCTGTGCAGAGGAGAAGGTGTGATGAGGTGGGGGTACACTCAGTGGCCACTCACAGGAGGCAGGGGTCACGCACACCCCCAGGAGTGATACCCTCAGTGTGGCTTTGCTCCACAGTCCCCAGCTCTATGGGCAAGAAAGGTTCCAAGCCAGGCTTCATGACATTGGCTGACATTCCTTCCATGAACACTTACTGAGTCTCTAATATTTGCCCGGGTCCTAGAGGTGACTAAGACATGGATCTGGTGGGAAGGACAGATGGCTGGCAGACACCTCCTGGAGAGCACTCAGTGAATGACTGACAAGTGCAAAGGGTTCTCTGGGAGCTGGGAGGGGGAGGGGAGAAATGCTTGGGGAGGGGCATTTGGGTGGTTTTGAGGAACACCCCCTTTTTCCCATCTAGTCTTCCTCCCACTGTTCCAACCCCATAAGTTAAATAATTATAAATATATTATTTATATTTATATTTAAATATATTATTTATATATTAAATATATTAAATATATTATTTAATAATTTAATATTATTTATTTAATATTAAATTATATTTAATATTATTTAATTATTTATTAATTATTTAATAATTATTTAAACCTTCTCCCCCGCCGGGAGGGCTGGGGGTGCCCTGAGGGGTGGCTCTGCTGGCCTCTTGTTGTCAGAGGAATCTGTGGTCCAGGGATGACATCCGGCTGCCTAGAACCCTCCCTTCTCTGTCTCCCTCACCTCCCACTGCCCCAGCGGACAGTACTCACCGGATGAGGGTGATGTTTTTCCGTGGCACCTCCTTCAGGTCACTGATGGAGGAGGTCTTGCCGGCAAAACAGTAGTTGGGATTGTAGTCGGTCATGATGGTGGAGGTGCGGAGTTTGCTCAGCTTGTACTCTGGGCTCTGCAGCTCCATCTGCATGGCTTGCAGCTCCTGGTGCTTCCTGCGGTACACTGCAGACAGATGGCGGTCCATACAAGGTGGCTTGGGCCAGGCCACCTCCTCCAGGAAGCCTTCCTGAATCTCTAGCTCCTCCGCTGGGGTCTAAATCTTTTTCCATCACTCTTAGTCATACTAACAAAATGATTATAGATGTGAAAGTGTACCTTTCATTGAAAGATTAAAGTAAATGTAAAGTTTAAAATCATATGAATGGAAAAGATTTATTGTATCATGCAGGGGCAGAGGCACATTAGTTTGGGTCCTCTGAGAAGCAGACCCAGGACAGGATTAGAAGTGCAAGGATTTCATTCGGGGAAATGCCTATGAGAGATGATCCAGGGGGAATCCAGGAAGGCTGGGAAGCCACTAGACTGTTCTGACTCCATGTGAAGGACAGGGTGAGGGAAGGTTGAACAAAGACTCTAGATGGCCATTCTGTCTAAAAAGGTTCCAGCAAGGCTGTTGGGAAGTTCTGGAGTCAAAGTGGGCCATCAGAGGAGTCCCCTCCAGGAGGGGGCTTGCCTTAGTAGTTCTGCTCTGCCCGGGGGCTGCATGAGGCAAACATGGCAAAAGACTTGAGAGTACAGCCGGGGCTCTTGGTCACCTGTGTTTCCTACAGATGAAGAACCACCAAGCCACACAGCTGGAGACAACTGCAGAGTGGAAGGTCTCTAAACTGGCTTTAAGCTGGTGCCTGAGGACCCGAGTCCTAATTCTGCCTTTGTTACAAGCTGTGACACTGACAACTGACATGTGACCTCTTTGGATCTCAGTCTCTTTCTCTGTAAGCAGGGACAGTAACGCCTGCCCTGTCCCCTAAACCTCCACTCCCCATCCCCTGGGACTGTGATAATGAAATGAATTCACCAAAACAGAATAGTTTCAGAGGGAATTCCCTGGCTCTCCAGTAGTTGGGACTCAGTGGTCTCACTGCTGGGCCTGAGTTCAGTCTCTGGTCAGGGAACTTAGACCCCACATGCCAAGTAATTCGGTCAAAAGAAATGGTTTTGGAAAGTTCTAAAGAGCTCCCCAATACAAGTGACCACTATCACTGTTATTACTATATGTGAGAACATTCTGTATATAAGGCAAACTCCATGGGAGGGGACTCACAGGGTGAATTCTGCTTTTAAAGTTCGGCCCCACCACTTACGGGCCAGGGCGAGTGAGTCAACTTCAGTGCCTCCTTTATGAAACATGCCAACTGTGATCACAGGGTTCTTTGAGGGTTTAGTGAACTAAAATGTGTTACTCGCTCAGCGTGTGGTGGGTGTGCAACAAGGTAGCTCTTGTCGTCTTGCTCTTTGCAGGATGGCGTCATGGGAATCACAAAGGTGCACTGAGAACAGAGAATTCCTGTCCACTCCCAGACTCCCCCGGCCCCACGGGGCTGGATTCAGAGTGCTGCCTGGAGCCGAGCCTTTCCTTTCCTTCTGCCTCCCCTCAAGTCTCTGCCCACCTGCCCCGGGCATTTCCAGCAGAAAGAGCCTGGCTGGGCCCTCTGTGATGTGCAGAGCAGTGCCCCTTGGCTCACAGGCCTAATGGGAAACCCTGAGAAACCAGCTCTGCATTCTCTGTGGAGGGGGAAGGGTACACTGGAGGTGTGAACCAGACTAGAAGAGTCCACTGAAGTCCATGTCTGATGAGAACTAAAGTGAGGTCTGGAGGGGGCTGGGGAGTGGGGGCAGTAGTAAGCTTTAGCCATGGTGTTCTCTGAAGAAGACCCCTCCTTGAGAAGCCAGCAGGCTCCACACGGGGCTGAGGTTCAGAATCGGGGCTCCTAGGAGCCAGGAATGTGCTGGAGACAGAATGAGAGGGGCTTCTGCTTTGGCTTGGCTTGGGCTGCCCTCATTACCACCGCCCAGAATGACCCTTCAGCCTGAGATGGCACAGCCTGAGATGCCATTCTATTCTGCCAGATCTTCCTTCCCTGCCCCGCTCTGGAAGTGCTGGAGCTCTGGGACACTCACCGATCATGATGCCAGAGAAAGCCAGGACGAGGGCGGCCACCAGGGCAGAGGTCACGACGGAGAGAATCAGTGAGAGTGGCAGATGGGGCTCCGGGGTGGGCGACACTGGAAGACAGTCCCCATGGGGCACGGATGAGCACAGTGATTCTCCTCTGAGCTGCCCCCACGTCAGAAAGACCCTTCCCAGCCCCTGACCCATGGACCGCCAGCCTTCTCGGAGGACAAGGGCATGAAGCAGTTTCATCCTGGTTTTACAACTTTTAACAGCTTTTGTGGAGAGGCACTATGTAACAGGGATAAATATCACAATCTTGACACTGATCTGAAACAGCAACTGCGCATGACATGATGAGGATGGAAAGTGAGCCAGTAGGGGCAGTAGAAGCGATTCAGGTGCCTTGTGTGTGTGCGTGCGAAGTCATTTCAGTCGTGTCTGACTCTGTGCAACCCTATGAACTAAAGCCCACCAGGCTCCTCTGTCCATGGAATTCTCCAGACAAGAATCCTGGAGTGGGTTGCCATGCCCTCCTCCAGGGGATCTTCCTGACCCAGGGATCAAACCCACATCTCTTATGTCTCCTGCACTAGCAGGCGGGTTCTTTACCACTAGCACCACCTGGGAAGCCCCTCAGGTGCCTTAGTGAGTGAGTGAAGTCGCTCAGTTGTGCCGACTCTTTGCGAGCCCGTGGACTGTAGCCTACTAGGCTCCTCCGTCCATGGGATTCTCCAGGCAAGAATACTGGATTGGGTTGCCATTTCCTTCTCCAGGAGATCTTCCCAATCCAGGGATCGAACCCGGGTCTCCCACATTGCAGGCAGACGCTTTACCCTCTGAGCCACCAGGGAAGCCATCAGGTGCCTTAGGTGACTAGAAACTCAGTATGACCCAAAGATAGAGTGTGCCTGTCAGTTAGACTCTGGAGGCTGAATGGATGGTCTATCCACGAGAGCACTGGGCCCAGCGTGTGGGAAGGAGAGCTGGGTGCATGATGGTACTGACCACACCAGGCACCGAGCCTGGTCCTGGACACGGCATTTCAAAAGGGATGTGGACAACTGCAACAACAGGATGGGGAAGAGACATAGACTTGTGTCCCGTAGACTGGATGGACATAAACAGGCTATTTACTCTGGAGGAGACTTGAGGAGGAGGAATGCAACATGCTCTTCAGATGCCTCATTCAAAGGGCCACTATAAGCAGGGAGCCTAGGGGTGGAAGTTGGGAGGAGAATGGGTCTGGCTCCGTAAGTCCCCAACGGGAGACCCTGTGTCTTAGGAGTACTGAGGTCCTTGGTGCTGGGGTGTCTGGTGGAGATGAGCTGACCCCTTGGTGGGGATGTGGGGGGCGCATCCTGGGCTAGTGGTGGGACCAGGTGACTTATGACTCCTTCCCAAGCCATGACCCACCTTTTGCACCCATGTCCCTTTGCCTGTCGTCTGAGCACCCGTGCTGGGGGCAAACAGCAGTGTCAGGAAGTTTACAAAGCTGCATCTGAGGTGTCCCAGAACCATGGAAACTAGCTGTGGCTCCAGCTCTGTGCCCGCCCACCGCTCAGCCCCTTACCAATGCAGGAGACACCGTCCTCGGCCAGCACGGTCCCATGGTCGCAGAAGCAGATGATTTTGTGGCTCTCGGGGTCCATGTGGCACTCGTCTACCTCACAGTGGCTGCAGTTTAGGTAATGCTTAATGTTCACTTCCCCGTGGCCCTCCATCACTGGTGACAAGGAGGGAGGGTCAGCCTCGGGCGGAGGCCACCCTGCACCCCACCCCCAGGCTCTGCACTTCATCTCCAGCTGCGGGTCCCTGTTCCTACGTCTCACTGCCACTGGAAGTACCGCCTGTGCAGGCAAGTCCCTGACGCATCTGGTGAGCGAAACTCAGAGGACCTGTAGGCAGGCGGGAGGGTCCACATGATGGACCCTTAGGTTGGCTGCCACCCTATTACTGTTGGATTTTCCTAGGGCTGACCTGCCTGGAGTCAGTCTTCTTTTGTGAACGTATCAGATCACTCATCCTGATTTCCAGAAAACTTGGCGAGGCGACCACTAGGAAGATTTGCCTGTAAGGGACCCACGATCACACCTGTGTGTCCTGGACTCACTGTGTAGCCCTGGGGTTTCAGCTGGGAGGGAGGGAGCACTGACCCAGGGAAGCGGGCTCTGCTACTTGGCAGAGGGGGTACCTTTTAAAGCCGGGGTGTACAGGATGCCCAGTGGATTGATGAAAGAAACCCCGTCCTCCCCGTCCATCTCGGGGTCATTGTTTGAGGCTGCGTTGCCACCTGTGGCAAACCAGAGAAGAGTTTAACGCAGAGAGGTGGGTGCCTAAGTCTGGATACACGTGTGCATCAGCAAGGCGAGCGGCAGGGTCGGGGAGGGGCCTCGAGGGGGGGCGGTGGGAGGGAAGGGAGCTCATGGCACACAGGCTGCAGATGGGGCTCGGTTCAGTAGCTGCTGGGTGCGTGGGCCACTGTCTCCTTCAGGGCCACAGTCTCCTCTGCTGCTCTGCTGGGGTCTCCCAGGAAGCAGTCCATGTGATCAAGAGTCAGAAAAGTTCTAGTCTCCCCAGGCTGGGTTGGCCCCTTTGCCCCTCTTCCAGGACTGCCTGGGGTGGGTGGTGCTCCTGTCCCATCCGGTGAGGGTTGGGGCAGGGGGGTGGGCCCCTGTGCCTTTAGGCTCCTGTCCCTCCTTTCAGCAGGGCTTGGGTTATCTTTGGGCTCCCCGCCTTGGGCTCCTCCCACCCACCCAGGGCTTGGAAAAGAAGAGCATCCGATTAACACAAGCATCTTACACACAGCCTTAAAGCAAAACACAGACAGCACATCACAGCGCGTGCATGCATCGTGTCCTAATCTGGAGGGCGCTGGAGCATCATCTCCCAGCCTCTCAGCTTCAGAAGGCTCTTCTGCTCTGCTCCGAAGCCCAGAGGAGAGCCGGGGCCAGGGGCCAGCTGCGTGCTGAAGGGCTGGGCTAGGATAGCCCACGGCTGCTCTCAGGAGTAGCCCCCATCAGCATGGGGAATGGTGCCCCTTCTGGAAGCTGGTGGGCTGGGGTAGGGAAGGGAGAGTAGGGAGTCCCCAAGGCCCGAAGCTGCAAACCAGGCCCTCGGGGAGCTGGCTTGGCAAGGACTCTGGCCAGGCCATCCAAAGGGAGGAGTCTGGCCTCCAGGGTTCTCATGCGTCCTTGGGGGTGGCTCAGAGAGGAATATGGGAAGCCGAGGCCCCTTTATCATCAGCTTTGGGGGAGATCAAGAGTCACTGGGATCTTGATGCTGTCCTGCCGAAACCTCGAGGCAGGATGCTGGCTCGGGAGGCAGCACCCTACCTCTGGCTCATTTGGCGGGCCGGGAGGAAGGCGTGCATGGTCACATCACAGTCCACACGTGGGCGGGCAGGCGAGGGCTGGGGAGAGGATAGGGAAGGGAGGTGCCTAGGACTAAGAGGGGAGGGAGTGACACCTTGAACACGAATCATCTTTACCTATATATCCTCCGCCTCCTCCACCGGAGGAGCACCCCCCTCCACCCCCTCCGAAACCCCCTCTTGTCTCCCACCCCCACTTCTTCATGGCCTGGGGGCAGGAATGTCCTCCGGTGGCACCTTCCAGCAAAGATTTTCCAGACCAGAGCAAGGAAGTGTTATCACTCCAGCCACCTCCACCACCTGTAGGCAGACAGAGAAACGCCTAAGTGAGGATTCCGGCTGGTTTGGGCGGCTGCCCTTTGCCGGAGAGAGACCTGCTCTGGCCACAGCTGTGCATGTCCAGATGGGAGTGGGCCGTGTACCCCTGCTTCCTGCCAGGTCTCTGGCTCAGAACCCCAAACTGTGCTCATTGAGGGATGGGGGCGGTGGGGGGAACAGGCGGCATGATGACTAAATCTGTTCCTCTGCCTTCCCTCTGGGCCTGAATTTCAGCAATTCCTGAAACTCCTGGCCTTCATGTCAATTAACTACTTCTCATCCCAACAAGAGCAAGGACCAACTGTCAAAACCCCACCAAGGTCACAGCAGTGTAATTCCTAGCAGCAATCCTAGATTAGGCACCAGATAACCCAAAGGGCTATAATTGTTTTACTAGGCAAGAGCTTCCCTGGTCTGAGCCTTGGTTTCCTCACCTGTAACTTGGAGATAACGAGACTTGCCTCATGGGGTGGATGTTAGGATCAAAGGAGAAAGGGAGTGTGTGAGATGTTTTATAAACCACCAAGTGAGGGATCACTGGGAATCTGTGAGACACCCACACACATGAGAAGGCCTCACACCCTAAAGCCCAGGCAGAATCTTGCCAGTTGGCGTCTAAGTTGCTGCTCCAAGGTCAAGAGCAAAGAGGGCTGGGGGCAGAGGCGGTGATGCTCTGGCTACAAGGGCAGCAGATGGAGCTGTGCTCCCCTATGCCTGCGCCTGCTCTGAACTCTTGCAAAGGGTCTGTATAGAGCTAGCTTGATTGCAACTTAAGGCCACAGGCAGACCGCAATACATCTCTCCTGAGGCCCGCCCTTGAAACTCCAGGATCCCCATTTTGTCTCCCCCGATTGTTTTGTATGACATTTCATGGGGCAATTTACTCCCAGAGACTCCAAAACTCTTTCTGCTCCAGCAGAAAGTGGGGGGCAGGAACCTAGAGAAATAGTGCCTCGGTCTGCTGGGACCGTAAGGGTTAATCTGCCTGGACACGTCTCAGTTCTTCAGGAGAACTCCTGGCCAAGGTTCTTCTGGACCCAAAGGGGGCAGCAGAGGGACGTGTAGGTGGGGGGGAGCTGCAGACAGGGCTGACTCTGGGGACAAGAGTCAGAGAGTCAGACTCAGGGGACAAGCAAGAGGGAGACAGGTTTCAGGAAATGAGGTCAAGGTCACAAATAAGCTTGGGTCTAGAAGAGGGATAACCAGAGCCCTGGGCAAGTCATGGGGACCATCTGCCAGTTCTGGAAGTTGCAGGACTTCAAGAATCTGGCCTCCCTCTGCCAGCTGCAGAGTGGGTGTGGGCCTGTCAAGGCTGCTGTCTATGTCACGTGGTGGAGGGAAGGCCCCCCTCAGCTCCATTAGCTGGAAGTGGGCTCTGGTGGCTACGTGGGGCCATGAACTTAGTAAATAAATTAAGATGAGATGGGCCTGAAGCAGAGTCTGCCCCCCTTCTCCTGCCTCCAGCACCCTACCCTTGCATCCTGCACATCCCAGCCTTCAAACAAATGTGTGGAAAAGAAAACAATGGGCATAAAAGTAAAAACACATCAACAACAACGTTTTAAAAAATGGATTAAGTGTGAAACTTTGGTCATCTTGAGGGGAAAAAACCCCTACAACTTTCAATGAGCTTCTTGACACATCTGTAAAATGAAAATAATATGTCTGGAAAACAAAAGAACATGCATAATAGATGTGGAAATGTTTTGTAATTTATTAAATGCTGATTGACATAAGGGGTGCTGTAAATATCACTGGGGTCATTTCTCACTGTGGACACAATGTTTCTCCTTCCTCTTTCTCTAGCCATCTCTCAGTTGAAGAGAAAGTTTGAGTATTTATTTTAATTAAACTCAAATCTCTAAATGCCTTCAAAAATCCTCCCTTGGTCTGAGTGTGGAGAAAAGAAAACACAAAGATGAATGGTTGACTTCAGAGGAATCAGGGAATTCACATCTCCTTCAGAGTCTGTCCCCATCTCTGGCTCTCTCTAAGGAGGCAGACAGCCCTTGTCATGGACAGAGATTTTCCTTCCATGTGAGGAGTGTGTGAGCTGGCAGCCCAGGGCCTGGAAGTACAAACAAACCACAGGGACCTGGGAGGCTGACCCTGCTCAGATTTCTTCCATCTGCTCATATCTAGTTGCATTTGATAAATCCCAGGGAGGGTTGGGTTGGCAGTCAGAACGCTGCCTCCTGCCTCATTTTCTCAATGACCTTCTGCAAGTCCAAACCCCATACCAGCCAGGCGGCCTCTGGATCCCCAAGGTGTGACCTGTCTTTCCTCTTTTGATCCCAGTACCAATATCCAGAGCTCCCAGCATTTCAAGGGCCCATGACTAAGATGCCCATAGGTGTGTGATGGTGTCCAGCCAAGGTGAAGCTCACACAGTCCTGGGGGATCATTCTGGGAGAGGATGGGCTTGCAGAGATTTACCTGCAGCTCCAGAATTGCCATTCAGCCCTAGGACTGAGGAGTTATTCTCCAGTCTCTCTGGGTGGAACGTGTCTGTCTTGGCCCCATAGGCCCTGCCACCACCACCGGCTGCAATGATCAGAGGCACCGGCACGCCATCCTTCATCTGCCAGGGGAGAGACATTCAGAGATTGAGAAGCCAAGCAGGGCTCCCACCCTGGAGACCCCCGAGCCATTTAAATGCTTAAATGTGTCCGAGTGTCTGCTGGGCAGTGGGTGACATCTCGGTGGTCCGAGGGCTCCCATCTCATGTTACAAGAGCCCATGAGCTCTTCTGTCCCCTTCAACCTCCAGCTCCTGTATCAGTCCAGGTTCGTAAATGAAGCAAAAGCACCAGGAGATATAAATGTCTATGGACACTGGGAGGTGAGGATCAGTCTTTGAGGCTGTTTATACTGCCCCTTTCCTAAAGCGCCTCTCGAGCCTCAGGGATCTGGGAGCTAGTGCTCAGGGCAAGTCTCTCTTCTCTCCTTCCTCTGCACGCAGGGCTCTCTGCTTTGACCTCATAACTTCAAGATTAAGCCCTCAGCACCGCTGGCCCTGCAGGAGGACCCAACAGGAAATCTTTGTCTATCTTCGATGATATCAGAAAAGTCCACCTGAGGACACAGGAGGGCACAGTGGGACCCCCTGTGGCTCTGAAGCAGGATGGTAAAGGCCTGCCTAGTGAAACTGGGCTGGGACATCAGCATGAGAAGGGCCTGCCCTTTCCTGGACAGACAGGGAACCTTAGATTTCTCTGAGTCTCTGCTTCCTCAACCTTAAATGGAGCTAAGAGCACCCAAGGCGCTTGGTTCCTAGGTCTGTCCTGAGGATTCAAAGCCAGGACGCAGAGAAGGCACTGTCCTGGGGAATGGCGCACAGACCTCACCTTAAACACGTAGGTGGCTCCTCCCCCTCCTCCGCCCCCTCCTGCCCACTCGTGCACGCTTTTGTTCACGCGGATTTCTTCTTCTATCACGTTGTTTTCTCCAATGCAGACTTTCTGGATTAATCGGTTTGTCTGGAGAAACAAAAACACCTCAGGTTTGTGCCCAGGGTCCTCCACCTCCCAGCAGACAGACTTTCTATGCTAAAAGAGAGGGTCTGACCATCTCTCAGATAGATTATGGTCGAGTTGAGGAGACAAAAAATACACATGGATAACTGTCACTCTGGGAAATATTGGAGAAGGACCACAGGGACCTCTTAGACAGAAAATGCATGGGAAGTTGAGGAGGGAGAGTGAGGCTTTGTTGCTGGAGTGCTGAGCATAGAGGACTGCCTGGGAGAGGGCATTCAGTTGGGCCTTGCAGGATGTGGAGCTTTTTAAACACCGAGAATGAGGGAAAGTTATGACACTGCAGGGGAGGAGATCAGCAGGAAGTCAGAAGGAAAGTGCTATGTGGGGGTATTTGGGGGAAAAGTGTAAGGAGTTTCTTCAGCTCAGAAAAATCCATCTTAGGACAGAGAGGTGGTCCAGGACAACTTGTTAGGACCCTTTGGATTCTGAAGAGGGGATGACAAAGGTCCCATGAGGTAAGACAGGGCTGGAGGGAGCCCAAATGGGAGTGGGAAGAAGAGACTAAACCAGTCAGATCATGGCCAGAGGCCTCGAATACAGAGAAGGAGCTGGACTTCATTCTCTAAGCAGTGAGGAGCTACTGAGGTTTTTTGAGAAGTTGCAGTTTGAAGTATCATGTAAAGAGAAAAAAAAAAAGTGGATAGCCAAACTTGGATTTTATTCCACTTGATGCAGGCCTAGGCATCTGGGAGTCTCTGGGGACATGCTGGAAATTCCTGTGACCCAAAATCCTGGAATCCCTGAACAAAGAGGGCAGGGTTTCAAGAAGAGCCACTATGCTTGTTGGTCACAGCAGCTGAGATGAACTCACCGCACATCGGTCTGACCTCAGAGGAAAATGAATTTTCTTTCACTTAATAGAAAAAAGGCCAATAAAACATCAAATTTTCATCAAATGTGGCTGTGTAACCAGCCAGTGGACATGGCAATTCATCTCGAGCCACTCCTTATGCTAAAGCACTCAGGGGTGCCGGGAATGAGTACTACAGAAATTTCCAGATAAATAGCTGAGATGCAATTTGTTTTATGGCATTTTGGATTTAATGATGGAAATAATTTGATATTTTCTAGAGTGGGTTTAGTGTGGTTGGAAGGCTGTGAATTGCTATTGTAGACAGCTGACATTTCTCCTGTGTATGTGTAGTGCTGGTCAGGGCTGGGGTGGGGGCAGAGTGGCATGGAGTCTGCTGGAAGGAAACCCTGCTAACTGCCACCTGGGGAGGCCCTGAGATGCTGGGGGCATTCCCTGTGGGCAGAGCCAGGGACAGGGGATGGAAATGTGTGCTGCCAGCCGGGCAGAGCAGAGCAGAGTTCAGGGTCCAGTCTAGCTTCCTGACTGGAGATTTGCTGCCCCATCTACCTGGATCTGCCTCCTCCGTAAATTGGGAAGCTGCCCAGTGTGCTAAGAAGGTCCGTCCCTCCGCCCTACTCCTTTTCCTCCTGTCCTCCGTCTGGCAGCAGTGGGGGCCCCCACCCTTTGGGGAGGCCCTCTTCTCCTGAGCAGAACCTGCGGATGGCTGGAGGTCGCTGGAGGAAGCAGCTGGGCTGAAGGACGACCTTTTGGTTTCCTAGGCCATGCCTCGCTGTCCTGGCTCAGGTGTCCCCTTGATTTGAGTCTCATTCTGCAGCTAGCTGGGCCCACAGCAGCGTTTGGAAGAGATCACTTTTCCATGATTTGCTTTCTTTTTCTGACTTCCGCGAGGTCCTGAATACATTTGAAAGACTTGAGAGCTGGGTGAGTGTGGGCTGACCTCTCAAAATATTTGCCTTGGGAATGATGGGAGTGGTGGGAACTGACTTTTAGACTGATGGATGGTTTTGCTGTCCTGGAGATGTTTGGAAATGTCTGGGGGCATTTTTAATTGTCATTTCTGATGAATGATACTGGTCGGGGATGCTGCTAAACAGGGTGTAGAGGCCAGGGATGCTGCTAAACAGCCTACAGTGCACAGGACCAGGACCGAGGGATGTGTGTGTGGGATGGGAGGTGGGGTTCCAGCAGCTGGAGCCCATTCCAGGCTCTGGTTGGCCAGGCACACAGGAAGAGCAACTCCATGCAGCACCAGGAGAGTTGCCAAAACCTACAGTTTAATTCTTAGGGTCCACTTCATTCTCTAGAAGATCCTCTCTCCACACCATTTTTCAGCCTCGGGAGGACCAGAGATTAAGGTGGTGCTTGTAAAAGGTTTTCTCCCTTACTCAAATGGGCCCGTGGGGGGAGCGGCGGTCTGGAGCTACTGGGAAGACCAATTCCTTTCCCCACGCCCATGCTATGCCCAACCTGATCAGCAGAGGGGGCTGTCCTGCACATCTTCAAAGTCTTAAAAGCAAGTAGATTGATTAATGGGGCTTCCCAGGTGGTTCAGACAGTGAAGAATCTGCCTGTAATGCAGGAGACCTGGGTTTGATCCCTGGATCAGGAAGGTCCCCTGGAGAAGGGAATGGCAAACCTCTCCAGTATTCTTGCCTGGAGAATTCCAATGACAGACCATGGGGTCGCAGAGTCAGACGTGACTGAGCGACTAACAATTTCAGATTGATTAATAAAATGATAAAATGCAGCAATCCAGAGGAACAAGAGATTACAACTGAATTAAAAAAGAAGGACGAAGTCTTGTGAAAAGACATAACTGATTACGATCCAATCAAGTAAAAGTCCCTTGCAGAAGTCAATGCAATCTTTGTGCTTAGATGAAAGAATTACATTAGCACTCAATAAATTCCTGTGAAAATTACAGCAGCTTGTAATTTAATGACTTAATATATTATATCAGGTTGGAAAGTCTTGATTATAGCTGCTAAATAAAAGGGTCCAGGCATTTCTCAGGCACGAGGTTGCACCTGTGAAGCTTACTCCTGCTACTTTGTTTTCACCCTCTAAGGTGGGGTTAGGGGTGGGACGCCGTACTTTACCCCTGGCTCCCAGCCTGAGACCTGATTCTTAGGAGCCCTGAGGTTATTCTGTGGAATTGAACGCATCACCTTTGTTAGCACTTCTGTCTTCCAAATCTGCTCTTGAATAAGTTTTTGGAGAAGGAGCCCTGTGTCCTGGGTCCCAGAAGCTGGATCCCTGCCCCGGCCTCGCCCGGTGCAGACGTTCACCATCAGATGAGGGTGTGGTCTGCCCAGCGTGGAGACTCGCCCTGTGGAGTGCTGAGTTCCCGTGCGGAACAGCCGGCACTTCTGGGTCTTGCCACCCCCAGCACAGGCGAGAGGCCTGGCTGCAGCTTTGCTAGTCCCCACTGTCTCCCCCTGCTGGTCACCTTAGATCACTACTGGCTTTCTTAAGTGCTGCCCTTAGAGCACTCTGTTTACAGCTGGACACCCCAGTGGGATCAGGAACCAGTAGGAAGGGCTGTCTCAGACTGGAGAGGATGACAGTCTAGCTTGTCAGGTGGTGTGCTATAAGAGGAAACAGGAGAAAGGGGGTAAAAATGGAAGCCCCGGCACGTTCGGGGCATCAGAAACAGGAGGCAGAGTCTCTGTGAGCATTATGAGTGACTCTGGACCAGTCTTTTCACCTCTGTGGTCTCCACTTTCTCATCTGTGAAATGGGGGTGGGGCGAGGTGGATTACATGGTATTCCAGCTCTGATTCCATGCTTAAAAAAACTTAAAAAAAATTTTAATCACATAAATAATATGTGAATGCATTTTTTTTCTAACAATATCAGACATTATGGACAAAGTATCCTCAACTCCAATCCCCACTCCAGAAGCAACCACTATTATCTGTGTCCTTCAGAACTTTTTCTGTAGTTTTATGTACATATATTGGCTATGAGTCTGTGATTTCAAGCTGAATAAGGCATGTTTGGTCTGGCATTTTCCTGTTTATAATGATATGGCTAAAAAAAAACTATGCCCTTGCAAGAAAGCTTAGAAAGTGGGCTTCAACTCACACTTGTGCTGAGAGAAACAACCGTTTGCCCATTTCAGCAGAACTCAGGACTTCAGTTTTAAGGACTGCTCATGAAACCCACGCCTCAGCCTCCATCCCCATAGGGATGTGCAGCACCCAAAGCCACACCACCCACTTTCTCAGGCACCCAAATGGCCCTGGAAAGGGAGGAGCATTTGCAGGCAGAACAAGGGGTGAGTCCTGCCGTTTTTGAACGAGAGCTCCCTGATGGGATATGTCTGGCGTTGGTGTCCCCGAGGGACCTGCCTGGGTCCTGGGGAAGGTGGAGGAGAAACTCCCGCTCTGGGTACTTACGCTGGGGCAGGCATCTTCCCCTTGCTGCCCGACCAGGATGTACAGCGTGTCGTCCTTCTCCAGGTTGAAGATGCCCAGCACAGACACGCCGTGGGACCGCATCATGGTGTTCTTCCCACCTTTCCCACCAGCTGCCCCATAGCCGGAGATGCTGCAACAGGACAGAGCGCATGGGCTCCTGCCATGGGGTGTGGGGACCGACTCCCTTCCTGCCTACCCCACAGCTCCCAGCAGGCCGAGCACACCGCCCTTGTGCTGGAGGGCTGTCCCCTGCATCAGCCCACGAGGTCAGCAAGGAGGGTCCTCTGTCTACTGTCAGGAGAGGGCTGTCAAGTTCAGAGAGGGACAGGAAATTGCCTCATTCACAGAGCTAGGAGGATAAAGAACTAGTAAGGGGTACAAGAGAAGGAGAGAGAGGAGCGAGAGGGGAGACAGAGAAGACAGGGAGAGTCTGCATCAAGGTGGGGTGTTGCGGTGATAGTGTCCCAAATACCTGGGGTTTCCTATTATGGATTTCTCTCCCTGTCCAAGATCAAAGGACTCACGTGGTCCACCTTAGACAAGCAACTTTCCTATTCTTCATCTATAAAGTGTTCCTGAACTTTCCTGCTCCTCATCTGTAAAGTGGGGATGAGAAAAGCCTACCTTCTAGCCTGTGTGTGTGGTGAAGGTTAAAGCAATGAGGTCACGTCTCAGAACTGTGGCTGGCATGTAAGAAGCTCTCACTGAGTATTTATTATTATTCTTAATGATGGGAGTAGCAGTAATTGACTTGGTACGAAGTTTTAAAGTCTCCCCACGGGCTCTAGATACAAGGAGTCCCACATGGAATGACTGAGGAGAGTGGTGTTTACGAGCACAGACTGTTTATTCCCATCTCGCCAGTAACTCCTTCTGGAGCCAAGTGTGTGCAGACAACAAACAACCAATCATGATGAAAATAAAACCAGAGTGTGGGGGTGCAGGGGTATTCCTGCTGCCTCTGAGGCTGTTGAGATGAAGTCAAGCAAGGATGGGGGACAAAGAATACAGTTGGTGAACCATATGAGAAGAGCAGGGTGCTGTGGAGGCAGTTTCTGTGCCCACTACACGCGTCTCCGCAGAGACTGGCTGCCAGGGAGAGGGGTTTGAGGGCTTTCAGGTCCCTGCATATTCAGATCCAGGGTCCTTTATGAAAAGCTTCAAGGGAGAGCTGCAAGGTGATTTTGATTCTAGGAAATGTCCTGTGTTCCCAGCATGAGAGGGGGCTCCTGGGGGTTGTCCTAAGGCAGAACTCAGACCCATTCTGCAGAGACAAGGCTGGAGGGCCAGCTGATGGCTGACATGGCAGCTGAGGAACCAAGGTCTCCGTAGAGAGTGAAGGAGCGATGAGCCCATCGCTCTGTCTCCAGGGCCAGCTCCCCTGCGAGCTCGTTGCACATTGGTGTAAGGCATGTGCCTAAAAGGAGATGGGAGACGGGCTCCAGGCCCTCGAGGGGCTTACAAAGAAACTGGGGAGACAGAGTTATGACCGGAGAAATTTCCCTGTGGGAGTGCTGAGACTGGGGAGGCAAAGTGGAAGCACCAAAGGGCTCTGGGCTTCCATGCCCAGAGTGGACCATTTCCTTGCTCTGTGTCCTCTCAGAGTCCCAGATTCTTCCCTTGTCAAAGAAGAACCATTTATTCCTCTCCAAACATACGGCGGTATGGGGAGGGTCAACATCAAAAGGAGATAATGGGGTGAAAAACCTGAGAAAGTGGCAGATCTCTGCACACATCAGGGCTGTCAGGTGCTCAGGGCCCAGGAAGGGGGCAGATGACTGTGACAGGCACGGGGGCAGCGGTGCTGGTGGCCCTGGCTGGTTTTGGGGGGTGTGCGTTTGAGGTCTGCTTTGTGATGGAGATGAGGGATGGGTAGGACTCTCAGACAAGCAGAAAGAGGTGAAGGGTAGCAGTCAGGCTTGTGTGAGCAGAAATGAAGAGGGAGAAAAGTCAGGGGGCTGAGGTAGGGAAGAGGGGGCTGTGAGGTCTGCAGAGGGAAGTAGGGTCGATTCCTGACCTTGTGCTAGGCGTGAATGCATATGGCATCCCCCCCCCAATTCCCGAATCCAACCGCCAATAGCCATACACAGGAGCTGTTAGCGATCTCATTTGACAGACGAGGAAACCAAGGAATAGAGGGATTCATTGCCCAGGCAAACCCTAGTCCAAAGCTCCATACTTCTCATGGAGGCCATCTGCCCTCCAGCACGCTGCTGCGGGTTATACGGTCTGAGAAGCTACTGGCCCATCCTGACTCACTCAGATTGTCTGCCAAACCCTCGCTCCCAACCCATTAGAAACAGAGGACGATGAAAAAGCTGAGGGAAAAGGAAGGCTCATTGGTGAAAGGAAAATAGCAGAATCATTTAGCTCAGAGAAGGCAGACTGGGGCTGGGGGGTGGGGGTGGCGGGCATTCCAGAGACCCAGTCAAGTGTGGAGATAGCGACGTGGACGTGTATGGGCCACATCTGTCCAGCTCGCCGCTCCAGTGCCCCAGGGCCTGGGGCCTTGGCAGGTTGCCTCAGAAAGTCGCTTTGAAGGTGAGGTTTGCTTGGAAAACTGTTGCCCGAGAGGGAGTCCTTGCCCTGCCCACTCCTGCTATGGTTGAGAGGTGAGCTGTACCCTTCTCCTCCTTTCTGCCTCATTTGCATAGTCATTTGCATCAATCTGCATGCATTATGAATCATTCTGAACTCTCTCACATGTTTAAATTTAGCCAAAGCATTATATTTTAGACGTTGTTTGTTCCTGACACTTCCCCCCACCCCCAGGCCTTCTTTCCTATTTCTCCTGCCCCGAATCAAGTCTGAACTCCAGCCCCATTTGGGTCTTGACCTAGTTCTTGGCAGAGAGGTAGATGGAAAAAGCTGTGAGTTCTGAGTCATATCCGGGCACTCTGTTGGCTGTGTGACTTGGGACAACTTGGTTAACCTCTTGTCACCTCAGCTTTCCCTAGCCAAGGAAAAAATGAGGACAAGGACCCCTGCCCTCATGAGGGTAAGTAGTGGATTTGGAAAGATGGCAAACTGCTGCCAAGTGCAAGGTGGGGGGATTCTGGGATGGGGACACCAGGGAGCTTGGCACCCAGGTGTCAGCAGCTGGACTTTGCTTTCCTGTGTGATAGCCTCAGCCCCACATTTCCACCTGGACTAACATCTAGACACAGGGAACTGGCAGCTACCTGCCTGGACCACTTGTAGGGGCGATAGTGTCTCTCTGGTCAGCCTGCTGAGGCCCGAAATCCCACCACTGAGCTTCACTCCTTGGAAGCTTCTAGCTACTACAAGGCCCATCTCTTCCAGGTGGCTGTACCACAGTGAAGAAAGCACAGGCTGGTGCAGACGGTTGTTGCTGTTGTTCAGTCACCCAGTCATGTCCAACTCTTTGTGACTCCATGGACTGCTGCACGCCAGCCTTCACCATCTCCTGGAGCTTTGCTCAAACTCATATCCATTGAGTTGGTGATACCATCCAACCATCTAGTCCTCTGTCGGCCCCTTCTCCTCCTGCCTTCAATTTTTCCCAGCATCAGGGTCTTTTCTAATGAGTCAGCTCTTCGCATCAGATGGCCAAAGTATTGGAGCTTCAGTGAATATTCAGGACTGATTTCCTTTAGGATTGACTGGTTTGATCTCCTTGCAGTCCAAGGGACTCTCAAGAGTCTTCTCCAATACCACAGTTAAAAAGCATCAATTCTTCAATGCTCAGCCTTCTTGAGGGAGAAGGAAATGGCAACCCACTCCAGTATTCTTGCCTAGATAATCCTGTGGACAGAGGAGCCTGGTGGGCTGCTGTCCATAGGGTTGCATAGAGTTGGACACGACTGAAGTGACTTAGTAGCAGCAGCAGCAGCAGCAGCAGCCTTCTTGATGGCCCAACTCTCACAACCATATGTGACCACTGGGAAGACCATAGCCTCAACTATAAGGGCCTTTGTGGGCAGAGTGATGTTTTTCAACATGCTGTCTAGGTTTGTCATAGCTTTCCTGCCAAGAAACAACTGTCTCCTGATTTTATGGCTTCAGTCACCATCCACAGTGATTTTAGAGCCCAAGAAAAGGAAATCTGTCATTACTTCTTCCTTCTGAACCCCTTCTATTTGCCATGAAGTAATGGGACCAGATGCCATGATCTTACTTTTTTTAATATGTAGTCTTAAGTCAACTCTTTCACGCTCCTCCTTCAGCTTCATCAAGAGGCTCTTTAGTTCCTCTTTGCTTTCTGCCATTAGAGTGGTATCATCTGCATATCTGAGGTTGTTGATGTTTCTCCCACCTATCTTGATTCCAGCCTGTAACTCATCCAGCCCGGCATCTCTCACGATGTACTTGGTATATAGGTGAAACAAACAGGGTGACAGCAGACAGCCCTGTCATACTTCTTTCTCAATCTTGAACCAATCAGTTGTTCCATACAGGGCTCTAACTGTTGCTTCTTGACCTGCATATAGGATTCTCAGGAGACAGGTAAGATGGTCTGGTATTCCCATTTCTTTAAGAACTTTCCACAGTTTGTTATGATTCACACAGTCAAAAGCTTTTAGCATAGTTGATGAAACAGGGGTAGATGTTATTTTTGGAATTCCCTAGCTTTCTCTATGATCCAGTGAATGTTGGCAATTTGATCTCTGGTTCCTCTTCCTTTTCAAAACACAGCTTGGAGATCTGAAAGTTCTTGGTTTGCATATTACTGAAGCCTAGCATGCAAGATTTTAAGCATGACCTTATTAGCATGGGAGATGAGGGCAACTGTCTGATGGTTAGAACATTCTTTAGTACTGCCCTACTAGGGAACTGGGATGAGGATTGACCTTTTCCAGTCCTGTGGCCACTCCTGGGTCTTCTAGATTTGCTGACATATTGAATGCAACACCTTGATGGCATCATCCTTTAGGGTTTTGAATAGCTCTACTGGAATTCCATTGCATCCACTAGCTTTATTAATAGCAGTGCTTCCTAAAGTCCACTTGACTTCACTCTCCAGAATGTCTGGCTCTGGGTGACTGACCACACCATCATGGTAATCCGGATCATTAAGATCTTTTTTGGATAGTTATTCCATGTTATTTTGTACAGTTATTCTTTCCATCTCTTCTTGATCTCTTTGGCATCTACTAGGTCTCTACCATTTCTGTCCTTTATTGTGCCCATCTTTGGACAAAATGTTCTCTTTGTATTTCTAATTTTCCTAAAGAAATTCTAGTCTTTCCCCTTCTGTTGTTTTCTTCTAGTTTTATGCACTGTTCATTGAAGAAGGACTTCTTGTCTCTCCGTGCTGTTCTTTGGAACTCTGGATCTAGATCCAGCTGTGTCCCTCAGGGCCAGGAGCTGGGTGAGACGTCCCCCATTCAGGTGCCAGCCTTGCACTTGGGCCACCCTGAGAGCCAGAGCCTCCTGGACTTTTGTGTCCAAGGCACCTTGCTTCCCTCTTCTGGTTCTGGCTCTGTTACTCACCAGCTTTGTGACCCTGAGCAGGTTATGTACCCTCTCTGAGCTCCAATTTCCTCATCTATAAGAGGGGGATGATAATACTTACCTTGACAGGTTGTTGTGAGAATTCCATGAGATAATGCCCCTTAAAGGGGCCTGGGGCTTCCCTGGTGGCTCAGCGGTAAAGAATCTGCCTGCAATACAGGAGCCACAGCAGACGTCGGTTCAATCCCTGGGGTCAGGAAGATGCCCTGGAAGAGGGCATGGCAACCCACTCCAGTATTCTTGCCTGGAGAATCCCATGGACAGAGGAGCCTGGCAAGCTCCTCTGGGGCAGTCCACAGGGGTGCAAAGAGTTGGATACCACTGAAGCAACTTAGCATGCACGCAAGCTAAGGGGCCTAGTTCAGCCCCTGGAGGGTAACTAGTGAGTAACAAATGGTAACTGTTCTAATGTACCCAGGGGGTGACTGGATGAGGCCCCGGATTCTAGAGAGCAGGGCAGTAGGTGGAGTAGGGTGTGGCTGAGGGCCAGGGTCAAGGATGTTCAGTTTCACCCAGGACCTACCTCCACAGGGAGTACAGGCCAGCCCTGGCACTTCTGAAGACCCCCGAATCATATGAATCACGTTACACAATCTCCTGCCAGAATAATAACCTCAGCCTGACTCTCTGAAGCTTTCTTCCCATCCCTTGTAAACAACTTATTTTGATGGTTGACAAATGCCAACAAATTAATATACCTGCCACTCAAGTGGGGAAAACGACTCGCCGTGATTCCAATTTACTGGAAATTATAGGATACTGTTCTCAACGAGCTGATGCTGTAATTTTTTTGTTTTTCTTCATCTAAATCCATGTCCCCTGGTCAGAATGAATGTTTATTGGGTTTGCGTTTTGTATTATTGACTGTGAGCTATTGTTACCTGATGTAATTGAGTTGTGAATCTTTTTTAAATAAAGAATTAGCAGCAAATCAAAGTGGCTGCCTGCCGGAGCCTGAAAGGAGAGCACAGCTGGTGTGCAGCATGGGATTGCCAGGGATGGTGGAGGGGAAGGAGCGAGGGGACCCCACTTGGAGAAGCAGGGACACTTCATTTCTCTCCTACACCCGATCTGGACTCTGCCTTTAACACCTAGCTGGACTTTGGGCAAGTCCCTCTGTCTTCTGAGGCTTGGCTTCCTCCTCTGGGAAATCAGAATGGTAAGGTCCACCCTGTGTATCCATCCAGCCTCTGGGGTGCTGTGAGGGCACGGAGATGCTGGGTGTGTTCGGAGACGCTGGATGTGTGCAGGGCGTTGGCAGCATGAGGTCTTTGTTCAGTTGTATAGTTGGATGACCCAGATGGGTCCTGCGAGTCATCAGGTGACACCCAGGTCAGCAGCAGAGGCTGTCCCTGTTCCATTCCGGTTTTGTACCAATGAGCAAGATCCATTGTCCACTTGTCCCTTACGCCTTCCTGACCCAGGAGTACGAGAGCTAGAAGAGACCTCAGTGACCGCTCCCTCTAACCCCTCCTTTGACAGATGAGGCCCTAAAGCAGAGGGAAGGCACACTTCCAAGGTCACACAGTGTATCAGAGGTAGAACCCAAGCTCCATTCTGCCTGAAGCTCACGGCTCTTTGCTCCATGCACCCCCAGGCCCACACTCTGACTTGCCCTGCTCTATGCTCTCTAGGGCGATGGCTATCTGCCCAATTACCCTGGCAAGGAGTCATGCCTGTGACTCTCCTCTACGCTTGTCTAGAATTGTCCTGGCATTGTGAAACTGTTGTTGAACTTCTCTGCTCTGCAGTCTTTGTAAAGACCAGAGGCTCAGTCCTCTCTATGAGGGCTGTGGCTCCAGATACAGAAGTGGACACCACCCCCACCCTTTCCCTGGCTCAGAGCCGAGCGGGCGGTAGGTGCTCCGTGGCTGCCGGCGGATCTGATTGACGATGTGATCCAGCTGCACTCGCTGGTCTCTGGAGCCAGGTGAGGAAATGAGTGTCAGGGACAGAGGCCATCAGGAACAGCTGCGGCCAGGTCTGTGGGCGGGCTTGGCTGGCTGCAGCTGCGATCTGGGACCTCCTGCACGCTATGTCGGAGAAACAAGCGAACCGTGTGAGAGCTGCTGTCAGGAGCTGTGGGCTGTGCTTGACAAATGAGACAAATGATTTTATGGACTATCTGTGTGTGTGTGCATATACGTGCATGAGTGTGTGTGTGTGGGAAGCTGGGGGAGGAGGAGGGCTGGGAAGGATGTGGAACCCTAGAGAGGTAGTAAGGAAGGAAGACAGGCAGGTGGGCTGGGGGGAGGGAGAGAAGGATGAAGATGGGAAAAAGTCAGGAAGAGCGAGAGGCTGGCTGGCCGACACCTTTGGCGTGTGGCTGCCCCAGCGCGGGTGTGTCACACGTGGAATCCTACTAAATACCCCCAGGCCTCAGAGCTGGGTGTGTGCCTCCATTTCACAGTGAGGCTGAGACTCTTGCCCCAGCACAACCCAAGTCCATGTTCGTGCTCTGACCCACCTCAGTCACCCACCCCGACGGGCACTCATAACCAAACTGGGAAACCTCCCAAATCAGGTGCCCCCTCCCTGTTACCCTTGCCTCTCCTTCCCAGTCAGGCTCCTTGGGACAGGAGCTGTTGCTCACTGTCCTGGCTTCCTCAGCCCCTGACTCACTGTCCTCCTGGTATCGTCTGCTCCCCTAGCCCCCATCCACTCAGTCCTCCAGTCATGCTGACTCTACCTCCCAAATGTATCAACCACTCTCGCCATGCTTCCTCTGCCCTGGTCTAACCCCACTTGACTCTAGCCTAGAAGACCTCAGCAGCCTTCCCTCTGCTCTCCCTGCCTCCCTGCTTGTTTTTCTCCTCATCACGGCATCACCAGAAGGAGCAAAATGCATCTGGGAGGTGAGGCTGCAGCCTCAGAGCTAGGTCTTGCCTCAGCTTCTGCAGGCCCCGGCTCCCCCAGGGGTTCTTCCCACCAGGAAGGCCCTCCCCTCTTCTTCATAGACAACTCTGTCACCTTCAAGACTGAAACTCAGGCTTCTGTCTCCTTGTGGAAGCCACCCATGAACTGAGGCCCTTCCCCTGGCCTCTGACAGCAGGGCGGTGTGTAAACCTCCGGTGTGGCATTTGTACCTCACACCAAAACTCTTTGTTCCTATGTCTGCCATTGGCTGGGGCTCCTTTGGGGGCAAAGACTGGATCTAGTACCCTTTATATACTTAGGTGTCAGGCACAGTGTCCTAAGAGGCGCTTAGTATGGTTCTCTGAGATTTGCAGAGCAGGAGGAGAGCAGGTGTGGACACCTCTTCTGTTTTGACAGAGAAAGTAGAAAATCTAGGGGAAGGGGAAGCTCAGGACAGGACAGCAGTGTCTGTATCTGTGTGTGTGTGTGCACTTTCAGTATGATATAAAATAGGCAACTAGTAAGAACCTGGGCTTCCCTGGTGGCTTAGATGGTAAGAATCTGCCTGCAGTGCAGGAGACTCGGGTTCGATCCCTGGGTCGAGAAGATCCCCTGGAGGAGGAAATGGCTACCCACTCCAGTATTCTTGTCTGGAGAATTCCACGGATAGAGGATCCTGGTGGGCTGCAGTCCACAGGGTTATAAATGGTTGGACGCGACTGAGCAACTAACACGCATACATAAGAACCTACTATACAGCACAGGGAGCTCTACTCAATACTCTGTAATGACCTATATGGGAAAAGAATCTAAAAAAGAGCAGATAAATGTATAACTGATTCACTGTGCTATACAGTAGAAACTAACACAACATTGTAAATAACTATACTCCAATAAAAATTAGTTAAAAAAAAAGAGTGGGGGTGTTTTCGCCTGTATGCATCCCTGAGGAAGCCTCAGACAATGATACCCCACCTTGGCAGACAGTAGGTGCTTGGTAAGTAGTAGTTTCTTTTCCTTAACCGCTCCGATCAATAGGTAGAGTCCTTGACTGGAGCAATAATAGTGCCAGGTCTCAGGCTGCAGTCAGACAGCACTAGGTGAGTGCCACACTCTTCCAGGAATAGATGGACTCTCTAAGGAATGCTCCCAGCCTTTCTGTTCTCAAGAACCTTCGATCACATCTGTCTTCTGTGTGTCCAGTTTGTCTCACTAGATGAACTGTACTTACTAAATAAGGATTAGTACTAGTTACCATGGAGAAAATATCTTCCAGAAAAAAGGCACCTGACCCCTCAACCTGGATATTCTGACTGGGGGACATTTTGATGCAGTCTATAGCACTTTGGGGCCTCCCAGGTGGCTCAGCGGGTAAGGAATCCACCTGCCAATGCAGGAGACACAGGAGACGCAAGTGCAGTCACTAGGTTGGGAAGATCCCCTGGAGGAGAAAATGGCAAACCACTCCAGTATTCTTGCCTGGAAAATTCCATAGACAGAGGAGTCTGATGGACTACAGTCCATGGGTTGCAAAGAGTCAGACACTACTGAAGCGACTAAGCATGCATGCACGCATAGCACTTTGATGTGCTATAATGATTTATAGCACATCATCAAATGGTCTGCTTCTTTGATGTGACATTATGTGACCAACAGACTTTATTGTTCAAGTTTCGAGCCTCATCTAAAGTCAAGGGCTAGATAAGGGTCAAGAATATCTGTAACAGCCTTTGTTGGGTTAAAAAACAGGGAGTCTACAGCAACAACAAAACCCAAACCAAACATTTTGGGGCTTTGATTCTTTCATTTTGACATGATGCTTCTCAGGCCAGTTCAAAAAGTCCCCTTTAGAAACGTGGGCATTTTGGGGTCTTGCTTCAACAGAAAAATAGCTCCTGTGTGTGTTTCTGGGGAGTGTGCAGTAGGCAGTGCTGGGGGCTTCAAGCTAGCTAGTCTCAACATTCCAAAGAGAGAAATGGAAATAGTTCTCCCATTTGGGCTGGGCTTATTGCAACACAGGGTGGTGATATTGTGGCAATTCACGTAGATCAGAAACCTGGCTAGACTTAGATATGGCTGTGATTAATAAAAAATGGGGAAATGAATTAATTATTATTTAATAAGTGTAGTTTGGCAGGCACAATCTTTCAAAAGGCTGGAAAAAAGTCCTCGGAAGCACAGAAGTTGGGAACTATTGCTGTTCTGGAAATGCTCTCCGGCCACTGCCTGACACCATGGTTACTCCAGCAGATTTCTTGCAGATGTTGGGCTGGGAAGCACCTATCACATGCAGGACACGTGCGAGGTACCTGTACATGATCTTTGCAACCAGCTGGACAGGTGTCAGCAACTCCTAACCCTCACCTTTAACAGATGGGGAAACAGAGTCTCAAGGGATTAAATGACCTGCCCAAGTTTGGAAGTGGGTCTGATTCACCCTATCTCAGGGGAAACACAGCCTAAGAGGACCTCTGTAAGTCTCAGGGAACTTTGAGCCAGTCTAAGTTGGGAGTCGCCCTGGGCAAGGATGGGACAGCGGGTCTTGCTGGAGGTAACTGTTGAGGTCTCTGTCTGCCTTGCCACTCCTCTGCCGCCTTCCTCATGTTGCTTTTCACATGTGGGGATTTACACCAAGTGCTGGGCTGGCCAGTCTCCCTTCAGGCAGTGGGGCCTCCCCTCCCAGGCTCTCATTTCTGGAGGCTTCCGGGAGGTGGGTGCTGCTTGGGTCCTAAGGATCCTCTTGCCCCATTTCCTGTTTCTTGCATCTCAAAGTCCAGATGTGAGTTTTAATGGAGGGAACACAAATGCTTTGAGCCTGAGGGTCCTTGGTTCAAATTCCATCTTTGTTACTGAGGGGGTCTTTAGGGGGGCTTAGGGGGACCTTAGGGGGGCTTCCCAGGTGGCGCCAGTGGTAAAGAACCCATTTGCCAATGCAGGAGATGTAAGAGATGAGGGTTAGATCTCTGGATCAGGAAGATCCCCTGGAGGAGGAAATGACAATCCACTCCAGTATTCTTGCCAGGAGAATCTCATGGACAGAGAGCTGGTAGGATACAGTTCCACTCTTACAAAGAGTTGGACATGACTGAAGTGACTTAGCACATATGCATGCACACACATACATGTGGCCTTAGATCTGTTGCTTAACTTCCTGACCCCAGTTTCTTCATATGGAAACAAGGGAATACAGATAAAAACAATAATAATGACATCTACTTCATTGTTACAAGGAGGAGAAATACGTAGTGGGTCCTCAACAAACATGCATCCTCTTCTCTCTAGGACAGTGGGTGACCTCTGGAAAATCAGCCAGGCAGGAAGGGAGGCCCGGCCTGCTCAGTGCGGTAGGGGCAGGGGTAGCCGGATGTCTTCGGCCATTTACTGGGGATTTGTGGAACCTGGAGCTGCTAATCTCATTGCAGCCAAACCTTGTTATTGCATTCCTGCCCGGAATGTCATTTAAAAAGCACTTAGGCTTTCCCCAGAACGCATTTACACGAGGTCCCAGGGGCTGGGACTGCACAGAAAGCAGGGCAACCTGAGAAGCTCCTTTCTTCCCCGGGGGCTGAGGCTGTACGGGGCGCAGGAGGCGGGTGTTGGGGACTGCAGGAAGGGAAGCAGCTCACTTCCCACTCCCCTCTGGGGAGGGGAGAGAAGCGGGCATTTGCATGAACGATGGCATAATTATGCTTCCTGTTTATGCAGCCCAGCCACGTGCTGTGCAAGGAGCCTCCACCGGCTGGGCCTCAGAAGTCTGGGCCTGGAGGCAATTTCTGGACCCCATGGCTGTGGGGAGGCTCCTGACTCTGAGCTTCAGTTTCCTCCTTTGTAAAAGGAGGATTGTGGCATTGACCTTGCCTCCATCATTGAGCTGTGAGAAGATGACAGTCTGGGGTGTGATGAACCCAGCAGTTTTTGGGGTGGCATCAGCATCACCTGAGAACTTGTGAGAAATTCATATTCTCGATGAACGAATGTGTGGATGGATTCCATGAGTACAGTGAATATCACTTATGTCTCCCTCCTCAACCTGCATCCAGTAAACGCCAATGTGTTGTCATATTTGCTTCATTAATGTAAAAATGTTTAGCATGAAAAAAAGGAAATGCTTATTCTTGAGCCCCACTCCAGACCTATATAATCATACTCTTCGAAAGGCTTCCCTAGTGGCTCAGATGGTAAAGAATCTGCCTGCTAATGCAGGAGATCTACATGAGTTCAATCCCTGGGTCAGGAAGATCCCCTGGAGAAGGAAATGGCAACTCTGATCTACATGATCAGATCTACGTGAATTGCCACAATATCACCACCCTGTGTTGCCACTCCAGTATTCTTGCCTGGAGAAATCCCGTGGACAGAGGAGTCAAAGAATCAGATACAATTGAGTGACTAACACTTTCACTTTTTTACTTTCTGAGTAGGGCCAGCAATCTGGGCCTTGTACAGCACATGGCTGGGCTGCGTAAATAGGAAGCGTAATTATGCCATCGTTCATGCAAATATCTGGCCTTCCTGTCATTGCGATGCCTGTTCAGGGTTAGAAGCCTCTCCATCAGCTTGGCTTAGCTGTCTTCCCGCTGGAGTTGGGCCTCCCTCAGCCTGGCCTTGCTGTAGTGGAATGTTCTAAGGTGGGGATCGGGCCTGGGATGAGAATTCAGGAATAGTTGCTTTACTAGCAAACAATGAAGGCCCAGGAAAGGAAGCTCAAGGATAAGAAACATCTTTCATGTGTATCATACTTTTGTTTCCCAAACATTTTGACATTTATTGCCTCATTTGAACAGCATGAAGTAATAGTCAAAGAACAGCCCATTCAAATTATAATTATTAATAAAACTAGAGAATGCTCTGAACCTAGCTCATGCATGCATATCGTCTCCACATATGGTCTGTGGTGTGGGCACCTGGCAGACAAAGGACATAGCTACCTTTCCTGCCATATTCCATTATCCCCAACCTCCCCGTCTCCAGCCCTCACCTCCGATGTGGGCCAGAGTCTCTGGCCTTGGCCTGCCTGGGCACTCCAGCGGGTCAGGCATGCACCCACAGGTAGGACCCCAGTCCTCTTCAGGAGGGCGGGTCTGCCCTTGACCCTCCCCTGCTCCATACCCACCTGTAGGTGTCGGTGGCTGGCACCTTCCAGGTCTGGATGCCCTTCAGGGGGCCCTCGCTCCCCACCACCACGCTCAGGTTGGAGTTCCGGTAGGCGTTGTTGCACTGGGCCTGCGTGGGGCCGTGGGGCCCACTGGCCCCGCATGTGGTGAACAGCCAGTGAACTGCACACAAGAGGAAAGGCAATCACTCACTTGGCCTGGCCCTCCCTTCTCCAGGGGTTTCCCTCGCTGCCTCTGATCTGTCGGCTCCATGGCGCCAAGCCGCTGTTCCAGGATGGCACCAAGGTCGGGGCAAGGAACACTAATCAGTCATTTGAACTGGAAGCTTCTGTGAGGATCTGCTGTGTGCCAGGCCCTGGACTAGAGGCAGAGACACACACATGGAGCAGACTGGACCCTGGCCTTCACAGACTTAGAGGTGACTAAAAGGAGACCCAAAGGGATGCAACAACACAGGCCAGTAAGGGAAAAAGAGCCACAGAAGGGTCCAGCTAACTCTGCACCGTGAGAGTTCTGAGGAGGGAGAGGAGACTCCTCTCAGGTGAGGCAGGCACGAGCGGAGGTTAGGTCCCCTCCTGGTTCTCACCAGGTCCAGGACAGTACTAGGCAAACAAGAGGTGCTCAATCTGTGCTATTGTGACTGGGTCTAACCTGACTTCTGCATACAGGATCCTCTCAGCCTGAAGAAGTTCAAAAGAATAAACTGGGCACAGAGTCAGCTCCATGCCATCCTTCCCCTCATTGGTTGGGCCTGGAAACACATTGGAAACAGCTCTGTGCTATTTACTGTAAAAAATAGGAAATGGATTACTTGTGCCTCTGATGCATGTCCTCCTTTTCCAAGCCCCTCACCACTGCCTGGTGGTTTGTCCTCACTCAGAGCACCCAATGGTCTTCGGTGGCCTTCTGGGGGTGTCTCAGGAACACTCAGCACACCTCCACCCCTCCACAGCCGCTGGACCACTTCCTTCCATACATTTTATTTTTGAGTCAGGCTGGACCTTGGAGAATTGTCAGATTTCATCCTGGTGGGAATTCTAATGTGTTTAAAATCTATAAAAACTTTTCCCCCAAATGTGCTCTTGATAAAGTTACTTTTACTTAAAATACTAAAATCTCATTATAAGATTGGAGAAATTATTTCCCTTTAAAGAGATGAAGTTGAATCTTACTTACAGAAAATTATGAAAAAATTAATTTGGCTGTATATAGCTTTGTTCGCTAAAACATAAAATTCTTTTGATCACTTTCAACTAACTTGATGCAAAAATGAAAGGTTAACTTGGGTTGCTAATTATCAGCAATCAGATTGAGATTACATGAGGGCAGTTTTGATAATCTAAAAACCAGGCTGGTTGTGGTAGGCTTTTGTGATGCTGCCCCAGCCCAGGGTCAGGAGAGCAAAGCTCTAGTTGGGGTTCCAATGCACACACAGCTACTCAATACTGAGCCCTCAGGACTTTTCTTGGCTTCATTTTCTTTAAAGAAAGATGTTGATTTCTATTTGGTTTCTGAAGGTCGTTTCAAGGGCAAGAAGGTGATGAATCCATTCATCTTTGGTGTGAATGCTTGAGTGTTAATTTTCTCATCTGTTTGCATTGTAAGGGGGTAATCTGTTAATTCAAAGGACTGACTCTTTACTGGAAGCTTTTCAGCAGAGCTGTCATGGCCAGTTGACCTTTCACCCTTTCCAGTGCTCAAATTACACGTGTGGGCTGTGCAGGGGGTGAAGGTGGTGGTGTGGGGGGATGTGGTAAGGTCATGGACCCCGAAATCAGCAAGAACATTTGGGTTTGGGAGCAGCCTCATCACTTGGTGATTATGCGACCTTGATTATCTTCTTTTTTGTCTGTGAAAGGGGCTAGATTGGAATGAGAATTAAAGGGAAATGAGGGGTATGAAAGGTTATTATAATATCTAAAACTCTAAAAATGTAATAAGCTACGTTGCTGACTCCTGCCTACAACCAAGGCTGGTGCTGTTCCTGACAATGGGAAAAGTGGCCAGAGTTTCTGTGAATATGGATCTCCCTGCCAACAGCACCAAGGAATTTAAACTCAGTGAACTGGGGATGAGGGTAGGAGCAGGAAGAAAAAGGAAAGCTCAGAAAAGAAGTTTAAAAGTCCATTCCACCCCATGGTCTCTAGCTCCTCTAAGTCTATTCTGCAGGTCAGTCTGTGCCTATAGCAAGCAGCCTGGGTTTGGGGGCAGCCTTGTCAATCTGGGGCAGAGCATGGTGGTTCATTTAGTTAGTTCGGTCCTGGAAATCAAAGAATTCAGACATAAATATAAATATGTTTTCTCCCCGTGGAGAGTGTGCTGAGGAAGACAGCTAAAAGAAGGCATGGACTTGGCACCCTACCCGAGCGTTTGTCTTCAGCAGGACCTCTTCTAACTCCAGCCTCACTTAACATTGTTCTGAAGGTTCTGAGATGTTCTCAGAGAGGCTGGGTTTCTACTTCCTGGCCAAGTTGGGCATCTGATGAGGTAGGAAGAGGGGCATGGGCTTTTAATCCAGGTGGGCCAATTTTTCTCATTGGATTTTACCCCTGATGAGGTGTGAAAACTGGGGTAAACTCTGTGGCCTCTCTGAGCCTCAGTTTCTTAAGCTGAACAAGTGGAGATACAATACCCAGTACTTAGACGTGCTATGAGTATTAAATGATGACCTGAGCAAAGTGCTTAGAAGAACATTATGCATTAGAGACACATAAAGAATATAGTTTATAAAGTGTGTAACTTCCTGTTCAATTTTTGACTGTAGGAAAGCAGAGACACCCAGTCTCAAGATTTACATTCTTCAGTCCATAAAGAAGGGACTCTAAGGCTGTTTCTCAGTAAAAGGACCAGTATTTTCCCAACTCACTGGACATATATTATTAGTCTCAGGTGGTTTCTATACACAAAATTATGTTTTCATTTTCAGCAACTGCAGATGGAAAAGTCCAGAGTGGGAACTTTTTCTGAAGTGGATTCCACAGAATGAGGATTCGCCATCCCAGGTCAGACCCATGATTCATCCAGCCGAGGTCTGTTGCACCCACAGCCTTCAAGGCATGGAGGTCCTCTTTGCTCCCTTCGATGGCTCTGATTCTCATAAATCTGCCCAAGGTTGTTTGGAATTAATTTCTGGGTCCCACAAGCAGCACTTCTTAGGGGTATGGGGTTTCTGAGTTTATTGCTCATTGAACAAGAGCTGTCCTGCTTCTGCTGTGTATGGGCTTGCCTTGCTGAAGCTTCATCCTGTTGGTTCTCTTTGCTCATCTGCCTGGAATCTCACAGACACCACAGAATACCACAGCAAGATGGGACAACCCTGGAGATCTCTGAATTTAGTGGTTCCCAAACCACCTAAGGACCTTTAAACATACCAGTTTCAGGGCTCTGAAGATTCAGATTCATATAGAGGAAGGACAATATTTGCATTTTGTGAAAACTTTCCCAGGAGAGTTAGACTGCTGTGTGCAGAGTGGATAAATAGTTAAGCTAGGAGTGAAACATGGATCTTCTGAGTTTAAGTTCAAGACTTAAAAAGGTGCTACAACTACCATAAAATCCTCATGGAAACTTTCTGTGAGTCTGGTTTTATTTTCCTTATAAATCCATGAGCCCAGGGCTCAGTTAAATCCAAACAACGTTGCTCAGGCCCAGAGAGCAGGCAGGCCACCATGAGGGGAGAGGTGAGTCGGCTCAGGGTGTGTGGTAGGTAGACCCTCAGTTCTAGAAGGTAACACAGTGGCTTAGCCTAGCAGAGTGTGGGTTTTGGAGTCATAGGCACAAACCAGGGAAAGCAGGTGATTAGTGTCAGGACTCTGGTCCCCTGAGAGGTCATGGGGAGCCAAGGGGTGTCAAAAGAGAAGTCCAGTAACTGGAATGTTTACAAGGTCAACCAGCAGACATATGAGAGGGACTGGGTAAAAAGCAACGAGGTAAAATCTTGGTTTTTAAAGAGAAGATCAAGGTCATAGTGAGACTGGCAGTGAGGTGGGCTTGATGTGAGCTGCCAATCTGAGAGTCCAAGTGTCCTCACATTTCCCCAGCTGAGAGTCTACATTAATCCCTGAGGCTCCATGGAGCTGTGGGAGGATTAGATGGCCCACAAGGAGCAGCCTGGATTGGGAGCACGGGAGGGAAGAAGCTGGGGAGGAAAGAAGCCTGGCTCTTTCCTCTTCTCTTACTTAAAAACCAAAACAAAACACCAAACTATTATATTAAAACTCATTTATGAGAGAGAGAGAGAAAAAGAAAAAAGAGCTGCTTTATCTTGCTCTCACTTATACCACACACTGGAAACCTAGTTTAATACTCACTCACATCTAAATTGTGTAAAGAACCCACAAACATCAAAATACTGATTGGTTATAGGCAGCTGAGTAAAGAAAAATCCATTAAGCACTGGGTTTCATTTTAACTATATTGTAGCATCCTCCAAGAAGAAACAAATCAATTAGTAATATACAGCACAATGTTAAAAAAAATAGGCTAGATAGTGATTGTGCTGGTTTTATTACTGTTCCTAAGCCATCTCATCTGCTCAATTAAATGCAAAGAAATAAAGCGTGATACAAAGGAAAATAAGTTCTCAACTATCACTGTTAATCACAATAATAAGGATCTGCCTCACGTCGAAGGCCTATATGGTTGTGCCATGGAAGTGAGCTCAATGGCTCTTGTGGATCTTTTATACTATTTTGATTCTGATCCATGGAATTGAATTTTATCCATATTTGTTGACTGAGCTGAACTTCATGGGAGCTGTGGCATACTGAACCATTTTGATGGCCACTGCAGATCCCATTAAACTAAATAATGACCCCAAATCCAAGCAAATATAGTCATTCACCATCCATAAATATATCTGACACTATTCTTTATTATGAATTGGAGGAAGTAACCCTTTTTGTGAGTAAATGATGAAAATCAACCAGTTGTTCCCCTTAACAGGGCAAAATGAAAACAATACACACACTGTTCCTATTGTGAGGTTAAAACATTTTAACTCTTTAAACAATGGAGCAGCAACCCCTTCCAGATACCAGATCAATGTCTGATTATTTCTGTCTTTTTTTGATGTTCACAGTTGTTGAAGCATAATGCCTAGATGTGTTTATTCACTGAGAGCTGCAAAATAATGATATTCAGATTCTATCCTTTTTCCTTATTAGTTAGAATGTATTTTTAAAGAGGTGCTTCTTCTCACCTACTATTTGGTTACCCAGTGATACAGTTCATATAGGAGAGGCAGATAAATGCTCAGTTCTTTCTCCTTATTTGGAGTATTCAAGGTAATGAATTGGTCATCTATCATGCTCTGAAGTTGACTAGTTGTTTGTATATCACTTTGAGTACATGAATTTAAACATATCCTGAGTTTTAATTAATAATTATTATCTCTTAATAGCTCAAATTGTCACATTTTTGGTGAGTGGTAGCTTCCTGAGTTCTTTTTGTTCTTGTTGTTGTTGTTTAGTAGTTAAGCTGTGTCCTTTGGCCCCTTGACATCTGGTGTGATGAAATGTTCTTACCCAGACCTGGGCTCAGCCATTTTTTCAAAAACTTTGGTTTCTTTTCATGAAAAAAGGCATTTTAAGTATACAATCTGGGTGCTATAGACACTTATTGCTAGTGGGTTTGTGATTGTTTCTAGGCTTTTTTAGTGGACAGAGCTAGGAAATACACAGGCTGTATACACGTGTGTGTGTGTGTGTGTGTGTGTGTGTGTGTGTGTGTATACACATTTATACGACAAAGTATCCAGGAGTTTACATTGACAGTTCCAAATCAAATTCAGAACTAGAGGGTTTTTAATTTAATCTCTTCTATATTACATCTGTATTTATTTTTCCACACTGCGAATCTTGCTTCTCAAGAACAAAGGTGATAATGGAATTAGAATATTCTACAGTTACTCATACACTTTATGGTGCTTTGTCCTCACTCCCTTGTATTTGGGAGTTGGAAGGGACTACCTTACTAAAAAATTTTTGTTGTAAATATCCATGGGTTTTCAGTTTTGATATGTGTTTGCTCAATTTTTGCATAGAGACTCAGAGAGATTAAAAAAAAACCATGCTGTTACCACCAATGGTGCTGTGCATCGTTCCAGGAGCCTTAAATTGTTTTTAAATTTAGGAATCACTTGATATCTCTCTGGTCAGGCTCCTCACCTTTATTTCTACTCTTGGAACTGCAAGTTTTTTTTCAGATTTCATCTCGGGGACATCCCCAGTAACTGTGGTCTATAACTTACTGTTGCATCATATTCTGCCTTTTTTTTTTTATTGGATAGAGCCCACTAAGTATAATTTAACTTCTTTGTGATAGTGCCATTTGGACTTAAGTTGATTGGGGCTCTTTGACCCTTTACTAAATGACTGCAGACATAAATATTTTCTATTAACTCACTTTCTCTTCTCTTTATTGTCAGGTTTACTTTCTTAGGGCTTCAGGATGTTCTATTAGTCTTATGTGGTATCTAGTGTTGGGTCAGGCTGTGAGAATGCATGGAGAATCTCTGTGCATTAGACTGAGGGGCAGTTAGATGCACAAAATCTTTATTTCAGAGTTTTGGAGTGTATTCACATTTGATACTTATATTTGGTGGATGGTGGAAGGTACTAGAAGAATCTTCTAACCTCAGATAAAAGGATGTTGTTGTGGTTTTTCACCAACAGAGCTGGGAATCTTTGGCCCCCTATTCCAATGTACTGAATTACAGTACGTTGATGGGTCACTTCCACTCTCCAGTTTGTTTATTGTCTTAAAAACATGTTAGATCAGTAGATAGGGAATGGGGAAGAACTGTTACTTTTATCTCATAAGATGGTCAACCAGGCAGAAAAGTTTAACAACTGGCTTGTGATTATAGAGAAAAAATGAGGAGGAGACCATCACATTTATTCTTTTTACAACATTTTTTCATTTGATCAATTTTCCATGTTGTTCTAGCTTGTTTCTCACACTGAACTATTTGCACCTACACATGCACACACACACACACGCACACACACACACGCACACACACACACACACACACACACACACACACCCCTTGTTTCTTCATGCATTGCTTCCTGGTCCTTTCTCTCCTATTCTGTTCTGATGATGATAAGTTAGGAGCGGGTAACAACGGTAGTAATAACAGCAGCTCTGTCTTTTGTGCTAGACGTGCTCACACAATGATCTCTTTTCACTTTTACATCCTTGTCTCCTAGGGGCCTCACACAGTCCCTCTGGGTGGGCAGGATGCCTGCAGAAGCTGAGGTCTCCCGGGGAGCAAAGACCAGAGGCCCACATCCCTCTCTGCTGGGAGCAGACATCCCTTGCTGAAGAAGAACCTTGCAACGGGCCAGCCCCCCATCAACAGGGCAGCTAGTCTGGGCTGTTGAGATAAAAGCTGCTTCAGGACTGAATTACCCTGAACAGCTCTGACACCCAGCCATCTGAGGCAGTTTTTAATGGCTCCTGTGATGGCTCCTTGTGTTCTCAGCCACCCTCTGTTCCCTGAGGGAAAGTGAGTAACACATGAGAGAAGAAATGTCATAGGAAAAACACCATCCTGAAAGCAGAACTGTAAAAATTAAGTTAAGGGAGGTCTCAGGGCTAATTTGGTTATTTCCCGAGTTGGAGTCAGGCCAGAGCTGTGTTAATAAAGTATTGGATATTGAGATGGGTGCTGTGGACTCACTCATATGGGGGTTACACACAACGGGTTTGGTTCTGAGGCTTAAGTGGGCTTAAGTGGGTCTCTAAGGAAATGCTCAAATCCTGCTCTTTAGCAGTATGAACACACCCCTGGCCCCATGGTTGATGGAGCTGATTGGCTGATAGACTGAGTGGACTAGTTATTAGGATCCAAGTCAGAAATCTGGGTGAAGGAAAAGAAGTGCTTCTCTTTTTCAGGGAGCTCTTCTGACTTTCAGTTGTGTTGCTGCACAAGCCCAAGCTGTGCCTTATTTTCCTTATTTATGAACCTTAATCCCAGAATTGGATTATTCTGTCAGTCACTTAATAATAAATAAAAATTAAATGAATAAAATATGTTATTACATTATTACAAAGTCACTGTCAATATTCACTATAAAAACCAAATCAGGCCTTTCAGACCCAAACACCTGGATTGGTTTAGAAAGCTGTCCTGGAGAAAGTTCTGGAGTCCCCATTATTTCTGAGATTCTGACAGGCTTTGAAAGACTAGAAACCCTCTTTCAATTTGTATTAAGGAGTGGGTCTTCTGGAGGCATTCTTCTATGTCCTCATTCAAGTTACATGTTTCCCCCAAGTTGAGTGTGAGGATTTCACCTACAAATTGATGATCTAATGGGTTGGAGGAACTGATTGAACAAAAGGATCCAACATGCAAAAGCTGTCCCCCTTTTCCCTTAACATGGTTGGTTTTAAGAGGTCAAAAATTAGAATGAGCTTGAAAGTTTTGCAAAAAAAAAAATAAGGAAAAATATGCCTAGAACACATATGTATAAAGAAAAGACTGCACAGCTCACAGGTGGAGGAGGAGGATTATAAATGAACTGAAAATGTATAGAAGGCAATCTATGAAGGAGAAGTGAATTGGCCCAATCTTTTCTGTAATGTAGTTTGATAATGTTAATAATAATATCACACACTTTATATTAGTATATTCTTTTATACCTTTCAAACCAAATGATCTCATTTGCTCACCACAATAGCCAGCTCTGAGAAAGAACCGTGGCAGGTAATTATTATCCCTACTTTAGGGATAAAGAAAACACTGGGGCTGAGAATATTTGACTCTCCTAAAGTCCCCTAGCTGGAACCACGGTCTCTAGGATTCTTTCTGATTCATTTTCCATCTGGCTGTGGACTGACACTCAGTAGGTACTTTGTGATATTTGAGTGTCTATAGAATATTGAACAGAGAAGCTTAAGATTGCTGCTAAGATTTTGGCCCATCAGACTCCACAATGAACTCTCAGAGCTTCCTGGTGACTGGTTGCTCTCCCGCATACAAAAGCCACTGCAGGTAGGTTGTTAGGGGGCCCAAATGATCTCTACCTCCTGGTGGCCACAGCCTTGCATAATCCCCTCCCTTTGAGTACAGGCAAGACTTCTGAGTTGCTTCTAACCAAAAGAATATGGCAAAGGTGATGGGATATTATTTCCATGACCATGTGACATAAGATCGTAACTTCCATCTTGCTGGCAGACTCCCTGTCTCTCTCTCTGTCTCTCTTTCTCTCTCTCATCAACAGCTTCTCCAGGAACTACTAACAAGCACATCAACTTGGGAGTAATTCTTTCCCTAGTTGAGCTTTCAGATGAGACCCAGCCCTGATGAACACCTTATGGAACTTTATGAGAAACTATGAAGCAGAGGACCCAGCTAGACTGTACCTTGTTTCTTGACCCCCAGAAACTGATATAATAAATATGTGTTGTTTTAAGCCACTATGTCTATGGTAATTTGTTACAGAGCAATAGATAACTATCTGCATAACTCAAATTCCTCCTTAGAAGCCAGTGCTTTCTTTGGCCTCACCTTTTCTGTGAGCACCCAGCTTGGAGGACACTGGCTGGGCTGAGTTCTTCTCTGTGCCCCCTCTCTCTTCTCTGAATCAGTGATGGCTAAGGTGATCCCACTTCTTGGCAACGTAGGGGCAGGCAAAAAGGAGCTGACTTTTGGGACCTAGCATTAGCATTTCAGCCATCATTCTTATTATAGTTTCTCTGTCCAGTTCTGTGCCCAAACAAATTAAAAAAAAAAGTCTTTCTGTCCAGGATCACTGAAGCTTTGCTGCGAAAAGCAAAGAGCTGAATAGGCTCTGAGGGGATGTGGGGTTGTTTTGCAGGCAGAACCAGCAAGTCTGAGGGAAGGATGATAATTAAAAGTGGACTTCCCAAATAACAAGTGCTTAATGCACCTGCACTGATGGAGGGGCCTTTGCATCCTGCTGGTCTTTGAGCTAAACGATACTAAGGCGTGCTGGGATCGGAGTTCCTGAATCATTTATTGTCTCCCATTTATGTAACCTTTCACTGAAACAAATGGGAAAAAACAACATGTTTTCTCAGGCCAGCCAAGAAGAGAGGGAAAGGCAATGGGTCCTCTCTGTTGCTAAAAGGGCCGCGGCATGGTGTGAAGGCATTTTGTCTGCAGCTTTGCTATAATGCCAACCAGCACATCACATTGGCCTGGAGGTTCCCGAGGCGTTGTTGAGTCTGTCAGAGCCGGATGCTGCTGCACTATTTTTCCAGTGGGGCCCAGGGTTGGAAGGTTATCGGGAAGTTATGAAGTCCACTACTGATTCGTTGCTTTCTCAACAGACACTGGATTTCTCTTTAAAAATGATGCTCAGTTCAGCATAACTGGCAATGCTCCAATCTTGGATAGAGACCTTTGCACTACAGGGCAGGGTGAAGTCAGAGCCGGGGCTTAGGGGACAAGTCTGATTATTAGCTGTGCTCAGAAAGGGATGCTGGAAAGGGACCTGGAGACTCCCTGTGTTGGGGTAGCACTGGCTTCCTGTCAGGTTTATGTGGGCCCAGCTCTGGGTGGTGTATTTTCCATGAGGGGCACTTTGGATTGTTCCCAGCTGCAGGCCCCGAGGCATCCAGCACAGGGCTTGATACAGAGCAGGCACCAATACAGACTTGTTAAATTAAACTCAGCTTCGTGTGACTTTTTTTTTTCTTCCTGGGACTGAGATTCAGGGCTCTGTGAACACATTAGAAAGCAATGATGTCTTCTCTGTTGAACACTCAGTTGCATCTCTGAGTGGAAAGAGAAGATGGATAAAGCCAATCTGGATGTAGCAGGAGCATCTCCCTAACTGTGGTCAGCAGCTGGGTGGTGTTTGGGATTGTTCCTAATGGGCATGGAAGCTGACGACTTTGGGGTGAGCTGACTTAGTGGGAACCCTGGCTCTACAGTTGACTGCTAGGGCAGGCGGCATAACCCTTCTGATTATGTCTCCTGAGTTTTAGAATGGGCACGGCTCATTTAGAATGCACGGCTCATGCAGTGCACTTTGGGCCAAGCGCCTCTCTAAGCCCTTGACACCGATTCACTCATGTGAACCTTTCATCAGACCTGTGCGATGGAAACCGGAAGAACATAAGCTCCATTTTTTAATGTGAGGAAACAAAGGCACAGGAAGGAGAAGGAAATGGTTTTGAGTAAGTGGCAGAGTTGGGACCCGAATGGTGATATCTATCTTGGGGGACTGGGTGAGGGGAGAGGCTGTAAGGATCATATAAGTGATCCCAAGCGTTCTTAGTAGCTGGAAACACAGGAGTGCAGAGGAAAGGGGGCGTTTGCAAACCCATGAGACTCTGCTGCCCAGGGAGGGAGCTCAGCCTCTCATCCAGGCTTTAGTGCCTCCCTCCACCATCCCCAGGTCCCTGCGGAAGTGCGGCCTCTCCCTCAGCCACCAAGCAGCTCCTGGGCCTTGGTGTCAGCCACCTCCTGGGGATGCTGACTGCTCTGAGAGGGACTTGAATAGCAGGGATCATGAGTCCCGAGTCAGTTCCACACCACCTGCCTCCCCGGAGCATGGCCATGCTGGCTCCCGGGGAAGGGAGCCTGTGCCCAAATGAAGCATGACAGCCTAACAGGAAGGGCGCCGAAGCTGCTGCAGTGACTGGGACCCATGGGTCTTGTTAGGGCTCATGCTTCCTGCGTCATCACAGCACGCTGGCTATAAATAGGTGATAATCTAAAATTAGTGAACGAGAGCACTCACAGCACATGGTTTAACAGCAGGCCAGCTGAGCAGGGAGACGGCCAGTGACCGAAGGGGTTCCAAGGATTATATCTACAGAATCTGCCCAACTCTTAAAGAGGTGCTCCCCCCAAATGAATGAGTGCCAATAGAAGTGCCTTTCATGTGCACCCATGAAGGCCGGGGTGCACGGAAAGATGCCAATTAGCTGCAGTGATCAGCTATCTTACACGTGCGGGAGTGCCTTGTACACCTGCTGCACTGTTTTGAATGTTAGTGAAGATACCTCTACGTTCTGTTTAAACAAAAACTGACATTTTCAGTTCAGGGTGTTTCAGAGAAGAGAGATTCCTCCAGAAAACCCACTCAAGAGTGGGATTCTTTTTAAGGTTTCTTTAAGGAAACTTTGCCCTTCTGAATGTTATCTGGCTTAGGAAACTTTATTTTTCATGTGTTTTAAAGAAACATTCTTTAGCCTTTCACACAGCTGGTATAACTTAGGGCAAGTTACTCCTTCTTTGTGGACATGATGCTCCTCAGCTGTCACTGGGGGATAATATTATCATACAAGCAAATGAGATAATGTATATGAAAGAGTCCTGCGTACTTCCAGCACCCGGTGGTGCTCAGAGATCGTGGTTATTATTTCTGTGTGAAGAGGAGACACAGGAGACAAGGCCTTTGCTGTCTGAGAACTAAACCCTCAGAGCGGGCTGTGTGGCTCTGAGCCCACCTCCTCTCCATCTCCAGGTCCACGCCCATCTGTATCGAGGATGTCAGGCTGTGGTCTGGGGCTCTAAACTCTGCTTTAAACCAGGATTTCCTTCTGAGTTTGTTAAAAAGGCAGAGTTTGCCCTCTCATCCTCAGACATGGTAATTTTACAGATCTGCCGGGCCCAGGAATCTGCATTTTAACCAGGAGCACTCGTAGGTCCCCTCTCACCCTGCCAGGTGAATGAAACAGATAACATGAGAACACACCTGGAGAAACCCTGGGCTGGATCTAGGTCCCCAACAGCTGACCTGCTCACTTCTATGTTCGTGCACTCCTAGATGGTCACTGGTTATATTCCATTAATGATGCAATGAGGCCAGGAGTCTAATCTGGGGTCCCCCTGGAGTGAGTAGGCTTCTACCCTTACTTGTTGCCTCCCTCCCAGGTCTCTGGGGGCCTCCTGCCTTCAAAACTGGCACACGGTAAAGAGCCGCAGTTAACACAGGGGTCCCAGCTCCGTCTCTGCCTTCAGGTTGGCACGAGGTTGTCGGCAGTGCCCACAGGTGACAAGACAACGGGATTTTCTGGAACCGGATTAGATACCTGTTCTTTACTGGGCCTGCAGGGCTGGGGTGTAGAAAGCTCTGATGGAAACAAAGACCCTCAGGTGAGTAAGAAGACAGTTCTGAGTGAGGGAGGCGGGCCCTGTGAAGCCTGCCTTCCAATAATGCTGTCATCCCCAGAAGGGCTTGCTTGGAGCATAATGGCTCTAGCTACAAATTCTATTAACTCTAATAGTTGTTCTGTGGCGAATGGATAATGCGTTTAGCAGAAATAGACCCAATCAATTTATGTGAAACACATAAAACTTTCTCATTGGAATTGGCATCTGTTCTTGAGTCATAGGAGCGTGTGTGTGGACAGTCTGTCACCCTCACTTCTGGGCATGTTAGCAGTGCCATGGGTTAGTGAACTCTGGTTCACTTATACTCTGTCCCTTCAGCCCATAGAACCACAGAGCTGGGGATAACAAGGGGCCTGGAGACAGTCTACTTTAACCTTGACTTTGAAATGCAGCAGCTTTTTAGCCTTTGTGTTTGTGTTGGCCCCGCAAACACCAGCTGTTACTTGGGGCTTTGCTGACAGGCATCAGCCATCAGATGAGGGGACGGAAGGCCAGGGAGAGGTGAGCCCTGCCCCAAGAGCACAGTGGAGGCCAGCAAGTGGAGGCCAGCTGGGGGTTCTGACTCCTGGTCCAGTGGTCTTTTCCACTCTTTTTAAATTGCCATCCCTCCCCCCACCACCTTTGGCAAGAGATGTGTACTCAGAAAACAGTAAACCAACTGTCACCAGCCAACTCAGAGGCAAGACTTTGGCTTGAAGCCAGGATTCTGCAAGTTATGAATACTTGTGGGTTGGGCTGGTTCTCATTTAAACTGAGATGATTCCATCCTGCCTCCGACACAACATGTAAGCTCACAGGAGAAGGTGAGAGAGGTTAGAAAGCTGAGTCAGGGTCCTCAGACCTGGGGTGGGGGCCAGGTGGGGATCCTGCCTGTCCTTACCTGGGCTTTTAGAGAGAGAGAGAAGGTGACAGAGCCTGCCTGCACCTCCTCACCCCTAATGTTCATTACTGCTGGGTGGGGAGCAGGCAGAGAGAGGGAGAGGGAGAGAAGAGCTCTGCACCCATGATCGCATTATCCCAACCATTTGGATAGTGTAATTGTATGTGCAAATCTGATAAATGTAATTTCCCAGCCTTAATACTTGCCCCGTTTTCTCTCCAAGTTTCTTCATCTGATTAGCTGAAGTGACTCAGAAGCTTCCGAGAAGGTTCCGTGAAGCACCTGGACAGGCTCTTTCCTGCCTGGATGCTCCAGTGGCTCAGCTCTGCCCCATGGGCTGGGGGAGAGGAAACCCCCAGACCCAAAGGGTCAGGCCTTCGTCAGAGAGAAGGGCTGGCTTGGGGGATGTGAGGAGTGTTTAGAAATTCAGGAGCTTTGTGAGTGATGGTTTTTGGAAGACCCGACTGGCCTTTGAATTTCCAGGAGCTGCTCTAATGCCTGCCAGAAGGAGAGTTGAAATGCCACCAGCCACCTCTGTTCCAGTCGAGCAGAAACTGACAGCGCTGAACTTTGGGGAGAAAATCTTATTATCCAGCCTCCTCTGTCCTTTACGGGGATGGCTGGGAGCTGCTTTGTTTACTGATCAAAGAGGGCCTCTTGTCTGGGACGCTCTCCCAGCTCTTTTCCACGTAGAGCATTGATCTCTGAGAGGGAATTGGATACCCGAAGTAGTTCAGTTGGCTGAAGGATGCAGACTTCAGGGCCACATCCTGGCTCATTTTCCCACCAGCTGTGTGGAACGTTTATGTTCTTCCCCATCACCTCCCTTATCCCTGCAGTGCTAAGAACAGCAGCGGGCCCTAGGCCGGAGTGAGGGCTAGAGGAGTCAGTGTACGAGAGCTCCCCCAGCCCAGGGGCAAGCACACTCACTGATCATTCTTTCCTTTCCTTTCCCTCCAGCCTCAGCCCCTACTTTCTCTCCAGAGTCCCTCCCTGGGTAGAAACTCTGAGTTAGGTTAAGCTTGTCATCTATAAATTGGCACTTGCCATGTACCTCTACAAGGATCACATCACTAGTTGCTGCAACTGCTGACCTTTAACAGTCCCTGAAAGGAGTTCAGGGTGGAGATCAAGAATGAGACACTCTGTGCTCTGGAAAAAGTGGCAGGACAAGCCATCAGATAGTTAGGTATTTTCAGGAGAAGATTTTATGAGCCCAATTCTTGCATTTCATCACATCTAAAAAAAGCACTAAAATCTTTCATGGTGACATCTACTCCTTGTGACTATCAGTAACCTTCACAAGCCTAGCAGTGACCTTCTACAAAAATGTGTGCCCAATTGCATGTATCCCCTTTCACCAAAATCACATATACACTGACCTTTCCCTCTGCCTCTTCAGCGTAGCTCCTCAGAGCTATCTGAAATGCTGTCTCCCAGGCTACAGTCCTCATGTTGCTCCAAATAAAACATTGTGCATTTTTTTCAATTGACAAGCTTCATGTTGCAGACCGTGACTTGTGGGTTCACTGGCTGCCCTTTCTCCAGGGACCGGAAGTTCCAGAACTGGTTCCCCTCTTCGCTGTTGGAGCTGCACAGCCCCAGGGGCATGGGAGGTGCCAGGCAAACGTTTGCTGGGTGATTACCACTGAGTGGCTGTGGTCCTGACCTTGGCCTCTCAAGGAGCCGCCTGTACTTCCCCCTCCAGGTCCCTCCCCCGTCACCACTTCTCTTGCTGTGGGCACCTTGAGCTCCACAAATCTTCCCAGCATTTGTCCCCTTGTGCTCTTCTCTTCTAGACTGTGAGCTCTCTGAGCTCCTGACCTAGGTCTGGACTCCCCACAGAGGAGAACTGTGGTGAGGGGGCGTTAGATGAAAGCCAAGAGGGTGGGCCTGTGCATGAACCCAGGGGGTGGCCTGTTTTCCCTGACCATGAAGCTGGGTCCTGGCTAAGTTCCACTCCAAAGGGCTCAGTGGACCTTGTCGTGCAGAAGGTGGGAAAAGGAGGCCCTGCTCCCTCTCCCCTCATTAATCCTCCAGATGAAGACAGACACCCTCACCCTGGCAGGCCCATCAGATGGGGAGATGCCTCCTGCTACAGGAACACAGCTGGGAAGAGGTGTCAGGAGCCCACCTCAGCTCCTCACTCACCTGAACTACTCCCTGATGTGGGCTCCTGGGGAAGCACAGGCTCTGTTCGGTTCTCTAAAACCTGCCTGAGGAGGGTACTAAGGCTGCTTGGGAACGCGTTTGCCTCAGCATCCTCTTCCTTTTGAGTTGGGGTCACTCTGGAAGGGGTCTAGAGATAGAACACTGACCCACAGACACTTGTTGACACTCCTGCCCTGAGGCTGGGTTCAGGCAGCCGAGGAAGGTTGTGTCCCAGCCCTGGGCATCTCCACCCTCTCAGGCATCCACTTTCTCCTAATTTTATTTGGAGGTGGTGGTGGGGCACTGCCACTTTCGAGCCACTGTGAGATTTCATTAGTCTGAGTGGCCACTGGGCAGACCCTTATTGATCAGCCTTTTAGGGCCAGTGGGAGTTACATGGTAATAAACCTGGGAGTCAGGCAGGGTGGATGACTGCGAGGAAGCCGCTGCAGACTTTGGAGGACTGTGCTCAAGCATCAGTCGCCCACAGTCAATCGATAAGTGTTTCTGGAGCCCCTGCTATGTAATCAGGGCTGGTGGTGAAGAGAAGTGGGGCTTGCAGTTGTGTTCGCTGGATATGTCCTATATTTATTGCAGGGAGGCAGCGGTTAACCAAAGGCTATGGAGGTGAGTCACTGGGATGGGGGGTGGGGAGGGTGTTGAACGATTAATAGAAAGCTGCCCCCATCATGTTAGATGTTTTTTGCAAACCAGAGGGCAGAGGGGGAAGTAGAGATTATGGTTTAGGAGACCAGGTTCCCTGTTGCATGAAAAAAAGACAAGAGTTTTTGAGGTTCTAGCTCAGGTGAAGGGAGGAAAGGGGGAAGGTGATGGGAAAAGCAATAAACTCTTTCCTCTGGTTTGGTGGCTGGCTTAGATCTGGTGGGACCTGGAAGGGATGAGAGTTAATCCTGGGACAGCATTTTAGGGGGAGGAAATGAAAGGGTTTCTTTCTTCAAAGACAAAGCAAAGCTAATATTTGTTTAATAAGTTGAGGGTCAACGAATTTAGTGAAAAGACATAACCTTTACTTTCTTTTTCTGTACTTTGCACTCAACAAAGATTTCACATTAAAAGTAGAAATTAGAGACTATCATTTATCTCTTGCTATCTTAATATAGTATTACCTTTTATAGGAAAAAGAGGATGGGTGGACTGTGGCTGTACCCCTGCCTCTTCGAGTTACTCATGCTGGATGCAGCCTCACACCTCCATGTAACAGCCCTACCCTGGGTGATCCCCTAGACCTGCTAGTGTTGGGCTGGGTGGCCTGCATCAACTTCTCTGGGGCTGGGCTCACAGATCTAATAATCGCCGACCAATCTCGTACTGGGTTTGGAGACTCATTCCAAGAGACTTCCTCCTGGTACAGAACAGCTGAGAAGTCACATCCATGGTTTAGGGTCAGATGCTGAAGACCCCTGTGTTTGAAGCAGCAAGGGCCCACAAGAGGTCTTCCAGCCCATGGGAGGCTGAATTGAACAGCTTCAAAGGGGAGCTGAGCTTTGGGGAAATTCATTGAACCTGAAGCTTTGGGGGTTTCACTACTGACGAGCTAGTCTGCCTTTGCACAACAGATATCCTTGACCTTGGGCCCAGCCCTCTTTATGAGGAGAAATCAATGGAAGGTTTGCTTTATTCAGTAAGTGTGGAGTGGTTTCGAAGGACTGAGTTGAGAAAAGGATACCAGCTTGCTTCTCCCTTTTGTGTTGGAGCCTGGGTATTTCCCTGGCATGGAGGACAGTTGCTCCTTTGCACAAATTCCAGAAGCTCTATTTTCCCAGAGAAACAGCTTCCTCTTGAAGCTCACTAACCAGGGTGTAGGTGATGTTCTTCCTAAAGGTTGACCATTTTATTCTTTAAACACAGCTCCCCACCCCAATCACAGCATATATAATTTTTCTACTTTTTGCCACAAAAAATTACTTCACTCAGATATGTGAGTTGAACTCTTACCTGTAGGGTCAAAGATGGGGGTTTCTTTCGATGGGGTCACCCAGGGTTTCAGCTCATTGTTCAGGTTTCTCTCAAACAGATTTCTTGACTTGGGTGCTGTGTTCTGTGGCATCTTGTCCTCCCCGCTGACTAGAGAGTAGAGAAGAGCCCACGGGCTGAGTTAAGGGAGGTTTGGTTTAAGGGACAGGGAGGAGTATGCCCCAGGGAAGGTGGGAGAGACCAGGGCTTGGGTTGAGGAGGGACAGTGAGGCTGGGATAGTCTGGGCTGGGGGACAAGTGCAAGGGACAGAGAGCACTCACTGGTGAGGTAGCAGTCCAGGCTGACGGAGATATTGTCGAAGGCCACCGTGGCTCTGGATCCTTGTCCCCACCACGCAACAATCTGTAGCCAGAACCTATATGTATGTCAAGAAAATGTGTGAGGGATGACGGGGGTGTGTTGCATCTTAGGATTCAACATCCTGCCCAATCTAATTGTGAAGACCCAGCTCACCTAATCCCAGGGAGGTGGTGAGGGGGAGCTGTCAGCATCTCCCTACTTTTCCAGCACAGAGCACTTCCTTCTCTGAGGGACTGCTCTGCAGGTTAATGAAATGTGGGCCTTGGGGCCTGAGACCAAAACTCCCCGAGAGTCTGAGGAGACTGTTTGTGTTTTCTGTGTGGACAGGGTGGACAGAAGGGCTAGGCTCCATATCTTTTGGTACTCATAGGCAGAGCTGAAGCCATTATTAAGCTACTGAGATGCTTCTGTGCCCACTGAGAAGGGCATCTGTCCCCCATGTGTCCTGCATTTGTTGATTACCTCAGGTAGCCTGATCTGCTCCTGCCTCCCCTGGATTCCTCATTATCCAGCAACTGAAGGGTTAACTCCTCACACAGAGCGGGGTCTCGAGAAACCTGGGGCTTGTTCAGTATCAGAGATGACTGGGGTTGGTCTGTGCAGTGCCTGACTGATTGCTAAATATTAAGTGATTTGACTATGATCTTTGGGGGTGTTTGTAAGCAGTATAGAGTGGACTGGAAGTGTTAACAGTAAACCCATGAGATACTGCTTCTTTCCATCTCTTTCACAGCCTTGGAGGGTCAGATCCTGGGACTGTGGCCAGGGGAGGCTTTAGAGTCTGGTAAATGGAAAATACCTTTCATTCATTTATTTCCTGGGAAGTCATGCTCCTGGAAGACTTCAGTCAACCAGGCCTGACCTGCTGTAAACTGAATTTCCTCAGAACTTAAAAACTCTCCCACCTTTCGGAAAGTCAGTCCTAGAGGACCTGCGGAAACACGCATGGCCTCTGGTGTGGATGTTAAAATATCAAGAGAGACAACTAGTGCCCATCAATTGGTGACTGGATGAACCACATACCGTGGAATACTATCCCTGATAAAAAGGAATGGGTGTAGTTCTAGGTGGGGCTTCCTCAGTGGCTCAGTTGTAGAGAATCTGCCTGCAATGCAGGAGATGCAGAAGACAAGGGTTCAGTCCCTGAGTCAGGAAGATCCCCTGGAAGAGGGCATGGCAACTCACTCCGGTATTCTTGCCTGGAGAAATCCATGGGCAGAAGAGCCTGGTGGGTTACAGTACATGGAATCTCAAAGAGTTGGACTCGACTGGAGTGACTGAGCACATCCACATAGTTAAAGGCTACAAAATAGACGGATCTCAAAAACTTTATACTAAGTTAAAGAAGCCAGACAGTAATTAAAGACCTCATGACCCTATTCACATACATTTTTCCATTTATATGAAACATTTAAAACAGGCAAATCTATAGAGACTTAAAGCAGAGTAGTCAGTCAGTGAGTGAACGGCCACAGCGGTAGAAGCCCCCATTGTCACCATGAGCAGATGACCTCTGCTCCACACGCAGAAGGGTTAGACGCTGGGGTCAGAGAAGAATTACTGTCTCTGGTGGGAGAAAGACTTGAAATCAAAGGCAAACTTTTATCTAAATATGCATTTGTGCACAGTAACTCCATCTATGCCTTCACCTGTCAGGTGAAATCTGCTTACTCACAAACAGTCCTCATTTGAAAGTCACACCTAGAGGGTCTCAATCTGGTCAGTTCTAAAGAGAAGAAACGACTGAGTCTGTTATACTCATGGCCAACCCTACAGTGCCCTCAGGCCACACTGCCCATGATGGGGTCACAAGCCCCATTAGGACAGATATGTGAAGAGGGTTGGTGGTTGGCTGAGTGTGGAAAGATGCATGCCCAGTGGAGGATCCCCAAAGCCTGTTCTGGGACACCTGGGCTGGATGACTGTGCATGAGGTGTGGGCAACACATGAACCCACCTGACCTGTCTGGTCAGCTGTTGGTACCTGGCACTTGCCCCTGAGAGGTATCTTTCATTATGACCTTGAAAAGCATCTACTGAAAGGATTTTCATTCACATACACCTCTCATGTCTATCCATTGGATCCTACTTTAGATCTCTAAGGGATTCTAAAAGAAATCAGATAGGAATGCTGCCTTCAAATTGCCTCTTGACCAGTGGAGAGACCAAGGGTGGAGAATCAGTTAGAAGGAGGTGAATGCCACACAAGAGGTGCAGGTAAGATGCTCTGAGAGCTCAGAGGAAGGAGGCATTCCACCAGGTTGGGGGGATGCAAGCACATCACAGAGGAGGTAGTCTTCAGGTTGGTTCTGAAGGAAGGAAAGGACTCAAAGACATGGACATGGGGATGGAGAGCAGTGAGGGGAGGGGGTCTCCAGGAGAGGAGCTGGACTGGGGGGTGGGTCAGAGTGGGAGAGGGACCCCCAAGCTCCAGTGTGAGGGGTGTGGAAGGGGGACAAGACGGTGAGAGGCCCGTAGGTCTCACACACCTGCATCGGGTTTCTCCAAGAGTCTTGGCGAGGTCAGAGCTATGGTTTCCCTGGATCTCCCCAGAGGACATGGTGTATAGATGGACTCTGGACTGGAGCCTGTGTAAACCTCAGACACAGCCAGACCCAGGATTCTCAAGGGACAAGCAAGTGCTCTAATAGCGCCGTCTTGCAGTTTCAGAGATGAAGGAGACACAGCTCCGAGGCAGCAGGAAAACAGGTACTTAGGTCTACTTGGAGAGGATGACTGGAAAGACTGCTCCCAGGTGGAAGAGCAGGGAGGCCAAGCTGCCCGATGCTCCTGCACAGCAGTGGGGAAGGGGTCCTCCGTCCACCTTTCCAATTTTCCACTCTGGCCGTCATCTCCTAGTCTGACCCCCAAAGGCCAAGGGGCCAGGTCAGGCACTGGTTTCACTGCCGAGCTGCATCATGGGAGTACCTGCCGGGAGGGCCTGGGGTGCCCCAGCAAGTTAGTGACATTTGGTACCTGCGGAGCGTGGGGGCGAGGGCCATAATCCCTGTTACCCCTAATTGAGCCCTTGCCCTAAATGCACATCTTCTCCTGCCCCTCTGCTCTCCCTGCCCCCTCCTGCCTTCTTTCTTATGACTGAGCAATTGAGAGCTGCAAAGTTCTCAACCAGCCCCTGGGCCTCTTAGCATGGATGGCAGGATGCAAGCTGGTGCTCGAATGGTTTCTAAATAGAAGAGTTTCTAAAGTGTTCCGCAAGGCAACGGCAGTGGCAGCTGCTGTTTAAAAGAGTTTGATTGACACTGGGAATTGCACATATTTTGAGTCAGAAACACTCATAACAATCAGAGAAGACTCAATCAGATGCCGAATCAGATGTAAACATGTGATGCTGCCTCTGTCCACCCAGGAGGCCATGCTGCCAGTTCTTCCCCAATGCTCCAGACCCTAGAAACTGCAGGGAAGGGACAGGTGGGACAAAGGTGGGCCACGCTAGGAAGCAGAGGAGGGCAGGGGTGAAGCAAGACAGTCTGGGAAAGGGGTCTGAGGGTGCTGGTGATGGGGCAGGACAGGACAGAAGACCCAGTCTGGGAGCTTCCTGCTGGTGGGGGCACTGGCCGAGAGACCAGGTGGCCATCAGGGCCACCCAGATTCAGGCTTCTCTACTTTGGATGGCATCAAATTGTGTGTTTTTGCCAAAGAAGACTCTTGAGAGTCCCTCAGACAGCAAGGAGATCAAACCAGTCAATCCTAAAGGAAATTAACTCTGATTGTTCATTGGAAGGACTGCTGCTGAAGCTCCAATACTTTGGCCACCTGATGCGAAGAGCCGACTGACCCTGATGCTGGGAAAAATTGAAGGCAGGAGGAGAAGGGGATAACAGAGGATGAGATGGTTGGATGGCATCACTGACTCAATGGACACTAGTTTGCGTAAACTCTGGGAAATAGTGAAGGACAGGGAAGACTGGATTGCTGCAGTCCAGGGGGTCACAAAGAATTGGACACAACTTAGTAATTGAACAACAAGTGAAGAAGAGTTAACTCCTGGCTCTGCTTGCTCTCCTTTCTGGAGATGGTGGGAGTCCTCAAGGCTCTCAGAGTCTTTCTGGTCTAACTACTCTTCACTGTTGAGCTCCCCCAAAGTACAGACCCTAAATCACTTTACAGAGCCAGCCAAGATCTTGGGTCTTGGGTTTTGCACATACTAGGCAGCCTGCTCTGGGTCTGAGGTGAACAAAGTCCATGCCACATTACTGCCCAGATGGCAGGGGCCGGGTGGTTCTAACACATGCACAGGTCACTCTGCTGCCCCAAAGCCTTTGCTCTGTGTGGGGAAAGGAAGCAGAACCTCATGGCTGGCCGAGCCTTGCTCTCCCTCTCCACAGGCACCCTGGGCAGGGAGAAGGAAGAGCCAGCTCCCTGGTGCTCATCCAGCTTCTTTACCGAGCTGTGCCATTTCAGAACATGGCAGTTGAGACCCTCTGTCCAGTCCTCCGCAGTGGGGACCTCATTCCTTGCCCCTCCGTGGTTCACACCTGCTCAGCTCTTTCTCTTTCTCCAAAGCAGACACTTTTGATGGCCTGGGTGATGCTGCCTTTTCCCATTTTTTCCAGCCAGTGGCGTTTGGAGCTTGTTGCTGAAACACGCTTGGCTAGAGATCTTAGTTGGAGCCTGGCTGTGCATAAAGAACACATCCCCTGACTCCATCTTACTCAGCTTTACAGAGAAGCCTGTTGAAAACTGACCTGGGGGTTGGGGGTTTCTGGGAGGTGGCCGCTGGGGCAGAGGGCCAGGTTTAGAGGGGTGGCCTTGGTACTGGTTGCCTCCCAGACGCATGGGGCCGATCTCTGCCTGGGTGATGCGCAGGCAACTCACACACAGCTCAGAAAACGCACAATCCCGCTCAGGCATCTGACTGTTAATAGACAGTGGATATAATGCCTTATTTGCCACCCTGCCAGCCTGAGGGACTGAGAAACCTAATTAAGTTCCCTTAATGATTCTAAGTAGCTGACAAAAAGGTGTGTGTCTGAATGTGGACTGAGGGAATAGGGAGGCTTTGCAAGGAGACTAGAAAGAATGGCCGGGCTGGGTAACAGGCGTTTAATGGATGGCACAGCGTCTTGGATTCCTCGGTAGAGCACTTAGTGTGCTTGGAAGGCAGAGCGCTCCACCTCCCTCTCCGCAGCTGGGGCTCATCTGGGCTCTGTCTGCTTAGGATAGGAAGGGGAGATGCTGCTGAGGAAAAATGCTTTCTCCGGTTTCTCACTGTGCACTTGATTTGCTCGGCCAAAGTCTTCTAAAATGGACTGTCACAAAGCTCGGGCCACTGTATGCATTTCTATTAGAATAATGTATGTGATGACAAAGCCCTCTGCACCCATCCTATTATCTGTGTAATTGACTTCAGTTACCGCTGGAAGAGGAGGGGCTGATGGCCAGCCTTGGGGCCCTGGAACCAGCCCTGGCTGGGATCAGTGTGGCTAGGGCTGGGTTCTTTTGTCCTGATGCTAGGAATCTTTGGCTCTGGCACAGGAGAGTAGGGGTGGGCTGGACATTCAAGGCCAGAGTCATCACTGGGAGACCCCTCTTCCCCTCGAGGTCCGACTCACAGAGTAATTTACCACCTCCTGACTTGCTCTCCTCTCCAGGCAAAATGAAACTAAGAACAGTGTTGGGGTGGGGGAGAATCAATACAGAGTAATTCCAGGGCTAATAAGGGCCACAGAGCTCTTTCACAGTGAATCTGGCTTCTGTGAGGGAGCCCTTTGGGGTGGAATAGGAGAGAAAATGAATTTTCAGTCCGGCCGCACAAGCGTGGAGAATCGCTTGCTCTTCAACGTTCTCTGTCCCAGCCTTCCAGGTGCTGGCTGTCTCTGCTCATTTTGGAGGCTGACACTTACGAGTCTGGTTCCCACATTTGCTCTGGCATGTCACCCATCAGAAAGGAACAAGGATATTCTGCCAGACCACACAGCGGGGAGAAGCCCTGCACTAGCAAGTTCCCAGTTTGCTCTTTCACTCTCTCATTTTGGGTCCTATATATTGAGTTCCCTCTGGGCCCCAGGCTTTCAGGAGGAAAGCTGAAAGGGAGATCTTGCTTCCTGGAGCCCTGGCCCATCAAGGGAGGGCCAAAATACACAAAATGCACAAAAATACCTGCCCCAGAGCTTGAGGGTGTCATGTGTCCCAAGGAAGGAGAATTAATGCATTTTCCCAGGGAGAGAGGGAGGGAGAGATAGAGAGAGAGCATGTACACTTGAGAGAGAGCCAGCTTCTTGGGCTGGATGTCCCCTTCTGAGTTACTGAGGCTAGATTATCTCTGGGATGCCAGCATAAGAAGAGAGCTTATGAAGGATGGGCAGGGACCTCTGGGAGCATCGTCTGACTTGCCAGGTCACACAGGGATACAGTAGCTGAGGGAAGGTGGGAATTCGGGCCTCTTGCTTCCCAGATCACTTTTTTTTTTTTGCCATCCCTTGCAGAACCATTGAAATTCATTAATCTCATGTATCCTCTCATGTCCTCCATACTGGGCTTCCCAGGTGGTGAAATGGTCAAGAATCTGCCTCCCAGTGAAGGAGATGTAGGTTCAATTCCTGGGTTGGGCAGATCCCTGAAGTAGGAAATGGCAACCCACTCCAGTATTCTCGCCTAGAAAATCTCATATACAGAGAAGGCTGGCAGACTACAGTCCATGGGGTGGCAAAGAGTCAGACATGACTGAACAACTTAGTATGCACATAGGTCCTTCATACTACTGGTGAAGTACAATCAGCCCCTTGGAGCCACTGGGGGTTTGGAGGGCCGTCCAGAGCTGGAAACCACCCATACCTTCTCATTTCAGAAATACTGGGATACCTGTTTCACCTTTCTCAGGACACATAGGCATTTCCAACACTGACCTCATCTTCCACTCCTGCTTCTGTGTGGCCTGTGGCTTGAGGCCTTAGATGATGGTGCTAGAGATGGTGGCAGCCCGCCCCCCCGACCCCCCATGGAGAGGAGATCCAGGGGAAGGGTGGTTGCTGGCTCCCTTCACCTGACACAAATATCTTCATGAGAGTGAATAAGTGGCCTTCTCTGCTTGGGGAGGTTGAGTTTCAAAAGGTAGAGTGACATGAAGAATGGGTTGTATACTTGGTGGGACCCCGGGGAAGTCACTGAAACTTCTCAGGTGCTATCTCGTTTTTTTAAATGTATATAATGTGAATATTTTCATCAGTTCAGCTGCTCAGTCATGTCTGACTCTTTGCAACCTCATGAACTGCAGCATGCCAGGACTCCCTGTCCATCACCAACTCCCGGCGCTTACTCAAACTCATGTCCATTGAGTCAGTGATGCCATCCAACCATCTCATCCTCTGTTGTCCCCTTCTCCTCTTGCCTTCAATCTTTCCCATCATCAAGGTCTTTTCCAATGAGTCAGTTCTTCACATCAGGTGGCCAAAGGATTGGAGCTTCAGCTTCAGCATGAGTCCTTCCAATGAACATTCAGGACTGATTTCCTTTAGGATGGACTGGTTGGATCTCCTTGCAGTCCAAGGGACTTTCAAGAGTCTTCTTTAACACCAAGTTCAAAAGCATTAATTCTTTGGTGCTCGGCTTTCTTTATGGTTCAACTCTCCTATCTGTACATGACTACTGGAAAAACCAGAGCTTTGACTGTACAGATCTTTGTCGGTAAAGCAATGTCTCTGCATTTTAATATGCTGTCTAGGTTGGTCATAGCTTTTCTTTCAAGGAGCAAACATCTTTTAATTTCATGGCTAGTCACCATCTGCAGTGATTTTGGAGTCCCCCAAAATAAAGTCTGTCACTGTTTCCAATGTTTCCCCATCTATTTGCTATGAAGTGATGGGACTGGATGCCATGATCTTAGTTTTTTGAATGTTGAATTTTCGGTCATTTTTTTTTTTCACTCTCCTCTTAACTTTCATCAGGAGGCTCTTTAGTTCCTTTTTTACTTTCTTCTATAAGGGCAGTGTCATCTGCATATCTGAGGTTATTGATATTTCTCCCTGCAATCTTGATTCCAGCCTGTGCTTCATCCAATCCAGCATTTCACATGATGTAGTCTGCATGTAAGTTAAATAAGCAAGGTAACAATATACAGCCTTGACATACTGTTTGCCCAATTTGGAACCAGTCCATTGTTCCATGTCTGGTTCTAACTGCTGCTTCTTGACCTGCATAAAGATTTCGCAGGAGGCAGGTAAGGTAGTCTGGTATTCCTATCGCTTTCAGAATTTTCCACAGCTTGCTGTGATCCACACAGTCAAAGGCTTTGGCATAGTCAATGAAGCAGAAGTAGATGTTTTTTCTGAAATTCTCTTGCTTTTTCTATGCCAACGGATGTTGGCAATTTATCTCTGGTTCCTCTGCCTTTTCTAAATCCAGATTGAACATCTGGAAGTTCTTGGTTCATGTACTGTTGAAGCCTAGCTTGGAGAATAGTATTTTCACAGTGGACGCCTTTCTTTAGTATGGGAGAGTCTAGTTCATTGTTCCTTGTTTATATTATTTTCTATTAAAAATCTGTACCTCCTCGAGAAGTATTACAAATTATGTGTCTCCTCCTCTGCCTTCAAACAAAGATTATTTGGGCACCTCCTATGAGTCAGGCACTGTGTCTGGAGCTGGGAGTATAGTGGTACATAAGACATGGATCTTGACCTCAAGGAATACGGACAGATTTTTAATCCATATTATTCACTGACCATGAGATTTCTAAAGTCCTTACTGGTTCTGCCCCCCACAGAACTACAGCCTTCACAACCTGAGAAAACATCAAATCTGGGCAGTGAGAGGAATCAAGAAAGACTTTGAAGAACTGAGTGCCTAGAAAAGAATGGTAGAGCTGGGGACAGGAGAATCATTCAGGAGTAGGGTGAGGGTAGAAGTTTAGCTGCTTTGCTTCAAATATCAGCAGCTCAGGTATCTCCTCAATTCCAGACTTTGTTCCTGGGGAGAGAAGGGACTGAGAATACATGGCTGTGTTTTCAGAGGCACTAAGTTATGAAAAACATATGCCTCTGTTGACTTGTAAACCAAGCTGTGGATATTACCAAGAAAATCTTGAGCAGATTGGAATATCCTGTTATTCTAAAGCGGTTCACTTACTGCTGTTTTGAGTGATTACTTCTTAAACCAGGCTCACAGGCCGGATCTATCTCACTGCTCTGCACTCTTGGTTGTGGAAATTTAGCAATCAAAAGCAACAACTTTTTTCAAATGTCACAGTAAATCAGTGTTAGAAATAGGATTTAGAGCTTGGAATTGCTAATCTACTCCTTGCTCCAATGATCTGGGATGTTTTCTGAGAAAGAAACAAGGCCAGATCCTCCCACTGTTGCAAAGAACGTTTGATTTGTATGTATCAATGCCTGGCTGCACACTGCAATGCTAGGATCTCAGCCACACTCTCCCACTCTTCTGCCTGACCCAAGCCTGTCCTGGTCGAAGGTGCCATTTGGTAGGCAGTGGCAGAAGGGGTCTCTTCTTCTCCAGCTCCTCCTCTAAGCTTCACTCTGATCAGAGCAGTTCACATCTGGTCCCTCGAAAGAGCCTCCAACAGTCCCCACACTCTGGTTTCCCATCCTCCATTTTATCTCTGTGTCCAATGGCTCTCTGTATCCCACAGCCTGGTGACCAAAACACTTGACCTCCTATCCACCCTCTCCAAGGAGATTGCTTAGGATTCTCCAACATAGAATCCTCTTGAGTATTCTTGAACCCGCATAAAACATTCCTGACTCTAAGCCTCTGCTTATCCTGATGGTCATCTCTGGAATACCCTTGTTCCTTTCCCATTTCCCTAAGACCTAAATTGTCCTCAAGGCCCAGCATATACATAATAAGCCCATTTTCTCCATAATGGCTCCCCTGACACGTGGAGGTCACTGAGCCACCTGAAGACCGGCCACGCTCTGTCAGACCCAGCACGATGCTCTGAGTGTTGCTGCTGGCCTCTCAGTGGGTATGCTCCATGTCCCCCACATGTAGCTCCTGTGACCCAGCAAGAGGCTGAATCATACATCCCTTTCCATCCTCTGTGCTCGATGGAGGTTTAGTACATAATTGCTGACAAGGTGACAGCCAGTGACACTTCTCCAGTCACTTGATTCCCTCTCTTGTCCATAAGACAGCTGGATCTGACATTTTATGCCAGTGACTTTCCACATGTGGTTGACCTTCTCTTAATTTCTTAGGAAACTTAAAAAAAAATATTCTTGGGTCCAGTTTGTGATTGCTGAATCAGAATCTCTGTGCATGGGATCCAAGATTGCATTAAAGCCAGTTTCCTAGGTAAGTATAATGTTCAGCCAATTTTGGAAACCACTGTCCTAAAATGTCCTGCTAAAGTCTTTTCAAGATACTTTTCCTATTTATTTGCTTAATTAGTTAATTAATTAATTACTTTTTAGAAGGAATATTTTGCTGAGAGAAATTCTCCCTAAAAGTGAGAAAGTGAGGTTTTGCTACATCATAAAATTTGGGGAATACAACATTCATACCTTAGAACAGAGGAGAAGGGCATGGCAACCCACTCCAGTATTCTTGCCTGGAGGATCCCATGGACAGAGAAGTTTGGCAGGCTACAGTCCATAGGATTGCAATGAGTTGGGCATGACTGAAATGACTTAGCATGCATGCATGCATGCACCTTAGATCCTGGAATTGATTTCAGCCTTGAATTATGAAGGTTCTTGGAGAAGACTGATCAATGCTCAGAGTAGCTACATAAGGAATCAGTCTTCTTGAATGACAGTCTGATAGATGTCAAAGATGGAGGCTCTATTCCTTGGTTTAACCCATCACACAACACACACACATATTTTTTCATCAAACCTATTTCCCTTTTTTCTATATACCCCAGCATCTGTTACATGCAGTTAGTGATGGCTAGGTTACTGAGTTGTAGCCAATGGAAAGTGAGCTGATGTGATGACTCATAAAAATCTTCCTATGCAAGGATCCTCCAGCGCTCTTTCCTCACTGGCTGTCTGAAGGCAAAGGAGTCAGAACTGGAGAAAAGGATGGATCCACAGAGAGAAAGAGGCTGGATCTTTGAATGACCAGATGGAAGGCTACTTGCCAACTGGCACATTCATTTTTGTTTTCACATGAGTAAGAAATATGTTTCTTTTTGTACAGCCCAAGGATTGGAGGTTTAATGTTACTCTGGGTAGTGTTACTCCAACTATCATATCGTGTAGCACAAGCCTAGTTACCCAAGTGTGTTCAAGGCACCCAACATGGTTGGGTCAACGACTAACCGCCCCTGGGGGTGGGGTGCAGGATAAAGTTAGCCCTAGGCTGGCTTCAGGCTTCTCCCTGCACATCTGTAATACTGCAGGACGAGGGACAAGCTGGGGGAGGCAGAATGGGCTTTAAGGAGTGGGGTCTAGTGCTCTAAGATGCTAGTTCCTCCTCCCTTTGGGAAGTTAAGGATAGCAAGGGCAAGTGGTATGTGAAAAGCCTTGAGCTTGATGGGCTTGTGTGTGCATGCTCAGTCACTCAGTTGTGTTCAGCTCTTTGTGACCCTGTAGACTATAGTCTGCCAGGGGTCTGGATGGAATTCTCCAGGCAAGAATACTGGAGTGGGTTACCATTCCTTTCTCTGGGATTTTCCCAACCCAGGGATCAAATCCACATCTCCTGCATTGCAGGCAGATTCGTTACTGTCTGAGCCACCAGGAAGCATTAAAGGCATACCAGAGTGGTGATTTAAAAAGGCACATGGTGACCGGCACAATTTTTCCAGTAGTCATGTATGGATGTGAGAGTTGGACTAAGAAAGCTGAGCGCCAAAGAATTGATGCTTTTGAACTGTGGTATTGGAAAAGACTTTTGAGAGTCCCTTGGACTGCAAGGAGATCCAACCAGTCCATCCTAAAGGAGATCAGTCCTGGGTGTTCATTGGAAGGACTGATGTTGAAGCTGAAACTCCAATACTTTGGCCACCTGATGCAAAGAGCTGACTCATTTGAAAAGACCCCGATGCTGGGAAAGATTGAGGGCAGGAGGAGAAGGGGACAACAGAGGATGAGATGGTTGGATGGCATGACTGACTCATGGACATGAGTTTGGGTAAACTTCGGGAGTTGGTGATGGACAGGGAGGCCTGGCGTGCTGTGGTTCATGGGGTCACAAAGAGTCGGACATGACTGAGCGGCTGAACTGAACTGAACTGACTGGCACAATGGCCTGGAAGGAAGGGGAGAGAGAGTCTTTTCTGCTGGTGATGCTGGCCGGCTGGACGTGTGAAAGAAGGAAGGCAGGGAGGGTGGTGCTGGGCAGGGAGAGGTCTTTAGCAGGAGCTGGTGGTAGGGAATTAGGATGATGGATTTCAAGGAGTGGATGAGGTCAAGGAAACTAACTCAAAATGAGTAAGAGGTGTAGCCTAAAAAAAAAAACCCAAACCAAAATATTTTGTTAATTACAATGGCTACCATTTACCAAGTTTTCAACTGCATGTCAAGCACATTTCTTCACATATGTACATAGGAGGCAGATTAGCCTCGGGATCAAGGGAAAATTATTTCACCTCTTTAGACCTCAGATTCCTCTTATTAAAAAGAGGACTAATTATAGAATCTATCCCAAGAGACTGTTTTAAGGTTGAAATGAGATAATGCGTGTTAAGCACTTGTTACAGTGACTGCCAGGCAGTGAGTACTCAACAAATGTTACTTCTAATCATTGTCTACAATTTCCATGGCTCTATGAGGAAGTTGTGATTCAACTTACAAAAATATGAATCAAATACAACTTTTTCAGGAATGTGCATAGGCCTGCAAACTAAGGTTTGTTGGAAATCTCTGGATTTCCACTCACTATGTATTTCTCTATTCAGGTGAGAATAAGTAATGAAAATGTCCCTCTCAAATTGGTCTCATCACAGGAGACACTACACAAAGAGAGAGTATTGTGTATGTAAAATGGGGATTCTGTAGATGAGAAACAAGGACGTATTAGGAGAAAAACCTTGCCTCTGTGGAGTTTCTGGGCTAAGTACATGAAGCCATAACTCTCAGCCCAACTGATCCCGTTTAAAAGATGTGTTTGTGAAGCACACCACTTGTCATTAGGACAAAGGATGCAGAGGGAACAGACATCTAAATATCTCCAGAGGGAACATTTTCTTCTTGTTAGACTGTGTATTTAGTGAGCAGCTAAAAGCCTTTATAATGATAATGCCAGGGAATGAAGCCTACATATGTGTGATAAGTTGTGTACGTTCTATTTGGCTGTACGATGCAGTGATTTGTGGGGCACAGTTTGATCCATGGTGTCTCCAAATCCATCTCATAATGAGTTGAACTTAGCACCTGCGTCTGTGCTGTGAGCATGTCAAAGCTTAACCTGGTGTGGGAGCTCTGTGCTTAACTTACTAGGATATATCATTATAAAGAGGAGAACTAGGGTATGTCCCTGCAAGAGACTGAAAATTAGAATAAGGGGAGAGAACTTGTCCTTTTTTTTTCTATTTTGAGAAAAGGCAGAATTAAATCTAGTGGTAAGAGTGGCAGTTGAATGGCAGGGCGAGGAGGGAAGCTGATGAGGTGGGGAGAGATTAGGGAAAGCAGTTATATGAGGCAGAGGTAAAGTAACAAGATAACTTTTAAGCCCTCATCAAGCCAGTATTTGAATTAGTGCTGTCCTTCAAAATTACCTTGAGAGCACACATCTGTATTCCAGGGATGTTACCACTGCTCAAAACATCTTGGGCACTTACTGCTCTTGGAGATTTCTCTTGTTACTATTTATAGTAGGTTGTAAAGTTAATACCATTTCATAACGATGACAGACTATGGCATTATTTCTATCACTTTGCCTGTTTGTAAATGGACAGGAGAAATATCCTTCCATGGATCAATGCCTCCCTGTCAGCAGCCTTTATATACCTATGGCATATTCTCTGAGTCTTCACAGAAGCACTACTATGTGGTGGGAGCAATCTGAATATAGCTCTCAAGTGCCCAGTTCTGGATCTCCCTACTTGCAAGGACCAGGGCACACAATTAAGATCAAAGTCTTTTTTACAAAGTGATCCTGACAGGACAGTGCCCAGAAACAAAGGAAGCACAGGTACCAGGCAAGTCTCTAAAGAAAACACCTTGTCATGAGAGTAAGAAATGCTGTTAGGGTTCATCTGATGGGACACAGGCATTGCTTTGATATACAGAATTCTGTGTAGTAGTATTTCTTATAACGTGATTTTATCTGCTCTGTTAGACGCAGGTTGAACAGAGGATGAATGTTAGATGGATTCCAACAAGTGAAATTCTCACTTAATTCAGCCAGAATTTGAGAATACAGCAATTTCTCTCGATACTTCATTCTGTTAACATGCATCTATTGGGCATACTATGTGTTAGGTATGGTACTAGATGATCAGGGAACAGTGAAGTATAAGTTGGACCTGATTCCTGCCTCATTGATATATATATTCAGATAATAAAAAACAGATATCACTGAGTGACAAGATATTATAGGAGTGGCTCTCAAGAGCCATGAGACTATATTGTAGGTATATTATATAGTCTAGGGGTTTTGGGAGGCTTCTTTGAAAAGCTAAGGAAAAGTAGCAGTCAGGAAGATGGAAGGTGGAAGAACATTGGATGTGGAGGGAATGGCAGGTGCAAAAGTCTGGAAGTAGGAACTTACCATGGTGCAATTGAGTTGAAAGAAGCTTAATGAGGTTAGCAGGTAGAATAACAGAATAGTATAAAAGAGGCTGGTGAGATTATGGTTGGATAGATCACATGTGGGGCTAAATGAAGAGTTTCTTAAAGGAAATTGAAAGGCACTCTAAAAACCACAGAAGCCATGGAAGCATGTTAAAAATGGGAAATGATTAGATTTACATTTCAAAAAGTTTATTCCAGCTTCCTTGTGCAGACTCGATTGGGTGGGGATAAGACATGCAGGCAAGGAGACAAGACTGGATGTCACTCCCATGTCTAGGCAGGCACTAATTTCATGTAATACCCAGGGGCTATGAGCAATGTCCAGAGCCTGGGAGCTCTTTAGGGCTAACCTTTAAGCACTAATAAAGTTGCTTTTAAAACCTGGTAATGTGCGAGGTTGGGTAACCTCGAAACAGATGGTGCTTTGGGATAGCACAGGGAATGAAGTTCTCGCCCTCTAAAGGGCCATGGCTGGGGGAGCTGTCCAAGAGGCAGGTGCTGAATAACTGAAGCAAGGACTTGCCTAAGGATACTTTATGGGATGTGGGCAGCTGGTAAGGTGCTCACGCCTACCTCAGGGTCAGGAGGAAGGGAGTTAACCTTTTTTTTTTTTTTTAAATCCATTTTCTTTTTCTCTTTTCCTCATTTATGTCCTTCCTCTACCTTCACCATCCTCTCATTTTCATTTTCTGGAGATCCAGGCAGCTACAGCACACTGTCTGAAAGTAAGAAGGATAATGTGCTTTCTCTTATAAGAAGGCTACAGAGCATCGACGATCACAAATTCATAAGAACCTTAACCCCCACCCTAGGGTTTCATTACTGGTTACTATTGCTAAATTGGCCATCTTAGCCTCTTCTGAGGCATTAGATGGGGAGATATTATTATTACTACTAAATCATTGTTATTATTAGTAGTTATTACTAAGCATTTACTGTGCGCCAGGCAGTTCACCAAGTACTTTACTTCTCCAAGCCTAAGAGGTAGACTTTATTATCTTTGTATAATTGAATACGGCTTGACTTAGAAGATTGGAGTTTGTGGTTTGTTCCATTTATTCAATAAATTATTTGAGGCCATATAACTAAGGGATGATGATGGAGGGTGTGGGAAATAAAACTTACTGATATGTACTATACATAGATGCTTTTGACGGTCATTTTTAGTCTTATAGTAATCCTGTAAAGTTGCACCGGTATTATAGAGGTTCAGCTGGCTGAGGTCACACAGCTAGTAAGTGGCTGAGCCAGTTTTTAAACTTGGGACTCTCTGACTCTAAAGTCTGTGCTCTGCCATCCACAGTTCTTCAGTTTTTTGGGGGCAGCCACACATACAGTCGAGGTGGATTTTAGCATGTGAAAACTGCTCTGCTTCCTTCTCCTGCAGTTCCATTGCCTCAGGGTCTGGATGCTTTCCTCTATCACCTCTAGTTCCAGGGAGGGGGAGGCCAGCATCCCACATCAGAGCATGTCAGCGGTGTGCAGGCTCCTGGTGCGCAGGGCCACTCGCATAATTGCACATTTCTTAGGTCATGAGGCATCATCCAACCAGGCTGGCCTTTGTCTCAATCCCCACTGGACAGTTTGGTCTCAGTATTAATATTGGAAATGTCAGGCTGGTAAACAGCTTTTAACAGGAAGGAGGGAGGCTGAGAACAAAGTCTCCTTCAAACAAAACTTGAGCCGATGGAAGTGAACAGAGTCAACATCTTACTGGCCTTAAATCCCCTGGAGTGGCTGTGAAAGAGAGAGGACTAGCTGGATTGAGGGAAAAAAAAAAACTTTGATTCATCTGAATTAATTTAGCATCTCCCAGGAGGGAGGACTCTGGCATAACCTGCCTGTTCCCCATCCCCCGCACACAGCCCCCACAATCCCAAAGGACAAAAGACTAGTCTAGGGTGAGGGCGCCCACACTGCCCCTTTCTCCACTTTAATTAAATCCATTTGTCCTGGGGGCAGCGCGGAGCCCTGGGATGTCCCAGAGCTTTGATCTTTAACCCATATACATCTGAAGGAGTGGGGAGCTGGTGCTCAGAGGCTGATGGCGTCTTCCTGTGACAGCGCTGCTTGAGTTATGAGCTCTTAGAAATCAGCAGACTGAAGTCTGGGTGAAGAATCTGAGACTCAGCTTTATATTTACAAACTGCGTGCCAACTGGCATCACCCTCCCTTTACCTTAAGCCCTTTGCCCTCATTTTTCGAAGGATCCACTAGGACGGCGAATTGTTTGGGGAGTCGAACGCAGAGGCTGCACTGGATCGGACGGTTTGACATTTAGCCTGTTAAAGATGGCTTAAAGATCCCTTCCAGATCCATTTACGGGTCCATTTATAGACATGACTCCCTCCCCACTCCCTCACTTTTTGGTCTGGAACAGATCGTCACCAACCATTGAGGGCTCAGTGTGACGCAGCAGAGCACCACGTGAGGCGCTGGGGTGGTCAGGCGCTGCTTGCTCCAGACTGACTGCAGGTGGCAGACTGGTGCCATCCTGGGCAGACAAGCGGTGGCCGAGCAGTTACTGCTCTATTTCAGAGCCACAAGGCATTACATCTTGTAGCCCAACCCTCTCAGTTTAAGATGAGGAGACTGAGGCCCAGAGGAGTTCAAGGTTACAAAGGCCATTAGTCTTAGAATCTAACTAGGAATCCGGGCCTCTGGTAGAAGCACTCCCTTGTTTACTGAATAATTCTTATTCACCTGCCTTGGGGACCAGACTTCTAGGAGCGCTGGACTCGGGTTGGCTGAAGCACCTGTCCTCACTCCAGTGCTGACCTGCTGGTGCTTCATCTCTTTGGTTCTCAGTGAAGGAGAACCTTGTCAAAGGGCAGGAATGGGGATACATGAGGTATGTCCTACCTATGTCACAGGTTTTCTTGTCGCTAATAAGGAATAACTAAAATGTCAAATGGGAAAGTAAGGCAATATCCATTAATTAAGAGAAAATGCCATATACATATAAAGCCTGATTATTATCATATGAGTTGTTTGGTTTTACTTTCTGCTACAGATACCAGAGGAAGCCAATCAGGCTAGGCCAGAGGTGTGAGAGATGAGTGCTCATTAGCATGGAAATCCCTCCGAGTATCAGGGCTTCCTGTAGGTCTCCAGAAAGTGTGTGTGTGAACATTTGTGTGTGTGCATGGTATGTGAGCTCTGGATGGAAGGAGTGGCAGGAGGGCGGACAGGCCCCCTCTTGCATTCTGGCTGACAGAGAAAGAGGGACAGATGGGACGGGTAAAGGCCCACCTGTCAGCCACCTCGAGGAGAGGCAGCACCGTCCACTGCCACAGGCTCAAGCCTTCCAGGGTGGCAACATGCCAGATCATTCGGCTTTGTTCCTTCCCGGTTTTGTTCTCCACCAGCATCAAGGAGACATTTCCCTGCAGGACTCCACGGATGAGCCAGGACATTCGGAGCTGCAAGGAAAAGAAGAGTCAGAAGGACAAGGTGTTACTGTTGAAAGGAAACTGTGTAGGTCGCATTTCTGGAATTCTCGAGGATTTTGCTGGAGACTCAGCCCAGGTCTTCCTATGAGGAGAGCTGGCCAAGCATAGCCTGACTTTGTTCACTGTCTCTCATTTTCACCAAGGTTCAAGGAGCTGGGAGGGGAAACTGATGGGCAATTTTGGAACTTTGTTCAGGTTGATGGTATCATCCTAAATTTCACAGGCTTCTGCCTTCTAAGATCAGTGGGGTATTAAATGAACTTTCTAAAGAGAATTCAAAGAGTCTTATCTGTGGTCCCAATTCACTTTGTGACCTTAAGCAAGTGATTTGGTGATTCAATTTCTTTTAATGATTTGGGTATCATTGATTTTTATTCCTTTTAAAGACTAATAATCTTATTTGAATGGTACCATGTCATTTGTTAGCTAACTGGAGACCCTATGACTCAATGCTTGTGGCCATTGGTGGGCAAAGGTGAGACAAGAATCTACCTATCAAGATTTTTTAATATGATATCTTTCAGAACGAGGGTGTACACTTTGCCTAAAGCAAGATACAATTATGTGTTTTCATTGTGTCTTTATTAAAGGTTTCTATGCCATTGTACCCTAAGACATACGAAAGGGAATAACTAATTTATCTCAGAAAGTTTCAGTACAGTCATGCCCAGAGGCAGTATATACTATAAACAAGGTCTCTGGTCTTTGTGCTTAAAATAATAGAGGTTGTATGTTTGATAGAAACAGTCTATAGCAACATTTAAAACTTAGGACAACTACAGCATATCACTGCCCTAAATATTCCTGTTCAGATCCTTGTAATAAAAATGGCTATTATAGAAAGGAAGAAAATATATGTCCTATGGCAACCTGGAGTTTTCATCAGCTATGGTGCCTCCTTTTCTCTGATTCTCATTATCTAAAGACATGCTTCTTTGTAAATCACCACTCCTTTTCTCTCAGTCTTTAAGTTCACAGTTGCCTCACAATTTGTTTAAAGAGGTTACATACCATGAAGCACTTGAAGCAGAAGACCCCTCACTCTGTTGCATACCAACCCTTCACTCATTGCAGTGCCATGTGCTATTCTACTTCTGAGAGCTGAGCCTGGTGAGCCTGGTCTGTATAACCATAACCTCTTCACTTCTACCTTTCCCATCCTCCTGCATCCCCTGTAGCAAATACTTGTCTCCACTGCACATCTCTAGCATAATTTCCCAAATCTGTTAAATTTTTTCACTGGCTCCACTCAGCTTTCTTGAGCAATCTGGACGCCATGGTTGGAAATTTTAACCCTCCTCTTGCTAATGAAGCTCCCTCTGCCCTCAGCTCATCGTCCTGCAGTGCCCAGCTTGGGATGACACTTGCCACATAGTTTTGCTCCTTTTGCTTCCTGGCCACAGAATAGCGCTGATTTGGACTGTTGGAGCCTCAGTGTCCTGGATGACTGGTGATACTTATTCATCCGCTGGTGATTTCCACAGCTGATTTCTTAACACATGTAGTACATTGGGTGTTTCAAACTCTTCCTCAAACATTGATTTTGCCACTCTCTGGTCCCCAACACCCAATTCATTCTTATGATTCCTACTTTACTGATGAAGATTTACTATATCAAATGCATTCTCCTTCAACCTCTTTTTTTCCCCACAGCACAAGTATCTATTATCCACCTTCTCTCTTCCTTTCCTGTTTTAGAGGAAGATGTACCCTCTGCTTTCTTCTATGTTAACCCTTTCTCTTTTCACCCTGCAACCTCTGTCCTTCCTTTCTTCAGCACCTTTGAAGTCTCTCTACTTTCTGGCTCCTTTATTTACAAACAAGATCAGGTTTCTCTTCTCCTGGAAAAACATCCTTTATTTGATCCTGCTGCTGGCTGCTCTGGCTTACAATCTATTTCTATACGTCAATTCAGATGTTAACATCTTGGAAAACTGGCATGCAACCACTGCTTCAATTTCCTTGTTGCCCATTCTCATAAATCCTTTCAACCTGTCTTTTACCCTCATTACTCTAAAGTAACATTCATCATGTCCTTTACAACTTACTTGTTGCACTCTAGATTCCATAGCCTCCAAACGTGCCTCTCTATCCATTCTTTCTCCCTTCTAAATTCTTTTGTATCTCTGTCACATTTTCCTGTTTATCACTGCCATCTGTGACTCTTCAATGGTTTCTCGCTCTCTATCAATTAATAGCAAGCCATTCACATTCCTCTATAATCTAGGCAAATCAACTTTCCAGTCATTCAATTGATGTTTATTGAGTACTTTTGCTGAGCCACGTGTATCATCCTAGGATGGTCTGAGAGCTCTGGAGTCTGAGAGATCTGGATGCAAAACTTGTTCCTGCCACTTCGGTAAAGGTGAAGCTCAGTTCCCCATTCTCTAAGATGGGAATTATTTCAAACTTACAAGGTTATAGAGGCAATTGAATGAGGTAATAAATAGTGGAACAAAAGGTTAAAAAGGAATTCTGGTCGAAGCACGGAGGCAATAGATACTGCATTTCAGTGGAAAGTCTGACAGCACAGTGATGTACAGGGCTCTCAAGAGGGGTGGACAAAAACAGGGTACGCAATTTTTTATCCCTCGTTCATGCATCGGATGCAGAAAAGCTGGTGGCTGACTACTAGGGGAGAGTTTTGGGAAAGTGCTTTTGGTGTATCGTGAGTTCCACCTCACTTTGAGGAAGGTTCTCTCTTCACCCCAACTGATGAGAGAGTGGTTTCAGTGATCCCACATCAAGTACTCGACATTCACCCCCTGCAATTTGGGAGCACAGTGGATTAGGGTCTATCTCTCATCTGGAAAAACCTGAAGTATGAACAAGAGGGTGGTTAGCTTCTCTGATGGCAGAACAGAGGCAGTGACAATTTTGGGTGGCTTGCATTCCCAGAGTTTGCTGACACAAAAGAAAAAAAAAAAAAAAAAAGCATGAGGGCTGCATATAGGCTACACTAGAGTGAACTGTGTACAAAGGAGCCCGTGTCAGTCATTTCAGATCTTACCTGAGAGGGCTGTTTGGAGGGGAAAATATAACTCAGCAGAAAGCAGCTGCAGGTATACTGAGATGCTCAAGGGCACGGGGAGGACTAAGTGACCACCTGGACGGGAGAGACACATATGCCCTAGCCAAAGCAACAGTTGCCCAGCCATAGTGGAGGGACTGGGGAAAAAGCAGATCTCCAAAGAAACCACAAAAATCTCCCCTGTAAGAAATAGTAAATCCTTTTTTTTTTTTTTGGTAAATCCTTAAATACTTGTCATGTCTGGAGAATTCCAGTGAAGATCACCACAATGGTCTGGGCCAGGTAAGAGCTTCCCTGTTCCCCTTATCTCTTCTCCTTCCCCACACTTAAGATCTTGAAGGGTCAGTTAGCAAGAAGAGGAGGAGAGTTGGGTGATGAAGAGAGAGATCAATGACCACCCTCTCCCCGATTTCAGGCTTTTCATCTGCAATAAGGCCAAGCATGGTGGGTGGAGGGGAAAGGACAAAGCCCTGACATCAAAGTGAGAGGGAAGTTTTGATTTCTACATAAGCCTGCGTTTGGGGTTTGGAAGTGACTTTAGGTCTGCAGTACCATAGAGTGACCAGGTAAGTAGTGGGATCTGCTGAAGTTTTTACCCAGAAGTCCACACGTGGGGGCTCAATGAAGTGGGTTCCTAGATCCCCCCCCACTAGATTCACACTTGCCATTCATTTTTCTGCTTCTGTGCTTTTGATCCTTCCATTCTTCTACCTACTCTTTCCTTACTGCCACTTATAAAAAATAAACCTTTTTGTTCATGGAGCCATTTCTTATCTATCTCAGAAATGACCTCCCACTGGTCTGAAATCTTATAACTGAGGCTGGTGGGGCCATCACGGGGTATAGCTCTGCCACCTCGTCTTCCCTCCCTACCCTCAGCCCTCTTGGGCCACTAGTTCCTTCAAGGCAGGGACTGCTTTATTGACCTTGAATTCACAGTAGTTGTTAAGTGTACGCACATGACAGGCACGGATCAATGTCAAAAGGAACAAAAATGTACACATACACAGGAAAACCCTCCTCTTTACCAGGTCCTCCTCTCAGGGAGGCAAACCAGCTCTGCATCCTGTGATGCTCCTTAGCATTTTCCTGCATTCCAGGGGTCGGATTCCAGGAAAGCGGGGAGGGTCTACCCACTTCACAGCCAACAACTATAGTCAAAACTGCATACCTCTCGGCTGCTCTTAGGAAACTACATTTGAAGTAGATTCTGCTAGTGGCATGAGCATGTTGGTGAGATATAGTCCTGTCTCATAGACATTGGGTGCCACTGGCCAGTGACTGCTGAGCTTTCTCCATCTTTCTGCACTATTCACTCTATTTTATGACAGCAAGCCTGGGCAAGAGAGAACTGGGCTGGCTGCCAAGAGATGGTGCTAAGATGGCATCCTCAGCTCCTGAGGCGGTGACCCAGGATCCCTCTTGAAAGAGATGACCATTCACTCATTCAGCAAATAAGTATTGTGTATCTACTCTGAACTGATTATGCATACCTTCCCTGCCTTCAAGGAGTTTATTATCTAGTGAGGAAATATGAATTTAAATGAGTAATGGCAACTGTGCTGAGTATGGCAAGAGGGAAATAATCAGAGCCACTTGACAGTGTAGACATAAGACAGTCAAGACACCTGACATAAGATAGTCAGGACTTGGGTTAAGATGGCCACTTGATCCAACTGTTCAGTGCTATGGATAAAGAGAAGAATTAAACTTTCATTTTACAGCATTACCATCTGTTTGGAAAGCATATATCCATAGCCAAACTCAAGCCAAGGGATGCACTGTCTGAGTTTCAGCAAAGTCTAGTTCTAGAAACGGATACAAAAGGTTTGGAGTAAGATTGCCTACTGGTAGCCAGTGAGCAGCTAGCAAAGCTTGTTTTTGGCCATTTATGTTTTCATCCACTGACTGTTTGGTAAGATGATGTATCCAGGCAGATGTTGTTCTTTCTCAAGATACAGGCAGTGCAGAACCTATAGTCTTTCACTTAACCATCTTCACCTGTACTTTTCCCAGTGATTCCAGATTCTGCCTGTAAGAGTCAGCCAGTGCTTTGCTACTCAGGGAGTGATCTTAAGACTGGTATCATCCATGTTACCTGGGAACTTGTTAGAAATACAGAATCTTTGGCCTGACCCCAACCCTACTGCATTAACATCTGCAGAGAAGCCTGGTACTAGACAGCAGCCTCTAGGGCCTTGTCCTTGTGCTCCTATGACTCATCCCATTTCCTTTCTAGAAAGTACCAGAAGAATCTTTGTATCAACATTCATTCTCTGGTGGCTTGTCAGACTATCTTTGTTTCCTTGCCTGTTGACAATGGGATTACTTGGAGTTTGTGCTCCAAGGCCAACAAAAACTAACTGTATGACTTTAAGCCAACCACGTACCCTTTCTGAATCTCTGTTTTCTTAGAGACAAATTTATGATAATAACCATATCTTCCCTGTTGGCCTTAAAAGGTGGTTATAAAGATTGAATGAAATAACATGAAAGTAGAGCTCACACTATGGTGAATGAAATGGTTAAACAGAGGGTTTTTCAATCTTTATGGCAGATTAGAATCACCTGGAGGTTTCTTGCTCCCCCGCACCTTGTACTCCACCCCCAGAGGCTCTGACTTAATTAGCCTTGGATAGCTCCTGGGCATTGGCCACTCTTCAGATCTCTCCAGGCGATTCTAAAGTGCAGCCTAGGCTGAGATTACTGGGGAGAGGGAGCTACTTTGTGCAGGAAGCAGCCTGGCCTTCTTGGTGGGGGGTCCATTTTCATCTTGGACTTTGAGTAAGAAGCAATCCGTAAATAGCTAAAAAATGACTTATGATGTGCCCACCATCACCAAGGTAAAGAGTATTTTTTCTGCAGTGGGGGAGGATGTATTCCTCAGCAGAGGGTCCTCATATGGCTGCTACATTACCCCTGGACAAAGACTCAGAATGACCTTGACAGTGAAAGATTTGTGGGCTTAGAGTGAATAGGGATGATCTGAGGATGCAAACACGACCACAGCTTTCATCTTGGACCTACAGCGTTAAGGTCCTCTCCAATTTCTTAGAAGGACTGGAGGACTGATGGCAATTCTTACAGAATATCTCTTATTAATTACTTGTATCTAAGGACATGACTTAGTAACTGAGCATGCAACTATACAGAGGAACTATATGCAATTCCCAGAACAGACTGAAGGCTCAAGTCCTTTTCAAACTTTTCCATTTTCCTTATACAGTCCTAGGTTCAAAAACTCTTTTGACATCACTTTATACAGATACTCAAATCAGGTAGACTGGTTTGATCTTGACAGTCAAGTTCAGGTACCCATAGCAGGCAAAAAGTAGTCTTGGAATTTGATCTTAGTAAGTAAGACCAACTTCTCTCTAGGTTGCCTATAGGATAAAGCACTTCATTAACTGACTTTTTATTAAATATTAGAGAGCTGTACTAGGGACTTGTATATATTCTGTCTCATTTTACACTCATAACATCCCTTCCTACAGAAATTATCATACCCATTTTTGGGATGTGGAATCTAAGACCATGCCCATCATGCATGGTCCCTAAGCCCATATACCGCAGACCTGGATTCCATACTATGTTCTATGCTCTTTCCACTATGTCTATAGCACTATACAAGTGTAACATATTATAGTGCTACTTAAATCTTTTGGGTGTGTTATTGTGAAGGTTTTCAAGATACTTGTTGCTCAAAGTGTGGTCTATGAACCATCAGTATTGGTGTGTCCTGGGAGGTTGTTAGAAATGCAGGGTCTCAGGCCCTACTCTAGACCTGCTGAATCAGAATTTATATTTTAACAAGGTATTATCACAGAAATAGCCTCATATTGGGGAGAATAATTGAGATAGTGGATTTTAAGCCATTTACAACCTTTTTTCCTGCCTCTGCCAGAAAATTAATAGTTACAGATATGTGTGTATGTCTACAGGTATCTCAAATATATTCACACAAATATGAGAAATGCTGTACAAATCCTACATAATATTTATGGGATGTAAAACTTGTTGGAACCTGTAACAATAAAGTTTTTATCCTTTTAAGACCCATTCTAATAGATATAGGCTATAAGTGACAGCTTTTGACTAATAAATTCTTTTATATGCTGACAGCAAATGAGACAAGTGAAAAGAGACAAAGCCAGGAGCACGCCACCAGCAATTATATCTTCTGGCTCCAGCCAGCCTTTTCCAGGCCTTCCCCCCCTCTCTTTGTGGGCCCTGATAGACTTTCCAATTATGCACCACTGGTGTTTGTCATTTTATTAATTAAAGTTCTATATGTAAAGCAGGACCAGCCTTGTGGCTAGGCTTAATGCTATTTTTTTCTCTCATGGCCCTTTCCTCCTCCACAGGTAATTACTGCAATTTTATGTCTAGAATATGCCCCGTGTTTGCTATGAATACCTCATGGGCAACTTCACAGGATTATCTTGAACCCATAAAAAAAAAATCAGCATGGAATGTAGGCTGAAGTTAGACAAAAGAGACCTAATGGTATCAATAATGTCCATTAACATGCAGCACTCTCAAACATAAGCAATGGTATGAGGGGGAGGTACTATGTTTCTTTTAATTTCTAAAGGGCAGTATATATTCCAGCAGTAGACACAAAACCAAGGACGGATGCTCTAGTGTGTATTTCACTTCAACAGAAGAGAAAAACACTTTTTAACAGACTGTGATGCTCAGAGATGAGCTTGTTTGTAGCGGGTGGGATGGGTACTCCCCCAGTATTTGCCACACTGGAGGTCATCCAGTAGTGACTGGATGGCCAGGACTGGGGATGTTGTCAAGGACATCCAAGCTTTGAATGGAGGTTAAAGCTTCTTTCTAATCTAAGATGCCAGGGCTGTAATTCTGGGTGTGAACCTGTAATTTTAAGAGTTTTAATGTGGTCTTATTAATTTTAACTGAGATTATTAACACTGCAAAACCCCAAATTTTGTACACCATCTTCTAATTCACCTGAAAAAAATAAATACCAACTCTCTGGCTATAAATAGCCTAATGGAAAATCAACCCAACTCAGCACGAGGCAGGCCAGATGTGGATTTCTGATAACAAGCAAATAAAATATGCTGGGAAATACTTGCAATTACAGAGGCTTAGGGAATGCTGGATTCCTGGCCTTGTAAGAGACTTAAAAGATTGAGATTGTTTCTGAAAACAGCATCCCATGTCTTTCCTTCTTTCTCAGGCATCACAATGAAGCCAGAGAACACCCAGCCAGGGTCATCCACATGCCCCTTTAGTAAAAACACAGCAAGCAATGAAGATTATATACAAAAATAATAACTGTGGGATCCCTGGCTGGTGAAATTACAAAGTTATGGCTATATTATTCCTTCTTTGGGCTTTTCTTTTCTATTTTTTTTATAATGAACAACTATTACTTTTGATAACTAGAACAAACTCAATGTAAAAGCATATTTTTTGAAGAATAATATTGATCTAGGAAAGAATAATATTAAGCAAACAAAGAAGATACAAAATGCTTATATGGTATGATATCAAATTTATATAAATCCTTTATCCCTCTGCTCAAATCTACATTTATCTTTCTGGACAGAAATGTACAAATATGGTGACAAGGGTTATCTTTGGAGGGTAAGATTGTCGGCAATTTCAGTTTTCTTCTTTATATTTTCCTAATATTCTACAATGAATGTAGAGAAGAAACAATAAATGCTATATTAAAAAAAGCATCAAGGGAGGATTCTGATATCACTGGAAAGTGGGAAAAGAGAGTGCCATCTTTTTACCACTTTGAGGAGGATCTAGTTCTCTTGCTTGAACTGTGGGCTTTACAAGGAAGACTAAGGGGAAGTGGGAGCTTCTGGGGAATGAGGTCGGGTCATGCTGTGGCTCTGGAATCAGAAAGAACATTTCTGTCTTTACTTATGACATAATATTGAATCACAAGCTGGAATCAAGATTGCCGGGAGAAATATCAACACCCCCAGATATGTAGATGATACCACTCTAATGGCAGAAAGTGAAGAGGAACTAAAGAGCCCCTTGATGAAGGTGAAAGAGGAGAGTGAAAAAGCTGGCTTGAAACTCAACATTCAAAAAAGTAAGATCATGGAATCTGGTCCAATCATTTCATGGCAAATAGAAGGTGAAAAAGTGGAAGCAATGACAGATTTTATTTTCTTGGGCTCCAAAATAATTGCAGATGGTGACTGCAGCCATGAAATTAAAAGATGTTTGCTCCTTGGAAGGAAAACTATGACCAACCTAGACAGCGTATTAAAAAGCAGAGACATCACTTTGCCGACAAAGGTCTATACAGTCAAAACTATGGTTTTTCCAATAGTCATGTATGGATGTGAGAGTTGGACCATAAAGAAGGCTGGATGCCAAAGAATTGATGCTTTTGAGCTGTGGTGCTGGAAAAGACTCCCCAGAGTCCTTTGGACAGCAAGGAGATCCAACCAGTCAATCTTAAAGGATATCAACCCTGAATATTTATTGGAAGGACTGATGCTGAAGCTGAAGCTCCAATACTTAGCCCACCTGATGCAAATAACTGACTCATTTAAAAAGAGTCTGGGAAAGTGCTGGGAAAGATTGAAAGCAAAAGGGGATAAGGGTGGCAGAGGATGAGATGGTTAGATAGCATCACTGACTCAATGGACATTAATTTGAACACACTCTGGGAGGTAGTAATGGACATGGAAGCCTGGTGTGCTGCAGTCTATGGGGTGACAAAGAGTTGGACACAGCGTAGGGACTGAACAACAACAACAACAACAAATCTCAGGGCCTCAGTCTTTATCCGTGAAATGGGGCTAATCTTACTCTCCTTATAGAGTTGCTGAGAGACTTTAGTAAGATTATGTGAGCCCAGTACCCAACTTACCAAATACATTTATCAATGTTAAGTCCTTCCTCCTGTATTGGAAAAAGCAGGCAGGGAATAAGTTTAGAAATAAGCAGCTCACACAAACAGAATAGGACAGGATGAAGGATGCTGTATTAAAATTTTCAGTCCAGTGTTTTATTTTCCAGGTCCCCTAGAGGATTATCGTTCCAGTCTTGTGTGAAGAAAACAATGTTTTCTTTTGAGTTGCACTGTAATGAGGTGATCTTGGGCAGCCAATCTCCTCTGTGTCTCAGTTTCTCTGTAGGTGATAGAGGTAATGCTGAGAAATAGCTTTAGAAATCCTTATACTGGGGAACAGGATCGACTCTGTGAAATGAAATTCCTACAACCTTCATAAACAGCCATCAGAAAGAGAATGGACTTCAGGCATCTCCAGGTGTCCGCAGGACCCATAGCCACTCAGGGAGTATATTTATTCCCTGGGGAGAGTGTGCTTTCAACAGGTTGGCCACATGAATGTGTTACAGTGATCGCCACTAGTGGGAGCCACGAGGGCACTTGATTAATAGATAGACTTGGAATGGGACCTAAACCTAAATCTCTGCCAAGTGCCCAGGAGGTTTTTTATTCACACCCGTGAGCCTTGACAGTAATTCTTCTATGCCTCAGTTTCATCATGTAATGGCTGAGGTATTAATTTTGAATGACTCAAAGGTATTAAATTAATTATGTCCGACTGTAATTACAATGACTGTTGATTACTTTAGCCCGTTAGCATGTGTTCTGGCAGCATCAACCACATCGCAGGAAGTGGTGACAGAATGCTAGGTTCCAGCGGCTTCCCAGCTCTAGGTACTGAGGTAAGAATGATTTTGGCCCCAGATCTCAGTAGGGCTATATTTGTTGGGTCCTTGAGACTCAATGAGGAGTCTCTTTGTTTGCATTTATTCTGGACCATGGCCATGCTCACTATTGAGAGGCTGCACAATTAATTAATTAATTAGGATGAAGCAGGTTCGTTGGGCACATCCCCCCGTTGCTAACAATTGGCATTGTGCAAAATAATGCTCCCAAGCTGCCTGCATTGCTAATTGACTCAGAGGAGAAATAAGAATATAGCCTGTCTGAATTTATGTCAGCAGTGACTTCTTCAGACCTATGCAGAGTAAGAAGAGGGATCATAATAATTGCTGCCATTCATAAAAGATTGAAGAGAATACAAAGAGTTTTTGCATTTTAATCTAATTCTCGCAGTAAGTAAGTAACACAAGCATTTTTATTCCCAATTAGGGACAGTGACTGACGTGAGGTCCTATGGCTTTTTACATGGCAGTGTTGGAACTCACACTCAGGTGAGCTGAGTCAAGTCCAATGATGTTAAGAGTGTTTGCAGGATTGGCCTAGGAGTTGGACAGACCTGTTTTGAATCCTGGTTCTGCCTCTGACTAGCAAGGGTGACTAGCAAGTCACTTAAGCTTTTGAAGTCCCAGGTTCTGCCTCAGTAAATGGGGCAACAATTCCTTACAAGTCTCTTTTGGTAATGAGATAAGGCAAGTGACATGCTTAGCACAGTGCCAGCCATGTGGGAGGGGATCACTATTTTAAAAAAATACAGTAGTCTTCTTATCAGCCATTTCACTTTCTGTAGTTTCAGTTTCCCTAAGTCAACTTCAGTCCAAAACTATTATATGGAAAACTCCAGAAAAAAACAATTCTTAAGTTTTAAATTCTGTACCATTCTGAGTAGCAGAACGAAACAATGAAACCTCATGCTGACCCCCTCTGTCTCGCCTGAGACCTGAAGCATCTTTTTGGCCACTGTTTCTATGCTGTACAAACTACCCACCTGCTAGTATAGGAAAAAATATAGGATATACAGGGTTTGGTACTGTCCATGGTTCCAGGCACTTGCTACTGGTCTTAGAATGTATCCCCCTCTTTGATGGGGAGGGTACTGCATTCCTTTAGTTACTTTATGGTTATTAAGGGCTCCTCCCTTAGCCCCAGACTAAGGGAAGGTTTCTTTCTCCTAGGAGGACAAAGATTTAGGGTGTTTGAGGGCTCTAGTTAAGAATTTTGGCTTGTGTTTTGTAACATAGCCAAGGGATTCATAAGTAACTTGGAGACCAGGACCTGTCATATTGGAAGTAAGTGTTCTTAATTTTCTGCTGAATAAACACTCTAAAAAGATCCCAGATTCCTGTGGTCTGTCTCCTGCATGGCTGGCTGGTCACATGGTGGGTTTGAGAGGAATACTTGCTGGCTCACCGCCTGAGTGAGGACCTCCCGCCATCCATCTGTGTCCATCCAGCCCAGTCAAGTGCCACGCTACCTTTCTGGCCCTGTCCTGGCAGCTGCCACACTTCTTGTCCTGAGGGTGAGGACCCTCGCTTAACTCTCCAGATTGAAGTTTGTTGGATAGGGCAGGTCCAGCCTTTGATCTTGGAGTCATCACAAAAGTCAAATACTAATAGTAACAGCAGGAGTTACCTGTAATGCAGGAGCTGCAGGAGACATGGGTTCGATCCCTGGGTCGGGGAGATCCCCTGGAGGAGGAAATAGCAACCCACTCCAGTATTCTTGCCTAGAGAATTCCATGGACAGAGGAGCCTGGTGGGCTACAGTCCGTGAGGTCGCAAAGAGTCAGACACAACTTAGCAAACATGTATACACACAGCAGTGGAGGAGCAGAAACTACACTTATTAAACATCTACTATGTGGCCAGAACCAGGCTGGGCACTTTTCTAACTTGTCTACTTGTTTCTCCCAACAGCCCTGCAGAGGACACTGAGGCTGAGAAAAGTGAGGTGACTTGCCCAAGGTCACCCTGCTAGAAAGTGGCAGGATTCTACCAAGGACTGCGGAACCTCAAGGAGCTGCTCCAACCACAACACCACACTGCCTTCGTGATGCTCCTTTTGCCCTGGCCCCAAATGACCAGCTGGGTTCCTCTAGACACAGGAGGTGTCATGCTTGTTGGGCCGTGGGGCAGGAGGGAGGCAGCTGCCTGGGGCCACCATGCTGCTCTGACTTGCTTCAGATGTCAGCATCAACCCACGGGAGCCAGAGGGAAACTGTGCTTCCTGCCGGGCTCACCATGATGTTCTGGGCAGGGATGGACCAGCCAGCTGGGCATTGCATAGCTACCATGGAGTTCTGTCTCTGCTTCTTCGAGGCTCCCCAAAGCAAGAAGAGGAGGGGTGCAGAGAACAGAGGGTGTGAAAACAAGCCCTGGCAAGTCTAGCTGCATATGCTCTTGATTTAGGCAAACACTGAAGCCTGGAACTATCCAAAGATGAGAGGGATTTGCTGCTGAGTTGGTGAGCATTCTGTCACCACAGTGGATGTCACAGTGTTAGATGAGATGGAAATTGGATATCCAGTCCATCTCAGGCTAGTGGAGGGGAGTTAGGGAGGATATTGCCCCAGTCTTCCCCTGAGCTTGGCACTGGGCCCTCACTGTTTACAAAGAGGGTCTCTATGGTCACCAAAGGTGTCTGTGCAGCATCACTTGGTCACACAGGGAGAAAGGCTGTCCTAGGTGGACTCAGGAGGAAACTGCTTGTTCCTCCACCAGTCAACACTCTGCAGAGACCCAGGGGAGGACGGTGAACAGGAAGAGGGCAAGGTGCACGTTCCTTCCCCCCAGGGGGCACATGTTCAATGCAGAAGATGGGATGGATTCAGGACACAACAGCTTTATTCAGGATCAAGCTCGAGAGGCCTCTTGAAATAGACTTTCCTTCCTGATTTGCTAAAATAAGTGAGAGCACGTGAGGCTGAGAACAATGCACACACAAGGCACAAATAACACCTGGGTTCCGCGGGTGAGCAGCAGTGTCCCCTTGGTTGCTTAGGAATTAGACCCAGTGACCAGGCCCAGCTTGAGGAGAGATGAAGTGGGTTAACTAGTCTGTTACAAAATGGTTGGTATGACTTTCCACACTTTCCTGTCTCTGGAGACGAGGACCCCATGGTGAGGAGGATGAGGTCTCTGGGGGAGCTGGGAGCCATGCCAGCCCTCAGGGATGCTTCTGAGGCCCACGTCAGCTCCCCGGAAGCTGAGAGGGTACCATCTGCCCCTGGCAGGGACAGAGTAATGTGACAGAAAGAGCATGGGGCTCAAGTCCTAAGACCTGAGTTTGATCCTGATTTTGTATGTACTGGCTGTGCACACTGGGGACATTACTTTCCTGTCTTGTGGAGATGGGCTGCATGCCTGCACCGCCCTGCATGCACCCTGACCCAGATCACGGGCGGGGCAACCCCTGACACATAGGATCTACTCCAGGAAGTGAGCTACATAGAATATTCTCAGGATCTTTAGCTTCTGCTTGTGAGGGTTTGGTGGGGTTGACAAAGGAAGAGCCCCTCAGTTTTTGTATTTTCCCTTGCCCCAAGTCATCCTGTAGTAACTACGATTACTCTTCTTTTTCTTTTCTTGACCATTCCCAGGGGGAGTTTGCCATTGAATTAATAAACTGTTAAAACCCAGGAATCTCAAAGTTCCTTTCCTCTTCCTATCTGGAAGTCCTATTTGTCTACCCAAGGGGAGGGAGTGAGGCCAGCCTGACTAAGCCCCATTAACAGAGCCATGACGCTCACTGAGACGCAGGTTTACCCTGAGATGCTGGAGAACGTCTCACCAGCCAAATCCCCAGGAAAATGTGTCCAGGAATGAGCGCCAGCAGTCTGGAAAGCCTTACAAAATCAACCAGAGAGCAATTTGCTGGAAAACTTCCTGGCCCCCTGCCACAAGAGGCTCCTTCCCCATGCAGCTTTGCACAGAATTTAATGGACAGCAGAGGGCAATTCCAGATGCCAAACTCCTCTCCCACCTTCCTCTGGCCATGTTCATTGGTTTTAATGATGGAGTGGAGGTCTCCTTCCCTGTGGGCTAGATAGCCCATGTCAACATAGAGGAGTCCCGCTGCTCACTTTCTGCCCTGGTCTCAGCAGCTCCCAGTCGCTAATCAAAGCTTTTATCACTACAGGGCACATGCCAGAGACAGAAAGGCCAGGTGTGTTCCAGCCCCAGGGTGTGTGTGTCTGAGTGTTTGCATGAGCGTATATGGAGAGGACAGAGGTGGCTGCAGCTTCAGCAAGGTCAGAAAACCAGTAGCTGCCAACTGGCCTGCCCTAGGGTATCAGCACTAACTAAATGGGTCACCTCCCACTTCCTGGGTCCCTTTCATTTCTGCAGCTCATAGAGGGAAAACTACTTCTACATTGTGGAGGGGGAAAGAGATTGAGGGAAGCCCACTTCCCCCCCTCTCCCCGCAGGCCTTGTTCCGTCCTGAGAACATGGTTTAAAATATTCTAGTCACAGCTCAGACTATTCAAATAAAATAGAATTTCAAACCACACAGGGCTTGTTGAGACATTCAGTCTGCTAGGATGTGTGAAAGGCAGGGGGAGGGGCGGAGACGGCCCCTGCCACTCTCCCGTCCTTTTTATTACCAGCAGCTGCAATGCTAGACACATCCCAGTGTGTCTCCCCACCCGGGGGACGCAAGCAGTTCTGACAGCTAGCGAGCGCATGAAAGCCACTGCAAGGCTCCCCTCCCCAGTGGCAATTTTAATTATTTGAACTGGAGCTCAGCAAAATTAAAATAAAATAAAATCTGAATGTGTTGTAAGTGGCTCCTCAGTTTCTTGCAGAGAATAGTTTGTGGGTAGGAGAGTGGGGCAGGGCTGGGCAGAGGTCTTTAAATATTCATGCCCCACATGCCACAGTGCAGAGCCATGGAGGCGGCGGCGTCTGCATCAAGGCCGGGCAGTGGAGAGAGGCCCTGGCGACAGTGGCTGCAGGGATCTGGAGGGCGGAGGCCAGAGCTGGCATGCTTCTGAAATGCCCAGGAAGCTGGTTGGCACAAAGGCACACCCTGGCTATGTCTCCATCATCAGCAGGCACCTGACCTAGCTCCATGTGGTTCTCAGAGCGGCTCCCCCTTCTGTCTCCACCACCTCTGTCCCCCACACCATCAGTCAATTCTAACCACCCCCTTGCACTCATCTTTCTAAAAAGGCGAGTTACATCACAATCTTTGGTGCCCCAGGTAATGGAGGATAGCTCTCAGCTTGGGCTCAGAATGAATTTCAGTCACAACAGGCAAGGACACCTATGGCTAGTCACTCTTAAGTTTCAGTGTGCATCCAAATCACCAATGGTGGGGCTTGAAAATGCAGATTCCTGGGCCCTTGTCAGTGATGTCATTCAGGAAGTCTGGGGTGGGGCCCAAGAATCTGCATCTGTCATATTTTCCAAGTGACTGCAACTGGAGAAACACAGACCTACCAGTAGCTTGTAGCCAGATTTTCAAGGAAATGCATTGAAGGCGACATCAGTTTCCCTTTGGGATCCACTGATGATTGTTGTTTCTCAAGAGTATTTTGAGTTATTCGGCAATTACTTCAACTTTCTGGAGGCCATGGACCAGGACTCTTAGGGTTTAGAGAAGATGCTCAGGGATGGGTGTCAGCTGGGAGCTCAGTGCTTCCAGCCAGTCCCCATTGGCCTGACTCTCACCAGAGACTTCCACCCATGGCTCTATCTAGTATCCACCTTCCTGCACCAGGGTCCCATAGCCAGCGGAGGCCCCTTTAGGGTTGGAGGGAGGTTAACCTCACACAGTCCCACACAGCAACACAACATCTGTTTCTCTGTCACCGACGTTCAGCCAACCTGGGAGAAGGAAATCAACTTCCTGCCTTCTGTATTTAGGATTCGAGGGAAACAGATGGCAGGGCTTACAAACCTGGAAATGCATATTTCTATTTTGGCCATTTATTTTTCTGATGAAAACATTTCCCCAACATTGGGAATTCAAAGACCCAGCAGCCTGAGATGAATGATCTGAAACCCTGAATGCGAAATAACTGTGAGCTGAAAATGGAGTGGTCTCCCTGCCTTCCCTTCAATCCTCGTGCTGAGCCAAGCTCTGGAAAAGGGCAGGAAATAACAGAACCCGCCCAGAGCAAATGTGACTGGAGGAATAATAATATAGGCCAGTAAAACAAAACATCTGTTTAAGCTATTGATCAACCCAAAGGTTATTAGAGAAATGATGAAGTATTAGAAAAATATCATTTTTACCTTGACATTTCTTTTTTTTGAAATCAGGCTCACATTAAATCTAGTGAAAAATAAATTTGAAGGTGAAGTGATTATAAGGATTCCCCTTGCCTGTCAGACAGGCCAATCACCTCTCCTCATTTAGACTTCCTCTTAAGAAACCTCCCTTTCTAGGTGATGCTCTGAGACACCCGAGAAATATCAACGATGACTGAGTAATTCCACCATTTGCGGTGGAGAGCATGGTTTCTCAAATGCAATTTAACATAATGAATCTACTTATTTGTGCCCTGACTTCTTCCAGAAAGGATTTAAGGTGGCTCACAGAGATACAAAAAACATACACTAGGAGAAGGTGAGGGTGATGGGGTAGATGTCAAGTAACAACATAAAAGCGAATCAGGAGCGAGTCTGCTGTAAACTTACTGGGTAAAGACAGATTTAACTCTACCATTCTTCTGATTAAAAAACCATCATTGATACATCTTTTCCATTCTCCTTTGTTTTATGTCCATGAGTTTTTATTTCACAAAAAGACTGGAGGGCTTGGATTTGCCTGTACAGGAAATGGCAACCCACTGCAGTATTCTTGCTGAGGAAATACCATGGACAGACTGTGGTATTACATGGGTAACTGTGGCGGGTTACAGTCCACAGAGTCACAAGAGTCGGAACTCAGGGACTAAATCACCTCTTTTCTGCACCTCTGCTGGTCAAAGCCCCGCCTGCCAGGCACTGCTATCAGCCAGCTGAGGGGATGCGAATGTGGTCAGTTTCATAATATCCACAACTTGAAAGGCAACAAATTGCTCTGAGAGCACAGAGCTATTCCAAAAAGAAGCCAGAAAGGACTTTCTCCTGTGAGTTTCCAGAAAGATAGGGTTGGCCAAATTTAAATTCATTCCTGCCTTCCTACTGTGTGCACGATATTGTCACAATGCTGGGCCAGTGTGGAGAAGCGCAGCCTGGTTTTCGGCTGAAGTTCTCTTCCTCCTCCCCCATTCTTCTCTGCATATTTATACAGGGTTTCAGACACTGTTGGTTAATCTTTGTGCTACTTACTTTGTACTAGACTGCGTGACAAGCCCTTTACAAATATTAACCTATTTAAGCTTCACCTCCCTGGGGTAGGCACTCTCCAGGTGGGAAAACTGAGGCACTGAGAGGTTATTAATGGATAAAACAAATTAGACCACCAGTCAGTGATGGAGCCTGGATTGGACTCAGGTAGTTGATCCCAGAGTCCATAAGCTTAATCACTGGGCCCTCCTGGGGGTCTAAGCTCATGAGAATATGACCTTGGGCTAAGAATCCCGGCACTGGGCTCTCAGTTCCCACACTGAAGGGGTAACAGCTACACTAACTGTCTGGGCCAGTGGCTCTGGAGGCACTTCACTGACTGCCATTGATGCCTTAGTGATATTTATGTAAGTCAAAGTGTTGATGCTTTGAGACTTTGAAACGTATTGTAAGAGACTGACATCTTTTAAAAGGATTCTGTAGAAAGTTGCTGTTACTGTTGCCTCTTAAGTCTTGGAAATATTTTGGAGGTTTGCTGACATCAAAGTTCTATTGCAAATAGTTCAGTGCAGCTGAGTGTGGTGTTTAAGGTGAAATTCTCTGCAGACGGGACTTTACCGTGTTGGTAGCTACTGTCTGCATTGAAGATGGTGCAAATGGCCCTCTGATCCTCCCGCAGGAAAACAAGAAGCCTGACCATCAGTCTATTTTGCTCATCTGTGCGCGTTCACCTGGAAGTGCCCGGAAGTGGGAGGAGCAGGCAGAGAACTAGAGGAACACCAAGACTTGCCTCACATGGAGAGTTCTTCATGGGCGCAGGAAATGTAGCGCTGGTCACTGTGGCATTTTCAGAGGTGGGGGCGTCAGTGATGCTGAGCAATAGGGCGTGGCCTGGGCAGAGAGGAGAAGAGTCAAAACTGCACCATCCCTGTGCACTGAAGGGCCTTGGGGTGCAAGGTTAACGGGCTCCGCACTATTCTTCTCTAGCCTCAGGACTGAAGACACTGTTGCTTCTGCTGCCAGTGGGTAAGATAGCCTGCTTCTCGCTGACTATGAGACTAGGCTTGTGCAGAGGTCTTCGTTCTAAACGGCCTGTGACATTCCAGCACCGTACATCTGGGTTACTGCATTCCCTGATCTCCCATGGCCACCAGCTTTAGCTCATAGCCCGGGAGCAGCCTGAAGCATGCTGGACTTCCCCAGGTCCACCCCTACCCCCCGTTTCCAGTCATGCCAGTGCTTTGTCCTCCAATGGTCTCAGAACCTTCACTGTCTACTCCCCTCTCCAGAACCCAGGTCAGCCTGTGACCCATGCCCTGACCAGGAAGACTCATTTATTCTTTTCTAAGCACTGACCTGTTGGACAACCTGGCAGAACATGAGCCTCAGTCCCACGTGGTGGTGGGAAGGAGCATCTGCAAATGTCCAGGAGTGCCTGCAGATGTTTGGTGTTGTGGAGGTGGGGGCCAGAGTGAGCCCAGGGGCCTCACTTTCAGGGGCCTCACAGAGCCCCAGATTGGACTCTAGTCATTCATTTCTGTGTTTCTCTATCTCTTAGCAAATCTTTATAGAGTTACTACCAAGTAACAAATTCAGAGGGGTCCAGAGGAAAGTAACTAGACCAGGCCAGAAATCTTAGAAAACACCCTCCCACCCTTGAGGAAAAATCAAATGGCCAGGGTTATGTAACCAGGGAGGGAAAAGACCTTCTGTGGTAGAAAGGTCATAATGGCTGTCTTCAAATATCTGAAGGGCTGCCTCTGTGGGTGAGGGCACAGTTCAGTTCTGCTGGGCTCCAGGAGACGGAAATCATGATCACTGAGAAGAATTTATAGAGGGGTGGGGCTCATCTCCAGGTAAGGGAAATGGATGTGCGACTCTGAGCCATTAAGCAACGCAAAGGGCTGCTTTTGTAGGCAGTGAGAGCCCTGTCACAAGAGGCATTCAACAGGGCTGGACACATTTGCTATGGGTGCTGTCGGGGACTTTCAGAGCAGAGACGAAGATCACGTCTCACGTCGGGCTTTGAGCTGTTTGTCTTCCCTGCTCCTGCAGACCAGGCACTGAGCATGAGGCAGTGTGGCGAGAAGGCTGGAGGAGAAGTGAGAGCTCTTGGCCTCCACATCTGGGGAGGGCCCTGCAGACTCCCCCATGGTCCAATAACTGAGCCTCCCTCCTAGCCGGGCCCAAAGCCAGCTCACTAGAGGCAGCCAGACCTGGGGACCAAGGACAGAACTGCAGGGGCGCTGAGATCCTCAGTGGTAGATTTGGACCTTGTCCTCTCTCATACTTATCATTACTATTAATTCTTAAAGGAAGCTGTAGGATGCACAAGCTTTGCTTGGAAAGAGAGGAATTTTGGTACAAGGGTCTCCAGCTGGAGCAGGTAAACACAGGGGAAGGGGAAGAGACCCCCTCCATCCTGCAGAAAGGTGGGGCCTCTGGGGCTGCTAGGCCTATCCATGGTGCACAGGGCAAGGAGAAGCCCATGACTGGATGGTGTGGCCTCTCCAGGGGCCCAGCTCTGGGAGCTGCACTGGCCCCACGGACCACCTCTGATCCCATTTCCAGGCCAGCACCTCCAGGTGTGGAGTCAGCCCAGTGTGGGTGGCATCTTTTGGGTGCGTGGAGACCCCATGCCCCTCTGGCAGTCAAGCAGGGCCTGTGAGAAGATGGACTACAAAAGAAGGGTGGGAGTTGCCAGTTTCAGCTGGATGTAGTGGTAGGGTTTGGCTGAGGAAGTTGGGCCCCAGGAAATGATCTAGATACAGCAAGGTTCCTAGGCACGATACTGGGGCAAGTGACAGGAGGACCTCCCTGAGTCCCAGTCTCCCACATCATAAAGTCTCCCACCTCTCTGCAGGAAGGAGGGGGTCTCTCTCCCCTCCCCTCTGCTCCCCTGTGTTTACTTGCTCCAGCTGGAGTCCCTTGTACAAAATTCCTCTCTTTTCAGGCAAAGATTGTGCAATAAGGAAAAATAACTGTTTTCCTTATTTCTCAGTCAATTCTGTGCCTAATACACAGCAGGTTTCAACAAACTTGTCAAATTATTATTATTGTTACTGTTGTTCGTATTTTTCAGCTAATCTTTTATCAAAGTTCTCATTTTAAGGATCAAAGGGTAACGTCAGCTTTGGCTTGATTTAATCACTCGAATGCCCAAGGGGGTCTGAAGAAATTGTGTGGGCACACCCCAGGACAGATGGGGGGAGGTCCAGTGGCTCTGGGTGGTGCCCCAGTTCTGCTGTGGCCAGGTAGGCACCAGGAAAGGGAAGAGGGGGCGGTACCTTGATGGTCCTGGAACCGGGCATCCTTTAAGGTCCGCACTTGCCACTGGGGCGTGTGGGGTGATGGTGAGCTTTGGGTCCAGCCGCAGAAGCCATCCTCGAAGTCACAGTAAAAACCAGCAGGGAGTTTACCTGCAGGAAGAGCACAGGGGCATGATCATTGCCAGGACTGCTAAACCCAGAACATCAAGTAAAATTAGCCAGGCATGACCATTCTCTTTAATAACAGCTCCCCAACCAGACCCACAATGTCTAATGCTGCTCATAGTGAAGAGAAGCCTAATCCCTAACTTGTACATGTGCTGGCTTACTGTTTTCTGATCTTCTGAAAATAATAATAACTTCACAGTCTGGGGTATCATTAACCCAGCTTTATACATCAGGAAGCAGAGGCTCAGCGATGTTAAGCAACTTAACCAAGGTCACAGAGTCAACAAGCAACCCTGCTGGGATTTGAACCCAGCTCTTCTGCCTTATTTATTTATTTTTGCCTGTGTTGGGTCCTTGCTGCTGTGCACAGGTTTTCTCTGATTGAGGACAGCAGGGGCTACTCCTCGTTGCAGGGGATGGGCTTCTCATTGTGGTGGCTTCTCCTGTTGCGGAGCACAGGCTCAAGGGCACACGGGCTTCAGCAGTTGTGGCACACGGGCTCACTTGCCCCACAGCATGTGGAATCTTCCTGGACCAGGGATCAAACCTATGTCCCTGGCACTGGCAGGAGAATTCTTAACCCCTGGACCACGAGGGAAGTCCCTCTTCTGCTTTTAAATTCTGTGCTCTTCACACAGATCCACCATGAACAGGACCCTAGAAAAGCCAGTGTATTTGTGTATCTCACTGAACTACACTTCCAGTGATCGGCACAATGATAAGAATGTGGTGGTGGCAGTGGTAGTGCTGGCTGGAAGGTGGTTGGTTTGGGTCCCTCAAATCACCTCTGTCTGCAGAGACACATACTGCTCAAAACTATTTGTTTCCCTTTATTTCCCAATCCCCTTGCAGTTAAGTGGAACCCCATGGCTGGTTCTGGCCAATGACGTGTGAATGGAAGTGATGTGTGTCTCCTCTGGAGTGAGGCTGTGAAAAGCCCTGGTGTAGATTTCAGTCTCTCTCTTCTCCTGCTGAAGTGACCAAGGAGAATTCTCGTTCCTGGGAGCGCTGCTGCAGGAAGATGGCGCTTCTGCCAGCAGGAGAGATCCTGTGGGGTAGAGGCCCCTCCCCCCAACCCTCAGTGGACAGGAAGAACCGTAAATGTTATGTTAAGCCACTGGAATCTGGGGATGGTTTATTACTGCAGCATAACCTAGCCTATCCTGACTAAGCAACCCCAGCCCTTGGGGCCTCTTTATATCATCTGTTGGCTCAGCATAAACGGTCCTGTTAGCACTTTTCTCCTTATCAGCCTGACCTCAGGTCCCATTAAAGAGGCCACCATCAGTTCTAGAGACCATATATTTCCCCACGGACCACAGAGAAGGACGGGAGCAGAGGGGTAGAGAGAGCTCCCTTGCTTCAGCTCACTCATAGAATAGCTGGAAGGTTCTCAGCCCTGAGGAGCTAGTGGGTTTTCCAGACTACCCTGACGGTGCCCAACAGCCCTGGCCAGGCCTGTCTCCACAGGGGAGCTCTTGAGTAGGGCCCAGCACCCTCAGTCTCCTTTCTCTGTCTCAGCCTTCTTGGCAGCAGCAGGCTGACAACCAGGGCCCTAACACTTCCTGGCTGTGACAGCACCTTAGTGAATTATTACTCATTTCCCCCTGATTCTCTGTGCATTTCACACAGAGGCAGAATTATAAATTAAAACAGGCTGTCACTGACTCTGAGCATCTCTTCCCATTTATACCCCCCTGAAGAAATCATCCCCACCCCCAGTCCCACATGTTCCTCTGATTAAAAATCCAAAAGCTAAGGGGATCTTTCTATTTTATTTTTTATGCCCCCCTCAAGGAATTTCACATTCACTTCTTTAGCAAAAACTAACTGGTAGCTGGAAGCGACCTTCCAGAAAACGTCCTTCACACATGCGCTTAAACCAAGACCATGATGGAAGATTCCAACAGGCAACGACGGGCTTCAGGTAGAAGGAAGACGTGGGGCTGAGCTGGGTCCTGCACAGCGTATCGCCCCCTCCTCATTCTTCCAGGAAGTGGAGGCAGAGAACTTATCGATGTTGGTGCCTCATCAGCACCGGACACCTGCGCTCTGGCCCGAACCCCTCTGCTTTCTGCAAGTGGCCCCAGACAAGTCACTTCCTTCCCCAGCTCCCTCATCTGTAAAGTGGGGTAAGGTAGTGTATATTTCACAGGGCTGTTTTGAGGACAAAGTAAGGGAAAGAGTATGGAAACATTCTGTAAACATAGCAGTGGTGGCATTATGAATCTTGATTCATATCTAGGCAGGGAAACTCAACATCTGAAACTGCCAACACTGCCCTAGGGGCCAGAGATGGGTCCCTCAGCTCCTCTCTGGAAATGCCTGGGCCTTCCACTGGGACAGGAATGAGGAAAGTCATTGGCATTCTCCTCCTTCTGGAAACCCATTCTTGTCCTAACTTGGCATAGGATCCAGGGTGAGCTGAGGTCAGAAGACCCTTTCTTTTTGGATGATTGAATAAAGGAAGACGAGATAGGCCAAAATAGGTCAATGGGCAACTTATGTGACAACTAAAATCTTGAAGGGTGGGCAGTGGTGCTGAGAGGATTTCTACCTCTGTAAGAACATCAGAGCATGTGCTCAGCAAGGAGCCAGTCCTGAGGAAGATGGTGGGGTGGGTGCCAGCATCAAGCCCTTGGCAGATCAGGCTGGGGTGGGGAAATTGCTGCTAAGACCATTGCTGAGCAGTGTTGGCACCCCGTGTTGGATCTAAGGTGTTACCTCATCCATCTCGAGCGCCAACTCAGTGCCTGGCATGTTGCAGGGTCTCAATACTTATTTGTTGAATGAAATGGGAGTTGGTCGATCTCAGGGTCAGGAAGGAGGAAATGACAACCCACTCCAGTATTCTTGCCCAGAGAATCCCATGGACAGAGGAGCCTGGCAGGCTATAGTCCATGAGGTTGCAAAGGGTGAGGACATGACTGAGTGCTAACACTTTCACTTTCTTCAGTCCCCTAACTCTCTGCCACTTAGAATGTGGTCCAGGAGCCAGTCACACCTGCATCACCAGTGAAACTATTAGTTGTGCAGAATCTCAGGTCTCCCCTCCCTACCCCCACTTACTGAATCAGAATTTGCATTTTTTATGCTCTTCACATGACTCCCAGGCACCTTAATGTCTGAAAGGTACTGCTGTAACCCACCCTCTTCTTGGGCTGCAGCCAGGTACTTCGTTGGCTGGATGGCCAAATCGGCTATGTGTGGGTCAGTCAATCCCACAACATTCGGCAATTATGACACCTGATTCCACTCTAAGAGAGACAAATTGTTCGGGTCACAGAGATGTGACCTCAGCAGCAGCTGCAGGAGCTGCCAAGTATAAACTCCAGGCCAAACGACACTACTTCTTTTCCTTCCTGTGTGACAACTCTGTTAACATTTTTGATAAATATGTGTTATACATTTCCTTGAAAATATAGTCATGGGAAAAATGCTAGAAGAAATACATCAAAATATTATGGTTATCTCTGAATGTCTGAGAGGGAGGATTATGGGCAATAGTTATTTTCTCCTGTGTACTTTTTGATTTTCCAAATATTTTACAACCAACATGTTTTATTTTACAATAAAGAAATAAACCTAAAAAAAAAAAAAAAAACAAAACCAAACTGTTTTCGCCTGACAGGAAGAGTATCCCAATAAACAGATGAGATTATTGAGTACGTGGAGGGGGAGTGAGCTGCCTGCAACATTGAGTGAATCCATGACCTACCCACCTGACCCTTTTCTGGGACACTGCATGCCTTCAAGGCCAATGCTCAGGACACAGAGGGAACCTTCAATGGGTCACAGCATTCGGGGATGTAGACATGAAACGGCTATGTTTAAGTAGAAAGAGGTGTATGGTGTATGGTGGTGGGCTTGGAGGATGGGATGTGAACGGACACGTTCCTGATTGGATGGAGAAGGACAAGAGCAGTGCCACCTCCATTTCAGGTCCCTAACTTGTCTCAGTCAGAAATGCCCCTCAAGGTTGAGTCTGATAATCTGAATGAAGCTTAGTGTGAGTGTCTAATTCCTTCCGGGGAAACTGTGGGAAGTTGAGGCTGGGAGTTGACAGGATACAACCTACCTTTTCCCTCTGAATTTCAACCATGGTTGAACACCCTGGCTTAAGTTTAGTGACCCTCATGGGGACATTCCCAAAATTTTAAAGTGACTACTGCTCAGAGAATATGTTCCAACAGGTTCCAGACCACCTGGGACGGACCAAATGAAGTCAAGAGCATTATCTTTAACGCTTCATGGACAACAGCACCTCAGCAAGCATCATGTTCCAATTCACATTACTGATGAGGAAATTGAGGCCTAGAGGGTAGAGACGAGTGATCTGAGTGCCCCCCAGAAGAGCCCTGGACCTTCTCTGCCTTTTCATGGCCTCTTCTTCCTGAGTGGATATGTGGTGAGAGTTGTATTGGAAATTGCTGGGAACTCATGAAACTAGTGAGTCTGGCTTGCAGTGACTAACAGCATGGGCTTTGAAGTCAGCCTGGATCTGAATCACTGCTCAGCCACTGGCTAGCAGTCTGATGGACTCCAGGTTCCTCATCTGTAACATGGGCACAATTGCATTATTGCAATAGGATTGCTGTGAGGGTGAAATAAGTTAATGCATGCAGAGTGTTCAGAGCAGCTCCGAGCATATTGAAAATTCTCAATGTTAGTTGTTACTATGACTATTGTTATTATCTTCATGGAGTTGGTTTCCAGAATCAGCATTAGCCAGTGTGATGGGGAAAACAGCTTAAATGCTGAGAGAACAGGGGTGCTCATAAAAGGAAAAGGATATTTACCAAGAGTACGACCAAGATCAGAGTGGCAAAAAGATCAGAATAACCCTCCTTCTAATTGGACTTTCCTTCTATCAACCGACTTCTGTAGTGAAGAACTCAGTGGGGTGTTCTCCAGGATGGAGCGGTCATTCTGACAGCTGGTCAGAGCAACTTTTCAAGTGTGGCTGAAAAGGCTTCTGGGCTCCGGGTGCCTGCCCTCCTTACTGGAAACAGGCTGCCCTCAAGCTTGGAGTTGGCCCTGAAAACCCATTAATGGCAAGCCCCAAAATGGTGGGAAAGTGCCCTAAATCCACAGTAATGAGCTGGATCCCGCAGGCTCAAAGCTCTAATCATAGCTCTGTTCCCGACATGCTGCGTGACCCTGAACAAATCAATTACCTTCTCTGTGCTTTCATTTTCCCAATTGTATATCAGGGCATGGACTGCCTGACCTGTGTCCCAGCTGGGAAGTGGGTATCAAAAACTTTTAAAAGGCCAAGGCAAAGTCACACAGCTCAGAGGCACTGCTGGAAATACTATAGAGACAAATAACTAGAGAGAGACACACATGCAGGCTGGGTCCGGGGCAGCACGGGTGGGCCTGGCTTCTTGTTGGTCCCTGTGTGTAGTGAGAACTTGGAGAAAAAGCCAGGAGCAGAATAGTTGTGGAACAAGCTAAGGGCTTACCTGCTGCTCATTACCGAGTTTTATCTAAACAACCACTATTCCATGATTATTGGAAAATGTCACTGGAAAGTTTTGTATAAAAAGGAAGATTTTAAAATTGAAAAATGGATTTCTTTACTGTTTCACTTGAAAGGGAATATATAAAAACTTTTTTCTGTTAAGGGGAAAATCTGTCCTCCAAATGACCTCGGGGACACTGTGAACTTCTTAGAGCTGTCTGGCAGGCGGGCCACAGCGTCCTGGAGCCACTGTATCTGAAGGGGCACTGCCTTGGCTGCCCAGGGCCCCACCCCTGGCTCCTGTGTCCTTTCCCAACCACGATCCCCTTGTTTCACTCCCTGCCTGTGTGTTGGATTTTCAGCTCTACGAAGACAGAGGCTGTGTTATTCGTCTGTGCTCCAGGACACTTTTTAGTTCACTTTATATGTGTTCTGTACGTGCCTGCGGTTTTCCTGGAAGAAATGTCTAGAGTGTTCACTCCTCCCCAGGCGGCTGCTGAGAACACTGTCTTCAAGTGGAGTGAGCACTGGGCTGGGAGTCAACTCTGCCCCTAACTCCCAGTGAGACCTCAGCAAGCTGTGTCCTCTGGGGAGCCCAGGCTCCCCAACTCATGTATTCATTTTAATCAACAAAGAGTCAGTGAGCACGTATGCTGCACCAGGAATCATCGGAGATCTTGGTATGGGGAAGAGTACCAGACCCACTCTGTCCATATCAGGGGAGAGAGGCATGGAAACCACCTCCAAGAAATGTAATGGATGCACCCCCACTAGGATGGGTAACATAAAAAAGGCAGACAACAGTAAGTGTTGATGAGGATATGGGGAACCTGGAAACCCTTATACATTATTGGTGGGAATGTAAGATGGTATAGCCATTTTGGAAAACAGCTTGGAAGTTCCTCAAAATGTTAAATACAGAGTTATTATATGACCCAGCAAATCTATTCCTAGGTAGGAAATCTCATTTCTAAGAGAAATGAAAACATCTGTCTACACAAAAACTTGTATATGAATATTCACAACAGCCCCAAAGTGGAAACAACCCAAATGCTCATCCACTGATGAATGGATAAACAAAATACGGTATAGCAATACAATAAAATAGTTTTTGGAGATAAAAAGGAATCAAGTACTGACATGTGCTAGAACACGGATGGGCCTCAAAAACATTATGCTAAGTGAAAGAAGCTAATCACAAAAGACCACATATTATCCGATTCCATTTGTATGAAATGCACATCTATGGAAACAGTAAGTAGATTAGTGGTTACTTAGGGCTAGCGGGAGCTGAGGGGGGAAGAGGCAGAGGAAGCTTAAGGGGGAGGGATATGAGGGAATTGAGAGATTGCCGGGGGTTTCTTTTTGGAGTGATAAAAATGTTCTAAAATTAGATTGCGGTAATGGCTGCATAGTTGTGACTATACTTAAATTGTACACTTTAAACGAGTGAACTGTATGGTACATAAATTATATCTCTCAAAAGATGTTAAAAAGTAATGAATATTATGGTGTATGGATGCGGGGCGGGGGTGGGGTTGCATGGAGGAAGAAGAACCAACAGTACTGGTTGGCAATGGTCAGAAGATGCTTCTCAGAGGGACTGACTTTTGAAGTGAGCCTTGAAAGAGCAGATGTGACTTAAGATGGGAAAGGGCATTCCGGGAAGGGAAAGGACACAAACAAATTCAGGAAGGTGTGAGGGAGCTCAGAGGAGGTTTGATATGGCTGGAACTGGGGTACATGGAAGGCTGTGAGGATAAGGGAGGCATGTGGGTGACAAAAGAAAAGCTTAAAAAGTGAAGGAGATCTGGGCCTCGAAGGTTTCGCATGTCATGTTCTAGTTGGGCTGTAGTCTGCACATTTTCTCTATATATGAGGATGCTGAGAGCATAACATAAGATCTCGCTTGGTTCTTAATTGCACAGTACTTCTAGACCACGGGTCTTAGCTCCATCTTTTGAAGACTTGTGTAAGTTTTGAAAGTTGCCACTGGGAGGACATAAGTGTCACTGGACGTAAGGTAGGTTGCTCAAGCTTGCCCGCCTCGGGTGGTGGGGGAAGGGGGGGATGTGAGCACAGGGTGGGGCGGGTGGGGCAGCCCCATCTACTCACGGCACAGCTGGCCCTCGTCTTCTCCCTGGGCACAGTCCCGGTGGAAGTCACAGGCCTGCCCGAGCTGAAGGACTGTCCCATTCCAGCAAGTGAAGGAACTCTGCAAGGCCATCTTGGAGCCCGGGGACGTTCCTGGAGGGCACACAGAGACACAACCCTGGTCAGCTCAGCAGTCCCGCAGGAAGGCTGTAGAGAGGCATCCCTCCGTACCGTTCATAGCTCACGGCCCGAGAGAACCCCGGCTTCAGTCTGGGCCAAACCAGAGTTAACACCAGGAGGTGGCGAGGAAGTCAGAGCCCTGACCCCACAGACCCCTGGCTGTGATGTCAGTGGTAGAGTGGCCTGAGCTTTGAGCCATGCTCCCCCAACACTGTGGGGTCCTCCAACCTGTGGCTTTAGTGCTCCAGGTAGACAGCCTACAGGGCCACAAAGCTGCCCTCTCCCTCTCATGGCAGGGGCTTGCTGGAGGTGGCCCTGGGCCCTCTTCCACAGGCTAGTCCTGGAAGGGCTCAGTTTGTCAGCAGATGGCAGATGGCCACCTGTCACTGTCCAGCCTAGCTGGACATTCTCAGTAGCTTTTGGGCATGGGAAACACACAGGCCCTGCTTCCTTTGGGAATCAGATCTAAACTCTTTAACCTGTTCTTAAACGTTCTCTGTGATCTGTGTCCAAATTTCCTTTCTGTCTCACTTGTCTCGGTCTCTCCCCATGATACCTGGGCTCCAGATCCACCTGGCCTTGGTTGGATGCAACCTGGTGCTAGAATACCCATTCCCAGAACATCTTCTCCACCAAGTTGCCTGAGCCTCTGTGTGTTCCCAGCCCTAGCCAGTGCCCAGTTTACAAAAACTGTGAACATTACAAAATGCCTCCCCATCAACATCCATATCCCAATCCCCCAAACCTGGAAATATGTTACTTTATGTAGCTTGCTGTGATCTTTAGATGGCAGGTTATCCTATATCCAGGTGGGCCCAATGTAATCACAGGGTTCTTATGAGATGGTGACGAGATAGTCAAATTGGGAAGTAGGCCAGATGAGGGCAGCAAGATTTTGGAGTCATGGGAGGAAGAGGTTGAAGGTATTTAGTATAACAAGAAAAATTCTCCTTCACTTTTGCTTGCTGATTTCTAGTTTCCAAAGTATTTTTTTCTTATACCTTATACATGCTCATGAAATACACTTAGGACCTTGTTGCCCTCATTCTCAGTCCTACCAAAGAAAACATGAGCAAAATAAAATGCTTGTAAAGTCTTCCCCAGCCTATGAAACAAATGTAAGCCGTGTCCTGTTTTATTCACACCTTATGATTAGGCCTTGTTTCTCATCATGTGTTTTCATGAACACGTGCATGTTTCATACACCAATTACTTGTCATTCCCCAAATAGCTTTTACTTTTACAGTTCCTTTTACTTTCCTTCATTTGAAAAATATATGCCTATTATCTAAAGTTCAAAACCAGGGTAAAAATCAACAAAACAATGTTCAGAATCCCACTACCCAGAGGCCATAATTTTTAGCATCTCAGTAGATTTCTCTTTTGTTTTTTGGCCTATGCTTTAAAAGTGTGTAGAGTTGTTTCATATGTGTACATCGCTTAAATCAATTGAGGTTATATTGCAAGCTTTTTCTAGGGTTTAAAAATTCCCCATAAGAATACTTTTTAATGGCTACAATACTACATGATATGTACCATAATTTATTTCAACATTATTCAGTGATCAGATTGTTAGACTGTTTATAATAACACTTTGAAGAATATCTTTGAGCATAAATTTTTACCCGCCTTTCAGATTATTTTCATAGGATAGATTCCCAGAAGTGGAATTACTGAATCAAAGGGTATAAACATTTTAAAGGCCCTTGATACATATTGCCAAATTGCTTTCTAGAAGTTAATCCAATTGATACTCTCACCAGCTGTGTTCATACATGCATGCCCCTCTTACTACATCCTGGCCAGCTCTGAACATTATCGTGATTTTTAACTAAAAGTATTTCCCTGCTGTTTTATTTGTTTTTCTTTGCTAGTGAGGGTGAATATTTTTTTCCACATGTTACTAGCTTTATCTTACCCTGAGTTTTAGGGAATTGCCCACTTCCTTTTGCCAATCTACCTTTTAGGTTCTCCATGTTTTCCTACTGAATTGTATGAGATTATTAACAAGGATGTGAAACTATTTATCACATGCTTGGCATTCCCCGCCCCCTCCGCCCCCCCAGTATTTTATATGTATTTTCATTCTGTTTATAATGCATCTTGATATCCAGGAGTTTTAAAATTTGTATGTAGTCCAAACCTAAATATTTTCCTTGGTGTTTTCTTCTTCTTTTGTGCCTTTGCTAGTGAGAGTGTTTGTTCTGTGTGGGGTCAGTAAGTAAGGTGTGGGTTGCCTTTTGTAGTCTTTGAGTTGCTCTCTCATTGCAAAGTTGCCCTCTCATTAGTGATAAAGAACCCGCCTGCTAATGCAAGAGACATAAAAGATCCCTGGGTCAGGAAGATCCCCTGGAGGAAAGCACGACAACCCACTCCAGTATTCTTGCCTGGAGAACCCTATGGACAGAGGAGCCTGGCAGGCTTCAGTCCATAGGGTTGCACAGAGTTGGACATGACTGAAGTGACTTAGCACACAACTAGCTGTTTGGATGCCTGTCTTCTTCACCAAACTGTAAGTGACTTGAAGGGAGGGATCAAGTCTTACCTCCATGAATCTACAACAGTGCCTTGTATAGAGATCTCCTCACCCCAATACCTGGGACTTGAACTGTAGTATGTATTAACTATGGATGCGATCATCATGCCTGCTTTATATTGACAGTTGAGAATACAAAGGTTCAGAGTGGTCACATGGCTTGCTGAGAGATTGGTGGAAACCCACATTTTCACATCTTGGTTTCTATCTTTTGCACCCTGTCTGTCTGTGGGGTCCCCCTACAAGGTGATGGGTGGTATGGAGGATGTGCTCAGGAGTGGTGATAATGTGTACAAAAGGGCAGAGAGTCAGTACCCTGTCCTTAACTCACAAACCCGGATGGAGGAGGGGTCCAGACATGGGAGGGGGTGCTGCATTCATTCTCTGGGTGCCCTGGCGTTTATCCCCAGGACCTCTCTGCTGCACAGCCACAGTCCAGAGAAGCCGTCTCCTCCAGCCCTGCTTCTACCAACTCTTCCTCATCTTCTTTTCCTAGCTGGATACTTACAGGCTCCCTGGCATAGCCTCCTCCATACCACAGGGAACTTTATGCTTGTGAGAGATTCAATTAGATGGACGCCTGGTACTCTGATTTCTACTGCCAGCCCAAACTCAAAACTAATGAGGCGCAACAAAAAACAACCGCTCTGTCTTCTCAAGTTCTTTTTTTATGGGGCCCATAAATTTCAAGCAGGAAAGTACCCTTGGTGAACGGTTTTAATCAAGGGCCCGAGTTTCTGAAACAGCATCCTTTCTGTGGTTGTGAAATGACAATCCTGGCTTGTGGAGTAGGGTAAACTGAGGCTCTGGATGGTTGCAGCCTGCTCCAATGCAGCAGGGAAGGGGCAGAGCCTGGGAAAGAAGATCCAGCACCCATGTCTTGAGGTCTTCCAGCCACATGTTCTGGTGATACACGGAAACCACTGAAACACCAAATGCCCTAATCACAGAAAGATTAGGGAGAGCTAAGATCATGTCACTTCGGGGAGACTGATGCTGGGGCTTTTTTTCTTAGTAAGGGTCTTCTCTATGGAAATTTATTTATTACCTTTGAGGAGGCAGTTCTTTCCTGAATAACAATATAAGTCACTGGGCTTCCCCGGTGGCGCTAGAGGTGAAACCACCTCCCAGTGCAGGAGACATAAGAGGTGTGGGTTTGATCCCTGGGTCAGGAAGATGCCCTTGGAGGAGGGCATGGCAAACCACTCCAGTATTCTTGCCTGGAGAATCCCATGGACAGAGAAGCCTGGCAGGTTACAGTCCATGGGGTCTCAAAAAGTCAGACATGACTGAAGTGGCTTAGCACACATACATGGGAGTAGTAAGCCACCATCATTCCTTACCTTTGTATAGCACTGTAATAGCTTAGAATGTGCTTTCCCAATCCTTCTCTGTTTGAACCTCATAAAAAACTGGCAGAACAGTTAATATTATTCCCATTTGATTAATCAGAAGAATGAGGATTCAAGAGATTAAATAACGGAGAAAGAAATGCTTTCTAAATAGGAATACAGTACAAAATCCAACCAGTTATTTGCTAGGTGCTTTGCCTGAGGTTTCACAGGTAGTAAACCACAGGGAAGGCCCAGAACTTGGTCAGGTGACCTCAGATGGGGTTCTTCTCCCATCACTTGTGTTAGATCACCTTCTGAAGCAGCACCCTGACTGCCCAGGGAGTCACTTGGGAAGTTAGAAATACTGTTGATATTCGGGCCCCACAGGGACCAATGAAACCAGTGTTTCTGGAGGACAGACTCTTGGTACCAGGGTATGAAAAGCTCCTGGGGGACTTCTCTGGTGGCCCAGTGTTTGAGAATCTGCCTGCCAATGCAGGGGACACAGGTTCGATCCTTGGTCCAGGAAGATCCCACAAGCCACGGAGCAACTAAGCCCAAGCACCAAAACTAGTGAGCCTGCGTTCTAGAGCCTGTGCTCCGCAACAAGAGAAACCACCCAAAGGGAAGGCTGTGCACCGCAACGAAGAGTAGCCCTGCTGCCGCAACTAGAGAAGCAACCGAGACCCTGCACAGCCAAGAATAAAATAAGTAGGTAAATAAATAAAAGCGTCTGGAGTGGTTCTCATGAGCGTAGGGTTGAGGGCGACTTCCTTGGAGGGCTGGAGGATTTGGCCCTGAGCTCCTATGTGTCGTAGGTGGGTCTTTTACCTCCATGGTTCTCCAGTGCCCCCTGGTACAGTGAGGGAGTCGTCTCAGACCTAACCTCCAGGACCCCTTCCATCTTCAACATCCTAATTCTGGGATTCTGAGCAGTGGTTGTTGGTAACTATCTGTTTAAAGGGTTGCTCGGATATAGTTCGTGCTGTCTTTATTAATGCTGACCACTTAATGGCTTTCTTGGAGCCTGCTGCCAAAGCTCACTCACCCAGCGAGCTTCCCCTGTTGTCTCCTGCCATCTCGGTCATCTGTCATTTCCATCTTGGAATATCTCTCCTGAAATAGCATGCCACACTTGCCTGCCTGCTTATCTCCTCTCTGGGTGAGGGAGAAACCAGTTCAGACTTGCACCTGAGATGGGTGCGGCCCCGGTCAGGTTACGTGAACCGCTGATTGACACTGAGTGATTCATTGGGTGTGCTCACTGGCAATGATTCCTTCTCCCTAATTGCTCATTCAAAACAGAAACCCACACCTACGCCCCTTCTTCAATCGTGTCTCAGAGACTTCATGCTACAAAATCTACACAACTCTCCTAACTCAAATTTTTAAACGAATGTCAGATTTTAGGGCACTTAATTAATTTTTAATTATGGTGATTTATGTGACATTAAAAAAGGCACAGTTGTATCAGCTTTTGGGCTGTCTCCCACCTGCTTGCTCTTACCTAACTGATGACACTCGTTAAAGGGGGAAAATTTGAGTGCTGCATCAGTGGAGGTTGGGGGGGGCGGTTGCAGATCTTGCTCTTAAATGAAAGAGAAGCAGAGACTATAGTGGGAAGAGACCGGTTTCTAGAGTGTGAGGAGGTGAGGAGTGGGGCTGGAAGTTGAGCCAGGCTCCCAGTGGAAACTTACTGTTTCCCAGGATGAGGACAATCAGGTGTTCAAGGGTAAATAAGCCCAGAGACATGAAAATGAATGGTGACATGATGAGGATGTAGTCAAACAATGTGCACAGGCTAACAGCGACCGCCACCGCGCTGATGTTAATGGAGGTGTTGGAAGGCCTGGGAACTGTGTAAATTAAACCTGGCAGAGACCAGTCCTGTTGAGGGCTTTGGCCTCATAAATTGTAGTGCAGACAACCTCATTAAAGAACTGGCGTCTTGGGTTCCTACTCAAAATGTAAATTGGTGTGGAGAGGGCCTGGCTTCAGAGGCCAAGAGGGCAGGATGAGGAAGTGCTGTGCTAGGAGTCCGGAGAGCTGGTTTGAGGACTTGTCTTGCCACTAGTAAGATTCATGGAAGCATGAGCCAGTCACTCTTCTGGGCCTCAGTTTCATTGTTTGTAGACTGTCCACAGCCAGTCACTCACATTTACTATGGGCTGGGTGTGTTTGCAGACTCTCTGCATAAAAGTCACACTAAGTTTGGTAATCATGCTACTTCCAGGCCCCGCTGCAGACCTACAGAGTCAGAAGATCTCAGAGTGGGGCTCTGGAACCAGCATGTTCCACAAGCTCCCTCCCTGAGCGACAACTAGGTACACCAAAATCTGAGACCTCTAGTGCTAAGGAAGTTAACCGATCTTCAGTTCCTTCTCTCCTTGGAAGAATCCCAAGCCTTCCAGCACTACCCCACTCTCATGGTGACAATTCCTTCCTTGATCCAGGGCTTGCATTTCTATTATGATTCCAGCAGACCCAAGGCACCACTATGTTCGGTTTGTGTTGATAAGACCCCTAAGGTGCAGACAGACTAATACTAGGTTCCACTCTCCTCTTCTACCAGCTGGTGGTGTGAACTTGGACATATCCTCATAGGCTTGTCTCTTCTATAAATCAGGGAGGCTGTCTAATATACAGGATTTTTGTGAGGATCAAATGACATTGGGTACATAAAACACTACATGGGTTTCTTAGGAACTAAAGAGTATCCCAAAGAGTTTGGGAGAATTGGCCATGGACGTTGGGTGGAAAGTTGTCAGTGAAGGGGTTGACCAGGCCAAATTTTGGAGGCAGACAGTACCTCTGGAGAGCCCTTATGCCTGATGTGTTAGTCGCTCAGTCGTGTCCGACTCTTTGCGACCCCATGGACTGTAGCCTGCCAGCCTTTTCCATCCATGGGATTTTCCAGGCAAGCATACTGGAGTGCATTGCCATTTCCTTCTCTAGGGGATCTTCCTGACTGAGGGATTGAACCCGGGTCTCCTGCAATGCAGGCAGACTGTTTACCATCTAAGCTACCAGGGAAGCCCTCATGTCCCATAGAGAAGATGAAACCCTTTCAGCAAAACAAGGTGCAAACAAACCCAATAGTAATTTGTGACATAAATAATAGCTATGAAGAGTAATTGCAAGGAAGAATTTCTAAGATTATTTGTCTCTAGTGTCACCCCCACCACCAGAGTTAGCTTTCTGAGCCCAGCTCCCTTTAGGTCCTAATCCTAAACCTATGCTGGTTTCCTTGGCCTTCAGTTCAAATTGAGGCTTTGCACACCCAGCCAGCCCACTTTCCCAGCATCACTGTGTGTTTTGCATCTTTAGCTGAAGACCATGACTTGTGGTTTCTTGAACATGCAGCCATGGCTACAGCCTTTATGTAATCCAATCTGGTGGGCTAGATTCATCTTCTCCATCTGAGCAATTCCTCCTAACTCAGATGTCACTTTCCCCGATTGCTTGTTCTTCTCCCTTGAAGAAAGATGTATGCCTCCCTCTGGGGTTCTCTGGTAATCACTATACACCTTTAATGGTGAACTCATCACCCCCACTGGAGATTATGTTTGCATTGCTAACTTATCCCACTAAATTCTAAATTCTTTGAGGCAGGGGGTCCATCTTATTTTATCTCCTGGAGAGTGCCTGGCACATAGTAAGTGCTAGTAAATGTATGCTGAAGAAGTACAAAATAGATTACCTATTTTAAGTAGAAAAATGGGATGAGGTAGAATTTCCTGGCATTCTGGAAACTACTGATTCCTTTAGGTTACTGTAGCAATTCCATACACACATCCTCCCCCCTCAGCCAAAATCCCATGCAAGTTTTGGATTAGTGAACAATGTTCAGAGATTCTACTAAGAGCCTGGGGTTAGGGTAGTGAACAGAAGGTGACATGGGTGACCTGGTTTGATGGGTAGGCCATGGGAACCTTCTCTGGGGAGGAGATATTCGAGCTGATACTGAAGGAGAAGAGAAGTCAGTCAGCCATGTGGAAAGCTGTAGAGGAGCAGGAACTGCATTGCCGGGAGTGGGAAATGATACTAAGGATCTAGAAGCAGACCAAAGGCCAGTGTGGCTCAAAAGGATCACAAGGGCCAGGAGGGTCATGAAGAGTGGATGGGAAGGGAAGCAGAGGCCCAGTCAGGCAAGATCTTACAGGCTGTGGGAAGGGGTGTGAATTTTGCTTAAGGAGTTTAGACAAAGGCTGAAAATAATTTGATTTCTAAAAAGGTTGTTCTGAGCAATTTAGGGGTTTCCCTAGTGGACCACAGCCTTGTCTGACTCAATGAAACTATGAACCATGCCGTGTAGGGCCACCCAAGATGGATGGGTTATGGTGGAGAGTTCTGACGAAACGTGGTCCACTGGAGAAGGGAATGGCAAACCACTTCAGTATTCCTGCCTTGAGAACCCCATGAACAGTATGAAAAGGCAAAAAGATAGGACACTGAAAGATGAACTCCCCAGGTCGGGAGGTGCCCAATATGCTACTGGAGATCAGTGGAGAAATAACTCCAGAAAGAATGAAGAGACGGAGCCAAAGCAAAAACAACACCCAGCAGTGGATGTGACTGGTGATGCAAGCAAGGTCCAATGCTGTAAAGAGCAATATTGCATAGGAACCTGGAATGTTAGGTCCATGAATCAAGGCAAATTGGAAGTGATCAAACAGGAGATGGCAAGAGTGAACGTCGACACTCTAGGAATCAGTGAACTAAAATGGACTGGAATGGGTGAATTTAACTCAGATGACCATTATATCTATTACTGTAAGCAAGAATCCCTTAGAAGAAATGAGTAGCCATCATAGTCAGCAGTATTTGGATGCAGTCTCAAAAATGACAGAATGATCTCTGTTCATTTCCAAGGCAAACATTCAATATCACCGTAATCCAAGTTTATGCCCCGACCAGTAATGCTGAAGAAACTGAAGTTGAACAGTTCTATGAAGACCTACAAGACCTTCTAGAATTAACACCCAAAAAAGATGTCCATTTCATCATAGGGGACTGGAATGCAAAAGTAAGAAGTCAAGAAACACCTGGAGTAACAGGCAAATTTGTCTTGGAGTACAGAATGAAGTAGGGCAAAGGCTAATAGCATTCTGCCAAGGGAACACACTGGTCATAGCAAACACCCTCTTCCAACAACACAAGAGAAGACTCTACAAATGGACACCACCAGATGGTCAACATCAAAATCAGATTGATTATATTCTTTGCAGCCAAAGATGGAGAAGCTCTATACAGTCAGCAAAAACAAGACCAGGAGCTGACTGTGGCTCAGATCATGAACTTCTTACTGCCAAATTCAGACTTAAATTGAAGAAAGTAGGGAAAACCACTAGACCATTCAGGTATGACCTAAATCAAACCCCTAACAATTATACAGCAGAAGTGAGAAATAGATTTAAGGGAATAGATCTGATAGACAGAGTGCCTGATGAACTATGGATGGAGGTTTGTGACATTGTATAGGAGACAGGGAGCAAGACCATCCCCAAGAAAAAGAAATGCAAAAAAGCAAAGTGGCTGTCTGAGGAGGCCTTACAAATAGCTGTGAAAAGAAGAGAAGCGAAAAGCAAAGGAGAAAAGGAAAGATATACCCCCATTTGAATGCAGAGTTCCAAAGAATAGCCAGGAGAGATAAGAAAGCCTTCCTCAGTGATCAGTGCAAAGAAATAGAGGAAAACAATAGAATGGGAAAGACTAGAGATCTTTTCAAGAAAATTAGAGATACCAAGGGAACATTTCATGCAAAGATGGGTTCAATAAAGGACAGAAATGGTATGGACCTAACAGAAGCAGAAGATATTAAGAAGAGGTGGCAAGAATACACAGAAGAACTATACAAAAAAGATCTTCGCGACCCAGATAATCACGATGGTGTGATCACTCACCTTGAGCCAGACATCCTGGAATGTGAAGTCAAGTGGGCCTTAAGAAGCATCACTATGAACAAAGCTAGTGGATGTGATGGAATTCCAGTTGAGCTGTTTCAAATCCTAAGATATGATGCTGTGAAAGTGCTGCACTCTATATGTCAGCAAATTTGGAAAACTCAACAGTGGCCACAGGACTGGAAAAGGTCCGTTTTCATTCCAATCCCTAAGAAAGGCAATGCCAAAGAATGCTCAAACTACCGCACAATTGCTTTCATCTCACATGCTAGTAAAGCAATGCTCAAAATTCTCCAAGCCAGGCTTCAACAATACGTGAACTGTGAACTTCCAGATGTTCAAGCTGATTTTAGAAAAGGCAGAGGAACCAGAGGTAAAATTGCCAACATCTGCTGGATCATCGAAAAAGCAAGAAAGTTCCAGAAAAACATCTTTTTCTGTTTTATTGACTATGCCAAAGCCTTTGACTGTGTGGATCACAAACTGGAAAATTCAGAAAGAGATGGGAATACCAGACCACCTGACCTGTCTCTTGAGAAATCAGTATGCAGGTCAGGAAGCAACAGTTAGAACTGGACATGGAACAACAGACTGGTTTCAAATAGGAAAAGGAGTACGTCAAGGCTGTACATTGTCACTGTGCTTATTTAACTTATATGCAGAGTACATCATGAGAAATGCTGAGCTGGAGGAAGCACAGGCTGGAATCAAGACTGCTGGGAGAAATATCAATAACCTCAGATAAGCAGATGACACCACCCTTACGGCAGAAAGTGAAGAAGAACTAAAGAGCCTCTTGATGAAAGTGAAAGAGGAGGGTGAAAAAGTTGACTTAAAGCTCAACACTCAGAAAACTAAGATCATGGCATCTGGTCCCATCACTTCATGGCAAATAGATGGAGAAACAATGGAAACAGTGTCAGACTTTATTTTTTTGGGCTCCAAAATCACTGCAGATGGTGACTGCAGCCATGAAATAAAAAGACACTTACTCCTTGGGAGAAAAGTTATGAGCATCCTAAACAGCATATTAAAAAGCAGAGCCATTACTTTGCCAACAAAGTTCCATCTAGTTAAGGCTATGGTTTTTCCAGTAGTCATGTATGGATGTGAGAGTTGGACTATGAAGAAACCTGAGCGCCAAAGAATTGATGCTTTTGAACTGTGGTGTTGGAGAAGACTCTTCGTTGTCGGCTGGACTACAAGGAGATCCAACCAGTCCATCCTAAAGGAGATCATTCCTGACTGTTCATTGGAAGGACTGATGCTGAAGCTGAAACTCCAGTACTTTGGCCACCTGATGCGAAGAGCTGACTCACTGGAAAAGACCCTGATGCTGGGAAAGATTGAAGGCGAGAGGAGAAGGGGATGACAGAGAATGAGATGGTTGGATGGCATCACCGACTCAGTGGACATGAGTTTGAGTAAACTCCGGGTGTTGTTGATGGACAGAGAGGCCTGGCATGCTGCAGTCCATGGGGTCACAAAGAGTCGGACACGACTGAGCGACCAAAATGAACTGAACTGAACTGAACTAGTGGTTCAGTTGGTAAAGAATCTGCCTGCAATGCAGGAGACTCAGGTTCAATCCCCAGGTCAGGAAGATCAATTTAGGGAGAATGGATTATAGAGGGCAATAAAAGTGGGAAAACGAGTTCATAGATCATTGTAGCTGCCTAAGCAAGTGATGAAGGCACCTTGCCTGAGCCTAGTGATGGTGGAGCTGGAGAGAAGTGAGTGATGGATGTTGTGTCTGAGGTGACACTGACGGAACAAGCTGGTGGCCTGGAGGTGAGGCTGAGGGAGAGAATGGTGCTCGGGTGAAACCATGGCTGCCAGTTGACATGACAGAACCACTGCAAGTTTGTTTCAAAAATCCCATTTCCTCAAAGCCAGTCTTCATATAAACTTATGAAGAACCACAAAGATGCCTGTGGGCCATCAGTGGGATGCAGTATGTCTCATTTTTGCAGTTGAACTCTCCAAAGAAATTAAAAATGTTCTTATCTCTTTGTGGCCTCAATATCCCTTGATTTTGTTGCCTAGTCCTCTTCCCAAGGTTTCTCTATGCAACATTTATCTTCATTGCTTTACTGAAAAGACACAGCAGTAATTTTATTTTTAATGTTATAAATGACCTCTGTGCACATTTACCATTAATCTCCCTGAAGAGTGATGACATTTAACCAATCTGCACCATAGCTCCCTATAAACTGTGTCATTTTCTCCTCTTGCTTGTTCAGTAAACAATGAACAATCCTGGTTGCACCTTGGAGAATTAATACTAATCATTAACAAATCGCAGCTACAACTGAGCCCCCTGGAGGGAATATGCAGATTATGTGGAGAAGGCTGCATGGAATGGAGAGCGAAGGCAAGCCGGGATCATTGAGACTGGAGGAGCAGAGCCAGGAGCGCTGATTATGGGGAGTGGCCCTGTGAGGCACCTCCACGGAAGGAAGTCACATAGATTTGGCTTCCTGAAGACAGATGGGAGGTCATCTTGCCTGCATTCCATCTATGGAGGCCATGGTGTAAAGGATGACTGCTTGAAGAGACAAGGTAGTCTTGAGTTCTGATGCAGAAAATCAATCACAGCGAGAATAACAACCACCCTTACTGTTTACTGGGCGCTTAGCATTTTCTAGGGACTATATTACAGGCTTTATATGCAGTGATTTATTTAGACCTCACAGCAACTCTATGATAATTATTAGCTCCATTTCACTGAGAAGGAAACTGGGACCCACAGTCACAGAGACAGATGTTAAGTCTACCTGACTCTGAATGAAGCCCACACTCTTAATCAATATGCTAGACCTACCAGGTGGAAAAGGCCTTGTTAGAAGCCCAGGAATAAACATGGGGAAGGCTGGTGAACTGCAAATCAGTGGAGTGCCAGACAGAGAAAATGAGCAGCAGTCTGTAGAGACAGAGAGAGAGACCCTGGTCTTGGGAATGTGGAAGAATGGAGAGTGAGACTGGTTGGGGCTCTGGACTGGATTCTAGCCCCTCAAATGTTGGTAAAATGTTTTTAGGGGTGTGATGCAAAAGGTAGGGGCTGAGGCAGGGTCCAGACAAAGGGGAACAAGATTGGACTTGAACATCAGAATTCATAGTTTATCCCCTGGGCTGGGCAAAAATCCCATTTCTCTCAGACTGTTGGGATCAAAGGAGATAGTTATGGAAAAGTACTTGGTAAACCACTGTGCTAGCAAATGATTCAAGTTTTATATTTATTATTACCTGACATTCATATAGGCTCTCACCAAAGTCTCAAGAGGCTCACTCCTCTCCTCTTTTGTCTTTATGAAATGTTACCTTCTCAGTGAGAAGCTAACCTGGTGATCTTATCTAAACTTTCTTCCCTGATGCCACCCTAGACATTTCCTGTCTCTCTTCCTTGCTGTATTGTTTCTCCTACGACTGGGCAATATACACTTTCCCTATTAGTTTTGTTGATAGTCTTTCTCCTCCACTAGCATTACAGGGATGGAGAGCTTAGTCTGTGTTTTCACTGCTGAATTCCTAGTTCCCTGAACAGTGCTCGGCATAGAGTGGACTCTCAATATGTCTGTTAAAAGAATAGGTACATGTGCTCTTTTTAAAAAAAAAAAAATTATTTATTTTAATTGGTGGCTAATTACTTTACAATATTGTGCTGGTTTTTGCCATACATCAACATGAATCAATTGGGGTGGGGAGGAAGGTGGAAGAGGTGTTCAGGATGGGGGGGACACATGTACACATATGCTCTTTAATAAGTAATTTTGGACAATGGTTTCAGAAGCAGGATTTATGTTTTATTCACGATTTAAAACTGGTAGTTCTGAGAAAAGCATTTCACTGAGGAGAACTTCATGTAGTCCCAACTCCCATGGCTACATGTGTACATAGCTGGGATTTGTCCATATAAAAACCAAATCATGTAAGAGGCTTACTGCAGTGATTGAGGCCTTCTCTGTCTAAAGACCTTGCTCAGTGCTGCCAAACCAATTCGGGATGATAGCTGCATACTCACATGTACAATGAAGCACTAACTGGGGAAGCGGGGGTGTTGATGAAGCTGCAACAGGCATGGGCTGCTGGGACCTCGCCAAACACAGAGGGAGGAAAGAAGTGTTGGCCGATTCACAGTAAATAGTGAGAGGCTGAGAGCTTGTCAGAAAGTATTTTCTATTCCAGGCTCAAAACTAAGAGGGAGGTTGGGACCAGGCCCCAAGCTATGAATGTTCGGTGGATGTGCTCCTTCTAGTCGGAGTCAAGATGAAGTAAAGCTTTCCGGGAGGAAATGTGAAGAGCTTCTGGGTTACTCGGTTTGATAGGCAAAGAAATTGGAAAGGAGGGGAGAGTCTTCTGTGAAAAGATCAATGTCACTTGCTTTGGCTAGGAGTCAAGAGTCTCTACATATTTTGGTTTTTAATTCTTTTCTAAGATTCTTACATTGGGGTCTGACCTTCTCAGAACCACAAATTTGAGAGAAATCTAGTGAAATAGGAAAGGTGGATGACAGGGAAGAAGGTTAAAAAAAATAATATATTCAGTGGGTACCTACTATGCACCAGCCATTTTGTGTGTGTGTATTATCATTCACTTGATTCTTTGAATGGACATAACTGAAATATATAAGAAGATAAGTGATTTAGAATGGTTACTATAAAAAATGGAAGATAGCAAGTGTTGATAGGATGTAGAGAAGAAATTGGAAAGCTGTGCACTGTTAGTAGGAATGTAAAATGTGTAGTTGATATGGAAAACAGTATGTGGTTCCTCAAAAGATTAAACATATAATTACCATGTGATTCAGATATTCACATCTGGGTATATATCCAAAATAACTGAAAGCAAGGTTTGGAAGATGTACTTACATATACATGTTTATGGCAGTGTTATTCACAATAGCCAAAAGATGAAAGCAGCCCAAATGTTTATCAACAGATGAATGGATAAATCAAACGTGGTATATACAAGCAATAGAATATTATTCAACCTGAAAAAGAAAGGCAATTCTGACACATGCTACAACATGGATGAACCCGAAGGACATTACATAAGTGAAACAAGTCAGTCACAAAAAGACAAACACTGTATGATTTCACTTACATGAGGTACCTAGAGTAGCCAGATTCATAGAAATTCAAATTCCACAAATAGCAGCATACTGGTTTCCAGGGGATGGTGAGAGGGAGAGAATGGGGAATTATTGCTTCATAGGTACAGAGTTTCAATTTTGCAATATGAAAAAGGATGAAAAAGCTCTGATAAGTGGTTGCACAACTTGAATATTTTTAATACTACTTGAACTGTACACTTAAAAAGGGTTTCACGTTATATGTTATTTTACCACAATTTAAAAAAAAACAGATGATGATTATGCTGGCCTTCCCAGGTATGATTATCAGCTTATTGATAATGCCAGCCTTGAAAATAAGCCCTAATGGAGATGGCAGGATGGCAGGGCAAGAAGACATCAGTATGGCCTCATTAGAAAAACCTGTTGCAGTGGCTCTCTGAGGAGTTAGGTTTTTCTTCTTTCCTCTTCTTTTAAATCCCCTTCTGTTTGGCTTCCAGTGGAATATGCTGGTGTGTGAGGCAGTGGATACAGCAAGAACACACTGGTCTGGCAGGGAGGAGGTCTCAGGTCTGCCTGTTGCTGCCATGTACTGGCCGAGTGATGCTGGACAAGGTCTGTGCCCTCATGGTCTCAGAGTCTACTAATCTGTGAAGTGATGGGGCTGAACCAGATGAGCTGCAGGGGGTTCCCTCCCCACTACCGTGGATCAGGGTCTTAGCCAACCACAGGGAATAGCAGAGAAGAGTTCGATATGTATGAGGAGGGTGCGAGTTGAGGGGAGTGGGGGCCCTGCTAATAGTGACATATGTGAATGACAACTTGGAAAGCCTGTGGGGAGACTCCCAGGTCAGCTGGAGTCCTCTCAACCTGCACTCTTGCTATTAAATGTGGGGCATGTCCTGTGGAGGGCTGCTGCAGGCCCAGATGGTTCCCAGGCACACAGGGCTCCATTTCCACTTTTATGAGTATTTCCTGAACACCCAGGGGTTTTCTGCCAGGTACTATAAGTTTGAGAGTGAAGCTGCTACCTAACAGAGTTTACAATTTTGTTTCAAGAAAATAGGTGAGAAAAGAAATGAGATTTGAAGGAAGAGATCTGTGAGGACACCTATAGGACTATTCATGCCCACAGGTCTCAGGCAGACCTGCCAAGTCGCAGGGGCACAGACACAAGTGTCCTCTCTCAGCTCATGGAGGGTCCAGAGAGAACAGTTCTGCTAGGGAACGCCTTGGAGTACAAGGACAACCCATTTCAGATGGACCTGATGGAAAGTCCATTTAAATTGAGTGACTATCCTCAATCTCCACTGGTCTCTGTAATTTGCCAAGCATGTGGTCTGGAGACAGATGGACCAAATTTGTAGTTTTGGCAACAGATGGACCAAATTTGTGGTTTTGGACACAAATGGACCAAGTTTGAATTCTGACTTCACCACGTGGTCTTCTACAAAGTGCTTTATTGCCTTGAGCTTCGGCATTCGTCTTGCAGGGCTATTTCAAGGTTTAGAAATACTATAGGTAAACATCAGTGCCTGGTACATAGTAGGTATTCAATAAATAGTAGATGATGCAGAAAACACAGTCTACCCTCTTAAGGCCATCCTGTATGTTGGGACAAGTGAAAGTGAAAGTGTTAGTTGCTCAGTCATGTCCGATTCTTTGTGACCCCATGGACTGTAGCTGCCAGGTTCCTCTTTCCATGGAATTTTCCAGGCAAGAATACTGGAATGGGTTGCCATTTCCTTTTCCAGGGGATCTTCCTGACCCAGGGATTGAACCCAGGTCTCCCACATTGCAGGCAGATTCTTTACTGTCTGAAGCCAGTAAGCACCAGGGAAGCCCCATGTTGGGGCAAATATGTGGACAAATAGTTACCATCATGATTGTCATCATCTGATAAGAGATCAAATAGATAAAATATGTGTACTGTGACAGTTTTAAAACTAGTCTGTAAATTCTTTAAGAATCCTCTTGAGAGGGTTCTTGGGAGGTGGGGATGTCGGTTTTCTCTTCTTGAACCCGGGCAGGTTTGTGACTGCTTGGACTAACTGCATATGGTAGAAGCCATCATGTGATTTTTGAGGCTAGATTACTTGCTCATGGATACATCTGGCCTTGGAGCTTCCACATAAGATGGACTCCTCCTAGACTACCAGGCTGGAGAAGTCACATGTAGGCACTCTGGGGACAGTCCCAGCAGAGCCCAGCCTCCCTGACCTCTTGGCCAACACAGCAGACATGCAGCAAAGCTGTCCTGGATCCTGCACATCCGTCCATCTGCCAGCTGAATATCATTGTGGACCTCTATCAATGCTGTCCTGTGCCATGCTAAGTCGCATCTGACTCTTTGTGATATTACGGACTGTAGCCTGCCAGTCTCCTCTGTCGATGGGATTCTCCGGGCAGGAATACTGGAGTGGGTTTCCGTGCCCTCCTCAAGGGGATCTTTCTTATCCAAGGATCGAGCCCACATTTCCTGTGGCTCCTGTATTGTAAGCAGATTCTTAACCTCTGTGCCACCGGGGAAGCCCCTATCAATGCTATGCAGTACCAAAAATATTACCTAGCTGAGCCCTGCATGAATTCTTGTCCCACAAAACTGTGAGGTATAATAGTTGTTGTGTTAAGCAGCCGCACTCTGGAGTATTTGCTACCAGGAATAATTGAACGTATGAATGACAGACACAGAGAGGAGAGGAGTCTGATTATGGGGTAATGGGAGGCTTTAGAAAGAGGTGACACTTGGATTATTCTCAGAGAATGGGTGGGGATTCATCAAATAAGGAGAAAGGACAAGGGAACCCCAGGAAGAGGACAGCATGCTCAGGGAACAGCAGGTTGTTCTGGGTGACCCCAAGTATGAGCTGTGGGATTGGGACAAGCTGGAAAAACAAGCCAGAAGCAATTTATGAAAAATCAGAGTTCAGACTTTATATGCATTATCTTGTTCAGACCATATAGCAACTATATGACGTGTTTGTTATCTACATTTTACTGAAAGCAAACTGCAATCCAAACATTTGTATGGTGCATCTCAAGGTCACAGAGGATTCGCAGAGCCAGAATTTTAACAAGTCTGCCTGACTCTGAAGCCCAGGCCCTTAATCAATATGGTAGACCCACTAGGGTGGAAAAGGCCATTTTAGAAGTCTCAGGAATAAACAAGAGGGAGTGCAAGACCAGAGGTGACAAGGAATATCTAAAACACTTTCAGAAGGGACAGGATCAGATTAGAGCAGGAGACAGGACTAAGACTATGTCCTAGAGGGTATGGAGAAGGGCATGGGGTGGGGTCAGGGGGGTGCAGAGATGGTGCTAACCACAGAGCCATCACAGGAGTCTGGGAGACCTAGGGAAAGACAGGGCTGTGGGGTGGAGAGGAAGGGGCTGGTGAGAACTCTTTCAGAGGTAGAGTTGTCAGGATAGGATTATGGAAAGATGGAGGAAGAGGTATACGACGCCACTGAGGCTTAAGCATCTGGACACTTCAGTTGAGTTTAGTCTAGTCACTCAGTCATCTCCAACTCTTTGCGACCCCATGGACTGCAGCACGCCAGGCCTCCCTGTCCATCACTATCTCCCAGAGTTTGCTCAAACTCAGGTCCATTGAGTCAATGGTGCCATCGAACTATCTAATTCTCTGTTGCCTACTTCTCCTCTTGCTCTCAATCATTCCTAGTATCAGGGTCTTTTCCACTGAGTCAATTCTTCGCATCAGGTGGCCAAAGTATTGGAGCTTCAGCTTCAACATCAGTCTTTCCAATGAATGTTCAGGACTGATTTCCTTTAGGATGGACTGGTTGGATCTCCTCATTGTCCAAGGGACTCTCAAGAGTCTTCTCCAACACCATCGTTCAAAAGCATCAATTCTTCGGCACTCAGCTTTCTTTGTAGTCCAACTTTCACATTCATACATGATACTGGAAAAACCAAAGCTTTGACTAGACAAACCTTTGTTGGCAAAGTGGACCTTTATCTGCAAAGGCAGATGAGAAGAGCAGGCTGTGTTGGCTGGGACAGCGTCTAGGGTCAGTGAGCTAGATTGCCCGCATGCCTTCTTCTTGTAGGGCCTCCAAAGCCTCCCAGGGTGGTTGCTGTGGGATGGATCGGGGCCCAGGGCAGGGTTTCCTCAGGGAGCTTGGGGAGTGCAGGAGTACGTTAGATGCTTAGCGGAGGATGTGCAGGAGGTGAGCGAGCATTCTGGCAAGGTAGGGCTCTAAAGGGGCCAGCACAGGGGTCCTGTGGGTGGACACACACCTTGGCTCTCTCTCCTCTGGGGAGAGAGCCTTGGTGACCCAGCTGACGCTGGTCCCTGCTAACTTCCCCATCACAAGCTCCTCCCAGCTGCCCTCCCCCAGCTCCCTGTCACGACAGGTGGTCCAGATGGCTGCACAGGCCCTCCCTACCTCGCAGTCACCACAGTGGTTTAATGTGTTGTCGATTCTTAGTGAAGCTAAGACTGGCTGGAAGATGTAGGGGTGCCTTTTCCCCTCTCCTCCTCTGCTCCAAGGGTCTATTTCCTCTTCCTCACCACCTGCACTGCGTACCGGCAGCTTGTGCAGCCCACCAGCCCTAGCGTGACTGAGTCATGGTATCTGGGGAGATGTGGGCAGTCACACAATGGCTTTGGCCCTGCTCCCACTGGTAAGAGATGCGGTGGAGAAGACATAAGGATTTCTCCGTGTGGGTCCCAACCTTCTCAGCTGCTGCCACCCTCTCCTGCCTCCAAGCACAGTGAGTGGAGGGAGCAAAGGCTCTGGAGGTAGCAGACCACATTCAAGCCCAGCTCAGCCACTTACTCTCTGAGTGACCTTGAGCGGGCCAACCTCTCTGAGCCTCAGCTTCTTCCGGTTCTTTAAAATGAGAAAAGAATGTCTATTTTTTTCTTTTCTTTTTCTTTGCAGGGTAATTGATTAAGCAGCATTTAGCAGAGCAGTCAGAGAGAGGCTGGCCTGAAACATCTCCCTCTCCAGTCCTCCCACCTGGGACTCCATCTTCCCAATGAGGAGAATGGGCAAGGAGCTCTGTTCTGAGCTTGGACTGGCGGTCACTGGTCTGCCTTGTCAGCCGAGCACTTTTGGGTAGACAAGAGCCCCTTTTCCTTGCTTGGCACACACCTGCCTCTTGATGGACGATTTGAGGCCCTGGCTTCAGAGGGGACTGCTCTGTGCTGGCTTCCCCTCATGGCTCTTGGTTGAAATGCTTGGCACCACCAAGGGGAGAGGGCAGGTGCCAGATGGGAGGAGGATGCTGGCTCAGTGACAGATCTGCACAACTCTGTGGTCTGATCCTGGAGTGTGGAGCAGCATCAGAGCCATTTCTGGACCTCCCTGCAGCACTGCCAGCGTGCAACAGAGCAGCCTCTTTGCCTACTGCAGGCTCCGGGCTGAGGACCAGCACCATCAGTGCTGAGGACTGGGACTCATCCAGGTTGTCGAAAGGACCGCTTCTGCTGGCGTGAAATGTCTTATGTTGAAAGTAGATTCAAGCAAAGAGAAGACTCTTCAGGATCATGCCTGAATACTGACATCTTTAGGCTAAGCAGACTTCTTCCTGCAACAGTCATGTCAAACTTCTGAGGACTCCCGCCAACTGAAGGTAGAAGCGGGGAGGGGATGGGAATAGTAGGTATGGTGGGGTGGGACTTGTTCAGCACGTTTAAATTCTACCAAGATTGTGGTGCTGGAGACCTATGTGTGAATCACTTTGAGTTTGAGTTTCAGAAAGGAAATGAAGGTAAAGACCACTAACCAGAACTTCTTATAAAGTGCACTTTACTGAAAGCAAAGTTACTCTCTTCAGTGAGAATAAAGAAGCTCAAGTCCTTGAAGATAACAGAAGAAAAGCTCTACTGCTTCTATGTTGTTCAAAAAAGGATTTAAAGTGACTTGCAATTACTTGCAATAAAAGCACATAAATGAATAAATCAGGGTGATCTAAGGGTAATATTTTAGTACAAATGTGCCATAAGATTTCTACATGATAACTAAATTTGGCTGAAGTATGTTTCTGTGTTTCCCAGTGGCCAAAGCAAAAAGGGAAACAGGATCAATTATAAGAGTTCTTGAGTGAGTGAGTGAAGTCGCTCAGTTGTGTCTGACTCTTTGCGACCCCATGGACTGTAGCCTATCAGGTTCCTCAGTCCATAGGATTTTCCATGCAAGAATACTGGAGTGGGCTGCCATTTCCTTCTCCAGGGGATCTTCCCGACCCAGGGATCAAACCCAGGTCTCCCACATTGTAGGCAGACGCTTTACCGTCTGAGCTACCAGGGAAATTCTTAGGAGAATGCTTTTTCTGACATTGAGGTCTAAGAGAAGTTGTTTCCCAGTCCTCTTAAGTGCTACAGTTAACATCTTCACCTGCATCTGTAAAGCCAATACAACAAAATGTTCATTTAGCTATTTTTATAGTGCTATCTTTGAAGCACCTAAGTCAACTGAGGGTTAGACTAGAAAGTTGGGCTGCATCGAATTAGCAAAGATTTTAAAATAATATTTGTAACTAGCCAGGATGTAGTGGGTTAGGAACTTTCATGTACCAGTGGTGAGAATATGAACTGATAGAGCTTTTCTAGAAATGCTTGGAAATTGGTTATATGAATCTCAACAATTTTGTTCAGACTCTAGAACCCCATAGTTCCCCTTCTAGGAAACATCCTTGAGGAAATTGAGAGTTATACAGATATTTATACCCAAAGACATTCACAGTGGATTATAATATCATAAAAGGAAAAACAGAGAAGTAAGAAATTCAATGATAGGGAGTGGTAATAAAAATTAGAACACCTGTATCACACAAAGAGATGTTTCTAAACACTTTTACTAACATGAGAACATTTTCATGATAAATTAACTAAACAAAAAGACAAACTCCATCTGTATCTAAGAATGTTGGAACAGCGTGGCAAAACCCACTTATACACACAAAGAGAAAAACTAGAAGGAATACATCAAATGCTAGCCAAAGGTGCCTCTGAGCTGGAGGATTTTGAATGCTTTGAGTTTTCTTTTTCCTACCTTTCTGAATTTATGTGATCTATAATATGCATATATCTTCTGTAATCAGAAAAAAGGAAGTACATTTACCTTAAAAGAAGCATGAGAGAATCAATCCTCCCCTCTTCCTGGACCAAGGCTTACATTCTAAGGAGACTGTTCATCCTGCATTTTTATTCATGAAACTCTTCAAACACTTTCATCGCCATTATCTTATTAGTTTCTCACAATCACTCCAGGAGCCAGGCAGGGCAGGGATTCCATGCATTTTTAGAAAGGAAAACATGATACTTGGCAAGGTACCATTTGAATGGAGTGTATGCTTTATTTTCAGGAATCCACATCTCATCCACACCTCTGACCCTCACCTAAAAATCTGCTGGTACAGTGAGCCCTGCAGTAGGTAGGGATGGGGAGATGGACTTTATCCACAGCTGGATCACCAAGCTGTTGGCACGTCTCAGGGCTACTGCATGAATGAGACGTCCATGGTGCTCTGGCAAGGCTACTAAATCACAATTTAGACCCACACTTCTGTCAGAGGCACAAATTGCTACTTTGCACTGCAGTGAATCTCGACATCTGATTTCCTTTGACAGCTAAATTAACAAATCAACTAAACTCCGATACATTTTATGTCCTGTCTTCTGCCAGACTGAATGTGTTCCAGGCACAACACAGTGCAGAGGAGTTTGGATTTACTGGCTCAGGGGTAAACTGTAAACTATTCACCACATCCATTTCACTCACTGAACTAGGAAGCAATTCCTGTGTCCATCTGTCAGTCTCTGAACTGGGAGGAGATGAATGAATCAGAGGCAGCTGACCTGGCGAGGTAGTCCCTAAGAGCTGGTCATTCACTCTGCAACATGCTTTCCTTGCAATCAGTGGGATAATTTCACTTCAAATTTCTGCCCTGATGGTCAGACTTGTCTACACCTGCTCCCCTGACTTCCCTTGGCTCTCTTGAAGAGCAGTGACTCAGAATAATGAAGACCTTCATTTGCACAGCATTCTTCATTTTTTGAAACTCAATAATATAAATTATTTCATTTGATCTTGTCTATAAGCCTATGAGATGTTACTGTCCACCTATATTTTAGAGATGAGGAAGCTTGTTCAAGGTCAGATAGGTTATAAGGAGTAGAGAAGGACTCGAATCATGATCTCTTGATTGCCAATCCAATATACCTTCTAGAACATCCTAGAACCTTCTAGAATCTTCTAAGAGTGCAATCGCTTACTCTATTGTAACAGAGGGGCCCTGGCCATCCCTCTGAAGCTCTGATACCCTCCCTCTGCTGGAGCCTGGTTTTTCAGGCGGGCTTCTATGTTGGTACAGGACACACTGACCAGGCAGTATGACACAGTAAGCCAGCCAGCTGGTGGGCCCACCCTCTTTATATTTAAAAAACTTTTAAATAGCTGTAAAATACACATAAAATCACCATTTTAAGTGTACAGTTCAGTGGCATTACATACATTCACATTGTTGTCTTACCATCACCACCATCTATCCATCTCCAGAACTCTTTTTGTCTTGCAAAACTGAAATTCTGTATCCATTAAAAACTAACTCCCCATTGCCCCCTCCTTAAGCCTCTGAAAACTACTCCTCTACTTTCTGTCTCTACGAATTTGACTAGTTTAAGTACTTCATTTAAGTGGAATCTCATTTACGTGGAAACATATAAGTGTACTACTGATGGACCCTACTTATTTCACATAGCATAATGTCCTCAGGGACCATCCATGTGTCAGAATTTCATTCTTCTTTAAGGTATTCAGCCTCATTATTCAAATAATTCACTTTATGCACATACCACAATTTGTTTATCTACTGATGGACATCGGTTGCTTCTACACTTTTGGCTACTATGAATGATGCTACTATGAATAGTGGTATATAAATATCTATTCAAATATTGACTCTTCTTTTTTAAAAATAGAATAAGCACGTAGCCTACATTTGCTGAATCATCCTCACAATAATTTGCAGGATCTAAGACATCTCCCCTTCTTTTTCTTCTGTCAACTTTATTGAGGAATATTTTATGGATAATAAGCGACATTCATTTTGAAGTGTACAAACTGGTAAAGTATGATGACAGTGATATACACCTGTGATGCCATTGCCATAATTAAAATACAGACTCTCTCCATCACCTCTGAGAAATTCCTCATGCTTCTTCTCAGTTCATCCTTTCCCTCTAACCCTGGGCCCTGGTACTGTTCGGCATTTTGCCACTCTAGATTCTGTTGCATTTTAGATAAATGGAATCAGGTAGTACAGAGTCTTTCTCCTTCTTCATTCTTGATGATGCCACTCACTGAGCTCAGAGCCCAGACGCTGGATGGGGGTGGCCTGCAATGGGGGAGCTTTTGTTTGGCTTAGTGTTTCCACATGTGGAAAGACTCATGACAAGCTTACGAGAAGTGGCCAACACCAATTTCAATGATTGGTGTAGCCAGATCATTCCATTTTTTTAACTTTGCAAAAGTCATTATGCAAGTAATTTAGAATCTATTTTACTCATACTTTAGGACTCCACAATCCTATATCCTTACCTCAAAGTATTGAGTCCCCAGAGGGTCTGGGGAGAAGAGAAAGTGACCCTATGTCATAAGGTGTTTTATATACGATAGCTTACTTGATTCTCACAGCAACCCTGCAATGTATGTTTTGCTCTCTCCCTAGTCCAGATGAGAAACAATTTTCAAGGATCTAATAACTTGCCAAGGACCACTCAATAGTTTAGCTTTAGAGTCACTTTTTGGGCTCTAAAACCTGGGCTCCTCCCCTTGCCTCCTGCCTCCTCATGGGTGGACAAGTTTCTGATGATACAGACAGGGGATGGCAATGGATTCTCTGCCACAGCCAATGCCAAGATCTTTGGTAGTAATTTCTGCCGCAGGCCAGTCTCAAGCGTTCCCTGACCTGCATCATGAGTCAGATCCACATCCTTACAGGCACTGACTTCAGCAAACCCCAGCCCACCCAGGGTCACTGCCTGCCAGTTTAGCACTGAACACTGTTCTTTTAGCCCAGGCTCTGCTGATAACACTCTGGTGAACCCAGGGCAGATTTCCTCCAATCAAAACAGTTACAGAGCCCCCTCCACATGCCATGTGGGACTGCAGATATAAATGAGACACAGCATCGTCTTCGGCCCTGAGGTTCCCAAGTCAGATAAGACACTTTTGCTGGGGGATGCCAGGCTCAACAGAAAGTGTACCTACTTGCTTCTGATCTCATCCTGGTTATTAATTAACCTGGAGCTACCTGTCAGAGCAGATTTCCATGCTTAGCAATGAGAGGTGGGAGCAGTTCCATTAGTACTTGGAAGAAATACCAAACAGGACCAGTAAAGATAATCATTTGGTTTGGATGGCAAAGGGTGGGGTGGGGAGGGAGTGACAGGCCTGACGCTCTGAGCTGCTGGGGTCTGCCTGCAGCCAAGGTCTTGGTGCATTTCTTAGAGGGAAGACAGGTGATTTAGGTCCAGATTCTGGGCCCCTAAGCAAAATAATTTGAGAAACCTGTCTTCTCTTACATCTAAAATATTATAAAATAATTAATTATAAAAGAACTGGATTATGGTACCATCCACTCCTAAGATGCAAGGGCTACTTGGGCACCAAGGGGGAAGGAAGGGGCAGTAATGGGGCTGTGAAAGGGGAGACTTTAACTCCAATCACCTTTCAGGCTCCAGCCCTGGGAATAATGACTGCTTAGGAATTGGGCTGCCACGGAGCTAACCCTCCATGTCTACAGAGTGCCTTCAATGATCACAGATGAGCTTTGCACCTGAAACTGCAAATTACTCCAATAAAGTGGTTTTCAAATTTTAGCATCAAAATCATTCTTAAAATCCCCCAAATCTTTCATTCAGTAGGTCTAGGGGAGAGCCCAATAATTTGCATTTCTAATTATACAAATTATGATGGTTCAGGTCCTCTAACCACATCTTGAGAACCTCTGCGGTAAGGGTTTGGGTACAAGGAACAGCTACAGGGCTTCTTTGCTGTGTCACCTTGGGGGCCTTCCCATTAACTTGATATCGGCTGACAAACTGGTCCCTAAGGACTGGGGAAATTTGGGAGTGAGGAAGTCTACTCTCTTCTCTCAGAGACAACACCATCTGTGCCAGGTTGGGCATGGGTGGAAAGCATGAGTTACAGGATCCCGCCCCATCCCAGTAAGCCAGTCTCCTCATTTCTCCCAGGCTGACTTGGCATATCCACCCAGCCAGATGGTCCCCCAGGGTGGCCCATATGGGTCTGCTTAGGAGAATGAATGAAATGTGTTTGTAAAGAGCTGGCAGCCTTCCAGAGAGGGCATCTCAGCCCAATCACTGTCATAACTAATGCTTTTCACTCATATGGTGTACTGTGGATTCTCATGGGCCTTGGCTCCCTGGGGCTTTACAACAACTTGGACAATCAGGTTGGTAGGAAACAAGGTGAGAAGGTGGCTATGTATCAGTGGTATCATTCTATGGTTGAAAAGCTGAAGCTCAGAGGTACCAATTCACAAAGCCAGTTGTTAACAGGACCAGAGATCTTCACATCCTGGTTCTTCATCTAACAGCAAGCACTATTGGTTCATATGTCAACATCATGGTTTCTGAAGCACTTTGACCCATATTATGAAATTTAATCTTTGTAATAATTCTGTAAAGTCATTATAAAATCACTGTGAGGTTTGGTTCTTGTTCAGATCCCATGGAAGGAATGAGGCAGTGTGTCCTGAACTAGCCTCTGAATTTGGGCAGCCTGAGTTTGATTCTTGACTCCACCATGTATTGGCTGTCTAATCTCACCCAGATTCAGTCTCTCATGTGTATAATGGGGATAGTAAGAGAAATTTTTGCATCGGGTCGTGGAGAAGGGCAAGTGAACCAGTGTCCATAAAGTTCTCAGCAGTGTCTGACCTAGGGTAAACCTGATGAACAGAGGTTGTATTACCATCACTCCCTCCCTGATGAAATGCGTTGCAGGGCCGTCATCTCCATAGGCTTAGAAAAGACAGTGGAGTCTTGCCTTCTTCTGTGGGGCCTGATGGGCCCTAATTTCTGGAAACCAGTGGTTTCCATGGCCCACAACACAGTCTTCCCCTTCACTCTTGACCCCGCTCTGACTCATGTTTTGACAACAGACCTCAGCCTGAGTTCTGGCCTCTGTTTGTGGCCTCATCCGGGGAAAGTAATTTCAAACTGCTTGCTTATGATCGCTGCCTCATAGGATAAGATTCATGGGGCCACTGGCTTAACAGTCCATTATGAATCACAGTGGGGAAATCAGAGTGCATTATGTGGAGGCAATTGACGTGGCGTTTACCAGGGTAAGGGGCAGTGACTGAAGAGAGAGTTTCATTTATACACAAAACAATTCCATATCCACAAAGCAGGGTTCTAGCACACTGGGGCTGTTTATAACCCTCCAATGCAATAATTGGTGGCAATCTGTTCCCTGGCTGGTGATCTCCCCTTTCATTACTTCTGGCTCCTGAGGAACACCTTGCAGGTAGCATCAAGGATGCATAGAGGCTGGCCAGGTGTCAGCTCATGGAGAGGGGTCAGGTGATCACAGGGGGAAGGATGGAGGCATGTATTACACATTCAAGGCCTGACGATGTGGTGAAGCCTGTGGGGGAGGGGGCGGTGAGGCTTTAGCCAGATGAGGAGAACCAGTGCCTGCAGGATCCATGTCACCATGGCTACTGGAGACAGCTGGTCAGAAGAAGTTGGCTAGGCAGTCAGCCCCGCTGAGACAGGAGGACCCCACATCAGGGGTGGAGGTAGGCAGGCCCCTGGGCCCTGGAGGATGACTGAGCATCAGTAAGAACATGTACACTGGGCAAGGCTGACAGACTGTTGATCTCAGGGCAAAGGCTTGGGCAACTGGCTTACTCTTTCCAAGCTTGCTTTTCATATCTGTAAAAGAAATAAATTCCTGTCCTAAGTATCCTACAGGGTTGCTGGGATCAGAATTGTCCTGTAACACAACTCCAGGGCATTGTAGGTGAAGTCTGTGTGAGCACCTGGTTGAGGTGATGAGACAGAAGTCATAAAGGAAAGTTCTTTGTGAACTTGAAGTATCTGTGCAAATACAAGTGACTTCGTTGTTTTATTCAGAGTGCTGGGTGAGAGTGGACAAGGGCCAGTGGGCATTTGCTGTGGCCTGAAAGAAGTCAGTAGTCCATTGGTGACCTCTGGTTCTGGTAAGGGGCTGGGCAGGGAGGTGGACTGTGGGAAGATCCCTGCACTGAGAGGTGTGCATCTGAGTCAGCTCATCCCAGAGGGGTGGTTGCCTGGTTTCTGGTGGCTTTGCAGAGCCTTCCAGACTTCACTGTTGTCTTGTGCTTCTGAGTGAGCACCTCCTGAGTACCTGCTCCAGAGCAAACTCAGCCCAGAGAGGTACCAAGAAACCAGCAGAAACCATGCATCAGGCATCTGCTCAGGGCCAGCCACAGTGCCAGTCACTCTGCCTACACTGCATATCGTGTCATCCTAACTGACATGTATGAGTAGGTATTATTATCTTTGTTGAGTAGATGAAGAAACCCAAGCCCAGAGAAGTTAAGTGACTTGTCCAAAGTCACAGAGCCAGATTTGTCCACACCTGAGTCTAAACAACTTCTGCTATATCAGTATCTCCCTAACATTTTCTGCAGAAAATATTGGTTCTGGGAGCTACTTCTTGCGTTTCATGAAAAGGTAATTTTGTGGCAATAAATACAGGCAGGTTACATATTCTATGTTCGAATTGGAGATTTACATTGCACTGTGGCTCAGATGGTTAAGAATCTGCCTGCAATGCAGGAGACCTGGGTTCAATCCCTGGGTTGGGAAGATCCCCTGGAGAAGGAATGGCAACCCTTCCAGTATTCTTGCCTGGAGAGTCCCATGGACAGAGGAGACTGGTGGGCTGCAGTCCATGGGGTTGCAAAGAGTCACACACAACTGAGCAACTAAAACACATTAAGCAAATGAAAGGCTCTGAGCAGTCCTATACTAGAGGTACTGAGTTATATCTTGGTTTTTCTTGGAGTTAATATATAGAATTATTACAAACAGATGAAACATATTCTTTTGGGATATTATATATTCTTGTGGGGTGAAGACCTATGAAAAAAGACCTGTATCAAAGGGGGCACAGATTTATTACTGTTATCAGTCATGGGATGTAGGTAAGGAGGAAAGGCAGAGATGCTTTCAAAGGCCATGCAGGGGGCAGTGGTACTTGGGGGATCCCGGGGAGCCAGACTCCAGCTGAGGTGGACCACAAGGTCCTGAAGGAAGTGCTACAGGAGGCCACCCCAGTCTTGCTCTCCTACGTCACCCCCTAAAGTCACATGCCTGTCCCGTGGTGGTCTTGAATATGCTCAAGGGAAGGTACAGAAAACAGCATATCAGATAGGAAAACTGAGAAGTGTAAGGGTTATGTGAGATCATGATGCTGACTACTTAATCAGCAATTAGCAAGTCAGGTCCTTCAGCTCCATCTGTAGAATAGTGACTCCAAGGCACTGAGACTGTGGTGGGCAAGAGGAAGGGGAAGAGATGTCAGAGATGGTATCTCGGGGGCAGTGAGGAAAAGGGGGTAGGAAGCGGGCAGAACACAACAGTGCCTGGAGGAAGGGGTCTCTAGGAAGGGAGAAGGGTGCGAAGGGGTCAAGAGAGCGGGGGTGAATGGGCAGGGACCACTCATTCACTATCATTGTTGGCACAGGGCTCACCAGCTCCACCTCTTGTTGCAGGGCATCTGGCTATGGGCACCCCTGTCTCAGAGATCACGATGCTGAACTGGAGTGAGAGTACACGTGACTGATCGCTCATCTTGCACGTGAGGAGTCTGAGGTCCAGAGAGGGAAGAGGTAGTTCTGAGTCCCCTGGTACTAGGAGCTGACTTGTCCCCTGGGCCAGCATCTTCCAGATTCTGCCTCAGCAAACTCCTTCTCCTCCGTGATCCCCGGCCCCTCCACCAGGCCCAGCTGGGCCACGGTGGCTGCAAAGAGCTGCTGGGCTGGCCAAGGGCTGCTCCAAGAGAAGGTTATGAGCTGGGTGCCTTGTTCTTCCCTATCAATCAACTGTCAATTTTTTAACCTTTTTTTGGGTATTTACATATGCAATTGGTCTAATTTCCAGGAAAGAGAGAGAGAGAGAGAAAAAAAACCATGATTGAACTCATCTCTGGAATTTTCCAACAGAGCTTCCATTGCGCTGCCAAGTCTGGGCCTGGCACCATGCTCGGCGAGTCCCCATCTCGAGAGGGCAGAGGGCAGGGCAGTTGCAAGGCGCTGTTTACATGAAAGCTGCCTGTCTGCACGCTGGGGAGAGGGGTTTCGTCCATCACACATTTGTGTTGAGCTGTAAATGACCCGAAGGCAGAGTGCTGTGCTTTCATATTTGCTGGTGGAGGAGGTCATGGTGAAGTGAGGGGCTCATGGGAAAGTATTTATTGAAAGCTTCCTATTAGGTTGCAATTGCCGACAATGAACCATTTTCGACCCACGGACGTCACAATTTCATATGGGTCAACCTAATGTAGACAGATGCTGCAGAATTCTTCATAAACACTCCACAGGGAAAACATCTCCACTGCTTTTTGCCTGATTAGGAGAGGGAGACTCAAAGGGAGGGAGAGGAACGGACGAAAGCTGAAACTTTGAACAAATGACAGCCGTTTGGTGCCTGTTTACAGCAGAGCCTTGATTCTGGGGGGTTTCCCTAGTGGCTCAGACAGTAAAGAATCTGTCTGCAACGCAGGAGACCTGGGTTTCATTCCTGGGTCAGGAAGATTCCCTGGAGAAGGGAATGGCAACCCACTCCAGTATTCTTGCCCAGAGAGTTCCATGGACAGAGGAGCCTGGAGGGCCACAGTCCATGGGTCGCACAGAGTTGGACATGACTGAGCGACTAGCACTTGACTCTGAGATGGAGGCGCTTCTTTCACTTTCAGCTCACACGTCCCACCATCCTCCCACTGACGCTTGCACCTTTTGTGTGACCTTCAGGTGGTCTCATGTGCCAGCCACAAGATCTTTCAGAATTTTATTTCTGAGTGTACAGGGGCCGCAGAAAGACTGGAAACGTGTCCAAGGGAGGCAGGGTGTTGCAGAGAGGCTGCTCACTGTGCCGGCTCTAAAGGGGTCTGTCTGCCTGATCTGGATGGGTTCTCTCTGTGCTGTGGGACCCCTTCCTGACCAGAACTGAAGGGTAGCCCCTCCACAGGCTAGCCGTCCACCTGTGATTTCAGTGGCCTTGTTTGAAAAGCTCACCTTTGACGCCACCTGAGTGGCATCTGGGCCACTCAGATGCCTTTCTTCAGAACTTGAGACTGAGGCAGTGGTGGTTGCCTATGAGGGCTCAGCTGAAGGTCTCGGGGTGGGTTGGCGGCTAAGGCAGCCTTCTGAGCCATGTTCCAGCAGAGGTTAAGAAGCAGCTTTTTAGCAGAGCAAGGAGACAGCAGCATCCCATCAGAGGTGCAGGGGACATTGGGCCAGCTCTTCACCTTCTCTTTACCCTTTCTCCTCCTCATCCCAGTTTTAGACATAGAAGAACTTAAACTCAGAGGCTTTAATTATCCCTGCCTCACAGGGGCAAAGGGGCTTGCACATCTCCTGTGAGGAGTGAGATGAAGAGTCACTATCTTGGTGCCTGTCGGGTTCTGGTTCCAGACTGTGAATACCCTTACAAAGCTCCCACTTTTCTTGGTGGTGACATGAGTGTGGGTCCAATACCCGCTCTAGCAGCTATCTGGTTTTGGAGGCCTTTATCCAATCTGTGAGTGTTTTGTCCCTATTGTAATGAGTAAGACTTAATCCTTTCCATCTATATAGTTTTCACAGATATCATTTCACTGGATCCTACAACACTCCTGTGAAGAAGGCAAGGTGGGTATCATGAGTCTCACATTCTCAGAAGGTTACCTTCTACTAAGCTAAGTCCTCAGTTTGTAAGTCCAGGATTCCCAGCCCATCCTGGCCTGTGCTCCGCCCGCCCCCCCCCCCCCCCCCACACACACACATACTGCGTCTATCCTGGCCTTGCTTCCCTCTACACACATACACTCACACACATGCACTGTGTCTATCCTGGCCTGTGCTCCCCTCTACACACACACACACTCCCCTACACACACACACACTGCATCCTTGGCAGTCTCTGCAATGCTCACCATTATGCCATGCGCTCACCCCTCCACTGAGGCTCATTGCCCAATGGGCCCTGGCAGTAATTGAATGGCTGCACTTGAAGGGAAAGACTTTAAGCCACAGGAAGCAGTTCTGCTGATTCATCTCATCTAATTAAGAGTCACTGAACTATCAGACATATTGCCTCTTGGATTAGGCATAAAATTAAGACCTCGAATTCTCCAAACTTTTTTCCTTCTTGCTTCATACTCTACCCATTCCGTGATGTTTACCCAACATTAGGGGAAGCTTAGCTCCAAAGTCTGGGTTACCCTGAGGCAGAATATACAAAGCCAGGGCTAGGAGGGAACAAGATTCTCTGGGTTCCTCACTAGGCTCCTCAGAGTCCTACGGCCAGTGGTACCCTGGAGCCAATTAGGTGCCCACATCTCTTCTCAAGTTCTACATACAGTGACTTAGGATGGTATTTTTAAAATCAGCCATGATTGAGATGGTTTATACTGCAGAAACTGGCAAATACTAACATGAGGGTCCTTTCTCCCATCCCTCCAGAGAGGCAGTTGTTAAACACATGCTGGCCTACCACTGCCCAGGGTACCCAGGGGTACCACGGGAGTCTGAGTGGTGAGTGTGGGTGGAGGCTCAAGGGGCAGAACCAGAGACCTCTCAGTCCCCATGCAACCCAGGCAGCCCTCCTTTTGTCTGTTCCACGGACTGGACTGATAGCCTCTGACCTTTACTGAGCACTCACAGTTGCCAGGCTCTGTGCTGAGGCTCTACAAGCATTGACCCACTTTATCTCCTATGACCCTAAGAGTAGGTAGCATTATTAACTGCCTTTTTGTAGATGAAACAAATGAGGCCCAGAGAGGCCAGGTAACTCATTGCAGACAGCTAGCAAAGGTGGCATCAAGATTTGAATTCAGGCAGATAGACTCTTAATCCTCACTCTTAACCTCTATGCTTATTGTTTCTCCACATTAGATTTAATTTGGGGAAAAAACTCCCAGGTTAAAAAAAATGCTAGAAAATTAACATTTTCACTAATGTATTCATTGAGGGGCCTGAGTACTCCCTTCTACCCTCCTGTACTTCACTGCCCCTGGTTCTATATTTAGAAAAAGCTGCTTGCTCAGAGTTGGCTCAATCAATAAATGATAAGTATACTTCAGAAACCCCACACTTGCTCCACTCCTCCTGTCTGATTTTGGGATGGGAGACTGAACAGACCCACTGGGTGGTGGAGTCACTCAATCACACTGAGAATGACATCTAAATAAATAAAGAAAATCAAGCACACCATCTGGGCTCTGCACACAGCATGGGCTCCCGTGCAGCTGCTGGGTGCTGTTTATTCTGGGCTGTCTTGGACAGGGAAGGAGGGACCTGAGTTCAGCTGAGGGTAAAGAAACTTCCAAGTTCCTGGATAGGAACTGAAACTTACTAATGCCTGAAGCCTTTCCCACCATTTGTAACTCCCAGCCCCCCAACTGCTCCAAGTCTACCTGTCCTCAAAAACTCCCCATCCCACTGTCAGGACTTTCAGACACCCCACCTCTAGTCAGTTTCCTAAGCAAGTCCCAGGCTATTTCCCCACGGAACTGAATGAAAAGATTTAGTCAGGCCGGGGGCTGTCACTTTGTTCTTATTGTTTGTATTAGTTCTAATTAAAGCCTCAGCATCTCCTGCTTTCTGTATTAAGATTGGGACAGTGAGCTGCCATGTGGGTTTATGGTGAGGAGTATGAGACAACCCATCTAAAGTGCTCAGCGCAGGGTTTGGAACCTGGTCAGGACTGAATGTGGGTAGTCACTGATTAATGGTGACAGTGTGGATATTCGTGCTTTGTCCCCTCTTCACCGTCATTCTCACTGTCCCCTCCCCTGGGTCACCCTCCATATCTCCCGGTCTGAGTTTTACCCCTGGCAAAGCCCAGTTCATGCAGTTCTTCTCCGGTGGCACTTCCAGGGAGTAGAGGTCTCTCTTTCCCTCCACACAGTATGTCACAGCACTGCTTCTAGCTTCCAGGAAGATCAGTTATTTCTGAAGTCTCAGCAGTCTTGACAAACTCTCATGACAGATGCCTTTGCAGTTTAGGGTCATACCATGGCCAGATTCAGATCTCATTCTGTCCTCCTGGTCATAAGTGAGTACGGTGGCAACCTCCCTGCTTTCTCTGTCCCTTGGAATATTCAAGGTACCTCGTGTGACTTGCCAGGCTCTGGCTGGGATTCAACCTGACATGTTCCTTTATGTTGACAGTTACCCTTTGCAGAATCTGCAAGCTGAGTTAGCAGGGTTTCCTTGATAGGTGGGTAGAAAGAGCTCTCTATTTGCATGCGGTGGTCAAGGGTGCATCCCCTTGATTTCTCAGATGTTTAATGATATGTCATTGGCTTGGTCATACCCTGGGTCTTTAAAATACAATAATTACTAGTTATCAAACCTCCCTATGTACTAATCACTGTGCTAAACTCAGAATATGAGATATCTTATTTACTCCACTGAGGATCTCTATGAGGTAAGTACCATTATTATCAGTATTTTGCAGATGGATAAGTTGAGACTAAGAGAATAAAAGGAACTGATCAAGTTCACAATGCCAGCAAATAGCAGGATGGAGACTTGAGCCCAGAATATCAGACTCCAGAACCAAAGTTCTTAACCAGTATGATATTGAGGTTGTCAGGGTATCACTGAAGTTGTGTGTGTATGTGTCATGAACAACTTCTGCAAGTGTAGGAAAAAATCCAGTGATAGCCTTTGTTCTTTGAAATAAGCAATGATGTATTCAGAACGCACTTTATTTATTTGGAAATTTAATTCTCTGAATGATGACTGATAGACTAATTCAATTCCTGATTTTTAATAAATGTTCTAGTCTAAGGTGAAAAGGAAAGATGAAGATCTCTTACTCAGATAAATATGTGAGCCTCATGAGGACTGTTAGGGGTTTAGCCGACCATGCAGGGCTCTTCGTCTTGTTTGTCTCCAAATAAGAACTAAAGTCTCCCAGCACTGAGCCCTCAGGAAGCAGTCTGGCTGACAGTAAATTCTTCTAAGGGCTCCGGAGGAACCATTTCAATCTCAAGTTTGCTCAAGCGTCGAGAAAGTCGATTGTTCACCAGTCCCACTTGAATGTGGATTTACTCTGCCTGCGGGTGCTGGCCTCTCTGTACATCTTCTTATCTGCATCTCCATAAAATAAATGGTGTGGGTGTGTGGTCTCAGAGAGAGGCAGGTGCCGACGCCCCCTCTCCTGTTTGGAGTCCCCTGCTCCTTGCTCTGTGTCCACAGCTTCCCCCACGGTGGCACTTCATTTGGTTATAACTGGTTGTCATCTATCCTTCTCCTTGACAATGATACAAGCTCTGTGAGGATCCACGATTCCCTACTACACACATTCCTGGATGATTAATACATATGTGGGGGATTAATAAATAAATAGTCCCAGTACAGAACTTTTTCACCTAAGGGATGAACAATTAGAAATATTTTAAGTTTATCTAGAAGGATGATCTGGATTTAAAGGAAGCCTTCCAATTTGCCCTATAGTATCGACACTCACACCAACTGGGACTGGTGTCTTCCCTGGATCATCAAATCAGGGTTTATACTACAGACAGATCCCATGCCTTGACGAGGACATTATTTAGGCTTGCCCAGTGCTCCTCTGCACCTGCATCTTACCCTCCATCCCCTTCAAGCCCCACCGAGGCTGTGTGATGTAGCTTTCAGATTGCACCCCTTCCCCGCCCAGGCATCAAGGTTCCTGGCAGGACTGGTATCCCAGCCTTCTCATCGAGGAGCTCAGTCAGTTAGCCAAGAAATCCTATTCCCTCTTCACTGGTGCTTTCTTGCAGTTGGGCCAAGTCATGGTGTTTCATTAGGATAACAAAAAGGGAGAAAGTCAAACTCTCAGAATGTGAAAGTCTCTCACACAATAAAAGCTGACTGGTAATTTATTGCTGTTCCACCTGAGGGTGACTCTGGGATCAATACACTCTCTAGTTGGACTTCCAGACACTCAATTCATATAGGCTCTCTGTATCATTAGTGGGTTGTACCAGCCAGCTCACCTCCCAGAAGGTGGCCAGTGCCACCCAGCTCATCCCCAGACTGCAAATCTCACGAACAGGCTGTCTGGTTGAGTGGTCTCACCACCTTCTGCCCTCCTCTCTCCGTCTCAGAGACAATTCTACATAATACAGAGTTTCTGCAGCTTGGCCTTTTGGTGGTGCCTATATATTTGCAGAATTTGTCCAAATGTTTCTTCCTTGCTGTGGGGAAGAAGATGTGCATTTCAACTCCCGTTTCATGTCTAGGGAAGTGGGCGTCCACAGTCTGAAAGGCTGATTTATAAGCCATGAGTTGTGACTTTTCCAGCTTAGCTCAAGGGTCCCTGGCCTCCTGCCATCCACAAACCTTCCCAGGCAGAGGCCACACAGCCATGAGGGACTTTGGGGTCCGAGTCTCCATTTTAGCCTGAGTGGGCTCCATTTCCCTTCTTTCTGGATAATGAGCTGCTGGGGAGTCTGCGAACTGTCCTGAGCCGGCCAGTCAACCCTCCCCTTTCACAGGTCTAGCCTCTGGGCACACAGTACCCAGAGCTTTTACACCGGGCTCACCCTGCACACAGTGGGTACCCTTCTCTAAAGCCATGTATTAAACCTGTTTTGTTAGTGACTTTGTTGGGTTCTGTTCACTGGGCATCCGCCCTGTGTATAGCTCTGTGATAGGTTTCAGGTGCTGCAGAAACACAGAGGTGGTTCATGGATTCTTATCCTCAAAGAGTAGCAATCTTAGGGCAGATATGACAGGAGTACAAATAATAAGGAACTGTGGTAAGCCGTAAGTACCATAATGGTGGTAAAAATAAAAGCCCACAGGCATTTAGAAGAGGAGATGTTATTTCTAGGTTGATGAGATGAATTAATTATGCTTAATTTATGAGCTTTATGGTTGAGATCCTTGTGCATGAGGTTTGTTTAAAGAGGGGTGGTAGGAAGCCTACTCGTTCTTGGTTCTTCCCAGAATAAAGTGTTTTCTCTGAATCCCTGCTCTCCACACAGCCTATCACTGGTGGCTGGAACCAGAGAAGCTGCCAGGGGCTCAGTGAGAAGCAAGGAGGAATGGAGAAGAACAGCCACATCTGAGGGGGGCTTCCAGAGGCCACGCTGTCAGAAGTGGAGTGCAAAGTCGCCCACATCCTCCTTGTTGGAGGGACTCTCTCAGGGGCCCTCAGGAAACTGATGAGCCTCCTCCAGTCCATACCCTTGATTGGCAAAACAGGTCCCCATGCTGTCAGCAGTGGTGACAGCTTTCAGACGGGGCATAAACTAATTGTTAAAGACCCCTCAGCATTATTCACGAGGGCGGGAGAATTGGTTTTGGTATCCGGGAAAAACAGCCGTTTGGGTAATTACATTCTGTTTCCCCGAGTCTCCTCTAACACATTAGCGGGAGATAATATTCCACATTCTAAGTCCAGAACCATCCCACAGAGCTGCTATTAAACAGCTGTCACCTTCCTTCCCATAACTGGGCGCGTTTCTCTGCAGGAAGAACGACTCCCTCTGTGTGTGTGTGTCAGCAGCCTCTATCCTGGCATGCGGGGATGTACTGCCGGCAGCGTGGGCAACGCATCATTGTGGGAAGAACACTGCACTCATTGTCCAGAGACCAGTTTCTGGTTTTCAGCAAGTCGTGACTTGCTGTGTGGCCTTGGGTCAGTCACTTAGTCTCTCTGGTGGCTGGCTTGCTGTGAAGTGAGGAGGTGACACCTGTGAGATCTACAGTTTGGGCTCACTGGGTGGGCTCTTCTTTAGCAGAGCAGGGGCTCTAACTCTTGCTTTGGCCTGGGAACACTCAAAATGGATTGGTCACATGATCCTTGGATACTGTGGTCTATCCACTGTCAGCAACCCAGAGAGTGAAGGCTGTGGAGGCACTTGGTCTCAGTTCTTCTTTGCTCCTCACTGACCTAAGGCCTAAGAAGACTGGAAACAAGTTACACTAGGCTCTTCCCTTCCCCTCAATTCATGGTCCATATCAGACCCCTGACCCCACTAAAGTAACGGGAAATTAGGGATAGAAAGATGGAGAAAGGACACAAAGGCTTGGGGGGTAAGACAAGAGGTGGGAAGTGGCGGGATATGGAGGAGAAACAGAGAAAGGGAGAGTATGGATGGAAGCGGGTGCAGGAATGGATGGAGGGTGAGAATTAGACTAGTGTGGGAGAAAGAGGGACAGGCATGGAGAAGGAGGTACTGGAAGGAGGCCAAATACAGGAAAAAGGCAGAGGCTATGGGCTTCCTTGGTGGCGCAGACAGTGAAGAATCTGCCTGCGTTTGGCAGACCCAGGTTCAATCCCTGGGTCAGGAAGATCCCCTGGAGAAGGAAATGGCAACCCACTCCAGTATGCTTGCCTGGAGAATCTCACGGACAGTCAGGCATAGTCCATGGGGTTGCAAAGAGTCGGACATGACTAAGTGACTAACACAAACACAGGGAGGTAAGTGCTGAAAGTTTAAGAAATTCACTCCCTCCTTCCCTTCTTGTTTCCTTTTCTTCCTTCTTTGCTTCTGACAAACACTTATTAGGAACCCACAACCTGACACACAATATCCTACATCAATAGTCTAGGTGCTCAAGGTGCAAACATGGATACAACATGGTCCTTGCATGCACGGGGCTCACAGTATACTAGGAGGAAGCAGAGTGTTTACTATGTGACTAGGTGTGGAAAGACTATCATAGGAGGGGTGTGTACATGGCAAAAGGAATGGATCGATTCTACTGGCAGAGGGAGGGCCAGGGAGGCTTCATGGAGATGGATGGGTCTCAAGATGGGAAGAATTTCTGGGCTCTTCTATATGCAGCTTCCCCTCTATAGCTTTGTTGAATTATCTTCACATAAGTCCTGAGTTAGTCACTCTAGTTTCCATATTTCCATGACGCTGTGAAACAATTTTATCTGCATTCACTGCACTGTATTGTAATCACTTCCTTTCATGTCTGTCTTACTCACTGGAGTGAGCTCTTTAAAGCTTAGAAACTTGGCTTAATTGCTTTTATATTTATATTGCCCAGGACCTAGCATGGAGCCAGCAAACAGCAGATGTCAACAGAAACCACCCCCTACACCCCAAACCCCCTAAAACAGTAACAAAACCACATTGACTGGAAGTATTAGGCATATATAATTTCTTTTCCAATGGTTCCCATTCACATGGGTTACCAGAACAACTAACTTTCTAGCCAGTATTTCTGTCGCATTGCTGACATTTTATGTGGAAAAAGGTTAAGGTGTTTCTCTGAATGCTTTCATTAACATCCACGCCTTTTCCCCATCTTTCCCCCACCTCTCACTTCCCTTTCTTTTGCACCTGTCTCTTCTCCTCTCTAGGGATCCTGAGTGGAAGTGGGTGAGCCTGTTTCCCTTTCATCCTGGCTGTCTAGAGCCTTTCCCTATGAGTGTGAGGTTTCAGGGATCTCTTCTCAGGCATAACTTGGGCTGTGTACTAACATAATGAATCAATGGCTCTGGGAATGTCTGTTTCCTGGGAACACAGACCCCACTTTGGCTTCCTCATTCCTGGGGACTTTATCCATTGCTGCTGGGCTACTTTTTGGAAAACAACATATCCAGGGAACTGGGAGGCATGACCTTTTCCATGGATTGGTGCATTTCTGAGCTCATACCACTCAGCCCCGAAGAGGCTGGTCTCTTGACTCAGAAGTCAAGTGTAGGTGGAAGTCACCTGTCCTCCTCAGAAAAGCTTCACTTCTACTGGGACATGTCTGCTGGGTCTATGAGCTCCCTGAACCACTGTTACCCTGAATCTAAGACACAGATTTGTTGCTTGTCTAGACTGTAGTTCATGTGGCCTATGCACAGGTTACTCAGGGTATTTTGCTGAAGGAATTGTGTCTTTTAATCTTTACACTCAATGATGGACACATTTTAAAAAGAGAAATAAATAACTTCAATTCATCATCCCTACTGTGAAAGCAGGATATTTGGAAAGCTGTACCGTTTGAGTCAACAATTCAGACTCAGTCATCTCTTCAGAAAGCTTATTAAGAAATGTATAGAAGAGACCAGATTGCAACCTGTAAAAAGCATTGGGAGAATATAATACCTTAGCTGGAAACTGGGGTACTGCTGCTGTGAACTGACACCCTCACCCCTACAAGACTTCTTTCTTCCTCCCATCTTGGGAGTGAGATTACAAAACTCTCTAATGATCTCGCTAAAATAAATCTAAGACCTTAAAAATGTCATCCAGTCTCACAGTCCTTCATTATTATGGGCCATAAACATATATTCAAAATGGGAAAAATCTAAATATGACTGAGTTAATGTTCTACATTGAATTGAAGACTTTCATGAAGAGATTAATTAAAGGGAGGCTTCTATCCAGACTCCTGTATCTAAGAGCTAGCCCACCTCCACAGCCAACATTTGGCATCCTCAGACCTAGAACAGAAGTGCTCAGCTTGGGTAATGATCACATTGTCTCATGGCTCCGGGAAAGGGGAACGAAGTGGTGTGAAGAGCTATGGTGATTTCTCTGAGACAAAGGACAGGTGTTGACCTGGGGAAGGTTCCAGACAACGAGGTTGGCTTGCTGTGGGCCTCATGTCACTGCTTAGGAAAGCTGGAAGCCCCTAGCACACCTACACTAAGAAATTCTGCCAGTTCTTTCTGAAGGACACACTGTCCTTTAAAAAATAGCCAATGATCATTCCTCAGAAGTGCCCAGGTTTTCACTGTCAAGGAAACTGAAGCCTGCTGAGGGATCCTTGCCAAGCTCTTCCTTAGCAAAATGAATGAAGGAGAGCTGGAGCTCAAAGTGGTGGTTAGAAGGCCTCCCAGAGGCTGGGTGAAGCTGCCCTGGTAGAGATCAAAGGTGGAACAGGGAGCAAGTGTGGGTAATAGAGTGACCCTATCATGTCACTGGGCTTCCCTGATGGCTCAGAGGTTACAGCATCTGCCTGCAATGCGGGAGACCTGGGTTCGATCCCTGGGTCAGGAAGATTCCCTGGAGAAGGAAATGGCAACCCACTCCAGTATTCTTGCCTGGAGAGCCCCACAGATGGAAGAGCCTAGTGGGTTACGGTCCTCAGTGTCGCAAAGAGTTGGACACGACTGAGTGACTTAACTAACTAACTAACATGCCGCTTGTTCTCATTAATTCATTTATCTAGTTATTGTTCATCTATCAAAGACATTTTTTATTGAGGATTTATTATGCTTCATGTATCAGGCCATCGTGTGAGCTGGTAGGATCCATTTTGGTGAGTAGGGGCAAGAAGGAGAATTTCTTGCCCCATTTTGGTGAGTAGGGGCAAGAAATATATAGAACTCTAAAAACAAAGAAGGAAGAGAATTTTTTGAAAATTTCCTGTGCCATTTTCTCACACAGGTTGTCTCATTGAGTCTAAGCCCATCCTTGCAGAGTTGGCATTAAAATGATTCTCATTTTATGATGAGAAGTAGGCAATGCTTAGAGGGGCTGAGTTCGGTGAGTGCTCTGTGTGGTTCCAAAATCTTCTTCACAATGGGGTATGGTCCTCAGAGAGTGTGCCATCTAGATGGGCAGGGACACATTCTCAGGGAAGAATCAAGAGTTTGTATACACTCTATTACCTCAAACAGACTAGTTATAAAAGTGAAATCACTTTCTATGAGAAGCTGTGAGCAGTGGATGCCTAAGGCTAGTAAGTGCAGTTAGAGCAGTTTAAATGACGATCCTGCAGGAAGTTCTCAGCTGCTGGGGGATGATGAGATGAGATGATATGAGAGTTCTGATGGTTCTTGATGAATACATTGGGCTGGGACCCACGGAATGACCATCCCTGGCTTGTTCAGAGGACAGGTTGTTGATCTGGTGGGTTGGAGTGGGATTAAGTCAGAGGTCAGTCAGATGGAGAAGCTTGGGGCAGAGAAGAGAGAATTCAAGGTCTCTGAACTTGACTCTACAGGTTATAGGAATCTTGAGAAGGAAACAGATGAAGAGGTGCTTTCAAAGTATGAATCTGACCATCATAGAACCCAGACTGGGTTTGTTTTAGGCTGAGATTTTTTGTGAGGGGAGATTCTGGGGTGGAACACAGAGATGCACACACAGTACTGTGGGGCTCTGACCATGACTCAGGGTGACAGTCCACATCCAGAAGGAATGGATGTTAGCTGCACCATCTTAGAACTTCGAAATATTTAGAGGTCTTTGTCTCCCATCAGAATAGTCGTGGGAACTCTTTCCAGGAAGATCATTGAAAAGGGGAAATTGAAAGCTCTCTCTGGGGATTATTTAGCTGGAGGCACAGCTGGACAACTGGAGTCAGGATCTGTGATAATACAATATTATCATGATTGGGATTCCCAGGTGGCACTAGTGGTAAAGAACCTGCCAGCCAATGGAGGAGACATAAGAGACACGGGTTCCTTTGCTGGGTCGAGAAGATCCCCTGAAAAGAGCATGGCAATCCACTCAGTATTCTTGCCTGGAGAATCTCATGGGCAGAGGAACCTGGCAGGATAGTCCATAGCGTTGCAAGGAGTTGGACATGACAGCAACTTAGCATGCATGCATTATCATGATTAGGATAACTATGATTCAAATTATGATGATATTTTGGGACATCCTCTGAGGTTTCTTTCTCCTGAGCTTTGCAGACACATTCCCTTACTTCCATTTAGAGAGTTGTTATTGCTTTCTCCAGGCATTGCCTTGGATGGGGGAGGCCACATACACTTGAAAATAACAGATTTTCAACAGTAAGATCAGGACTTTTTCAAGAGCAAACTAGACCTTGGAGTCAAAAAATTGAGTCTTGAGTATCTGGAACCAAGAATGGATAAGACTCCAAAAACACAGGCCTTAAACCTCATACATAAAAATCACAGAGTGAGATAGAATATACAATGGTGTGGAATAGACCCCATAGACGATTAGAAAAGGAGAACAAATGATGTGGCTCTGCTAGCGCAGCAGGGGCTATGCATTTCCTACCCGGGGAAAGGCTTGGCCCGGTGAGGGCTGGGAAAGAGACAGAGACCAGGAAGCTTGAGGGGATTTGCAAACGGGAAGACCTGTGTGCCCTGGGTTAGCCCCGGGCTGCTTCAGTAGGGTCAGGAGAGAGGGATGGGGCAGGTGGGAGGCTGAGGGCAGAAAGGGCCCCTGAACCCAGAGCAGCACAGAAGGGTGTCAGGAGCCTCAGTGTCTCCTTCAAGGAGCCCAGAGGTGGCTAAGTGGGTGTGGACAGAGCTGGAGAGGCTTGTGGATAGGGCTGGAGTGATCCACACGGACCTGCAAGCCAGGACTCCCTCCCTCAGTCATACTCAGGAGCCTGGCTCAATGACCAAAGACCAACAGGGAGTGAATGAGTCTCTTAGCAAAGGCCAGAGTACATGGTTCTTTCATCACCAACTGGCACAGGGCCTTCCCACTGTTACTTGCTCCCCAGAGGAATGGGAAGGGCAGAGGGGAGGAGTCTGAACTAGCCAAAAGGGACAAAGAAAATTCTAGTTCAGAGCTGACTCTTAGAGTTGACTCTAGATTAAGCTATTTGCCATCCACAGAAATGGGAGCCAAGTGAAGTTTAATTTGTAAGTTTTGCATATAGACTGCAAAATTTACATCCTCTATGTGATATTTAAAATCCTTTCCAATGGGCTGCTTCTCACATCTGGTTTGGATTTTCTTCCCTGCCATAGCTTTCCTCTTAGGTGTGCCCTTTTCCTGGGCTGAGCATGAGCTGGTCTTCTCTCTGAAGATACAAGCTGAGACAGAAGGTTCCAGTATGCTTATCACCCATTAATACTTTATCAGGATACGGTGCATTCCATTTATTTCAATTAAAACCTCTTACTGAACATCTGGTCTGTGCCAGGCTCTTGTGCTGGATGGTGAGGATCTGGCATGAGGCTCTGTGGGCAGTGGGGAACAGAAATATATAGATGTTAAAGCCAATTTCTAATCTTTCCAATGCTGAGAAGTAGTAGGAAGAGACTGAAGGAAAAAAAAAAATGGGATAGGATGTAAAAAGCCATGACTTGGTGACTTGGTAATTTTACAGCCCTAACTTCTTTGGGTTCCAGTATGCTACCCTGTAAAACTGGGGGTAGTTGGGAGGGGGGATTAATTTAGGTCCTTTCCAGAGCTAAATGATATCAAACTTGTGATTTGCAAAAGTGAAGAACTGTAGAGTTCACTGAAGCTGTAGAAGGCAAGCGAGTTGATAGAATACAGCCACTACAAGCACCTCTGCTCTTTGATTCCTCTGTAACATCCTCAGAGCCACCTCAAAGTCCTACTTCGAGTAGATAACGTGGAGGTGAGTACATCACGGATCAACAGCCTGTCTAGTCCTGGTGGCGTTCAGGACTCCAGAAGGGGTTTCTAGATGGTGTATACTGGAGGGCCCACTCTTGCAATAATGATAACAATAAAAATAATAATATTAATGATTATTATTATTATACTGGCAGGGGAGAATCTGGAATGTAAGCTTATGCTATGGGTGTGTTTGTCTGCCTACACTTACAAAGTAGAAGGTCCACCTAAATGACTAAGGGGACATCTGAAATCATCTGCAATGTTGATACATTTGCCTTGTTTACACTTTCCAGCTGCTGATCTCAATTTTCCACTCTGCTTTGCATTCACAGACACTTTCCACACTGCTCCCTCTTGACTCATTTGTTCATTCACTCATTTAACACTCTGCAAAAACTCAAAGAGCCCCTATTGCACTACAGGCTTTGAACCAAGTGCCAGGGATACAGAGATGAGGTGGCAGGCTTGCAACTTAGCAGGAGGGGAAAATAACAGAAGCGAAAGTCAGAAAGACTGTGGATGATCCACATGAGTCCTACAAAGCCTTGCTGAGCTCTGTGGACAGAGCTCACACCACATGAATGGAGTTGTCTGCATTGGAACCAAAGGCTGGGGTGGGGTGTGGGAGGAGAAGTTCTACAGCTGACAAAAGAGCCCATAATAGAGACTGTGACTGTGTGACTCCTTTTCTATTTTTTGTCTCTGAAAAGCAACAACCAACAATTAGAGATTGGGGAACCTCATATGTCATCAGAGCCTCTGATGAAGATGTACCAGATAATATAGAAACATGGAAGAGCAAATAAAGATTTTTTTAAATCTAGAAAAGCCTAAAGAGTTTGGGTTCTTTAATAAGGTCTCCAACCTTGGTTCTGGAAGGCTGGGTTTCTATTGTGGAGTTCAGTTACGAGATGGTGGGAAGATGGGAAGCCCAACTGATGCATCTGCACATATCCCAGGTAGGGAGATCCCACCTTCCTTAATCAATGAAGATCAGAATCTTCAACTTTGGTCCAGAAAGAGAACTTCACAGTGGGGGGAGTGGCTAGATCTCAAGACTTGGCTCCCTCCCTTCCTCTTTTCTTCCCTCCTTTCCTCCCTCTTTTTTGAAGATTAGTCATTTCCCTGGAGATTCCTATAGATCACTACTACCATCTTCAATCCCGTCTCAGGAGTGACATTTAAAACGTTTAAGACCCTAGATGGTGCCCATACAAAACTCTTGGACTACAACCAAGGTAAGCTGGAATGTTCAATGTGACTCTACTGAAGACTGGGAAAGACAAGGGACAAAAACTTCAGGTATGCCCCATGAGCTTAGACTATGTGTTTTGCTGACCCCAGAAGAGAGTTCTCCTAAGCCCAGCGACTTTTCCTTCCTGGCTTCTACTGTCTTCCCATGCAGTGAGTGCAACCTCAGCTCCAGAAGCCAAGAGCTCACTCCCATTTCATTTCTTGACCCTTGGAGAAAAATACCAGATCCTTTTATCTACCTAGATCCTTGCCTTTGCCATGTGATCAACACCAGGAAAGACTTCCATCTTAGATAAGACCTCACTCAACTAAAGATGGTGATCTTGTCCCTAAGGCACTCTTTAGAAATCCCACATCCAAATGTCCCTCAAAACCTCTCCCTATTCCTGAGCATGTCTGTGCCTTTCTCTCTCTCTCTCTTTGTGTGTGTGTGTGTGTGTGTGTGAGAGAGAGAGAGCATATGCATTGCAGGTGGGTGAGGTCCTGAATGAGAGGTGACAGGTTCATGAAGGGAAAGGAGGAAACATGGGGGAAGGGAAAAAGGAGGAGAGGAGAAAATCTCTGCTTAGAATAAGGAGGAAAAGACAGGAAGACTCTACATATGCACGCCCCAGGTCCATCCCAGCGAATCCAACCTGCCTGTCTCAGCTTCTATCCGTGGGTGCAGAGCCAGAGGTCTGTGCCTGGAGTGAAAGCGGAGCAGGCTCACTGAAAACTGAAGTGGCCACAGAGATTCCATGGCCCGATTTTCTTCTTCTCACAAGGAAAGGAAGAAAGTTGAGAAGAGACTGGGTTAACAGACAAACAAAAAGAGGAAGACACCCAGAGCCTGGGGGAGACAGAAGAAAGAGAGGCCGAGGGTGGGGAGATGTAGGGATAGGCCATCCGCAGGATGCCCAAACAAACAACTGAGAAGGGAAATGATCTGTCTGCCTTTACCTATTTCTTATCACAGAGTAAACAAAAGGTAGGACTCTGAATGGAGTGGAAGCTTCGGCATTGCACAAGCCACACGTAAGGGATGAGAGAAAGGAATGGGAAAAGCACCACTTCAGGAGGACAGCAGAGACTGGCTCGACATCAGGCCTCTGACATTAGTGTACATACGTGCCCTATGTATGACATGAGAGCACATGACAGCCAGTGAGCAAAAATCTGCGTTTGCATACTAACAGGAAAGAAAAATATCATTCCTGAGATGGTAAGATAAGCAGAAAAACATTCTCTCCTTGTAATTTGCATTACGAGGAATACTTTCCATTCTTATCCATATAATGTAATTCTGGGCATTTCTCACCCTAGCTTTATAAACTCACGGGCCCAAGTTCATAGGACAGAGACTTTGGGCATTCTCACAGGCTCACCTTGACCTCTGGGGCCTATGGCGCAGGGAGCTTGCTTCATTCCCGGCCCTCCCAGAGACCCAAGTGACCTTCTCCCTTCTACTGCTGCACCTAGCTGTGACAGCTCATTCTCCTGCCCTGTTCTGTACTTCTGAGTCATAAACCTACAGACAGGCTGCCTCCTGACCCCAGACTCAGGCTACCTGTCCCTGGAGCAATGGGGAGCTCATCAGAGTCAATGTTCTCACTATATTTACATTTCACAAACGATTGAAAGGATCAGCTTATAAAAGCAAAAGAAAGGCAAGGCATTTAACCTCTCTGGGCCTTTTAAGACAACAGACTTATTATGTTCATGTGAATTTCCTGGAAGAAGCCTCTAATTAAAGCTTATTGCCTCTCAGCTGCCATTGGCTGGCAATATGGCTTGTCCTTCCTGTTCATTAGAACAGAAGGGCACCCCAGCGTGGTTGTAGCATCACAGAGCCCATGCCCACCTTCCGGTCCACTCCCCCAGTGAGCTCAGGAGGATCCCAGTGCCGCCATGATGACCCCATCACCCCCCTGAGTGTGAGCTGGGATCCAGATAGGGTATTACACCCATGTTCTTAAAGGAAATGGTAAGACCCTGCTGTACCAGCTGCATGAATGATTAATGAGGGGTAATTAGTCAGTGTTCATTAAGCATTTTCTAGATACAAAATTCTGGCTAAGAGCTAAATGAAGAAGCAAAAGCCAAAAGACTTTGCATTCACCCACACGCTGCTGAAAGAATCCCAGAATGATGGAGCTGAGAGAACGAGGGATCCCAGAGACCGTCTGTCCTGTGGTTTGCAAACTCTACACTGCAGGGCTTTCCAGGCAGCTGCAGAGCAACTAGTCTCTCAGTGTTTCTTCCCCAAACAAATCACAACAAGAAAGGCAAACTAAAGTTCCACAAAAACCATGCTCACAGCATGACTTCAAGACATAGAATGGCAAAAACGGCAAAATAACCATGAGGGAAGAGAGAAAAAGCCTCATGTCCCAGCCACTTAGGTTCCAGTGCTCTGAGTCTATGCCCCTCAGCAAGCAAAGCAAACGGCTTCCTCAGCCCACACCACCCTGGAAGTTGCTGAGTCCCTGCAGTGAGGAGCCCTGTGCAGGGGTCCCAGGAGAGAGGAAGTAAAATGTTTCCCAGGTCTTCAGATAAAGGTTTAGAATCCCCTTCCTGTATCCTCTTTCAAACCAAACCAAACCAAACCAAACCAACTCTGAGATTAATTCTGTCCTTGAGGAAATTTAAGAAGCTTTAGGTCAATGCACAGGAGACTTTGCAGTTCAATATTTGGTTAGTCTGTCCCTGACCAGTTACCTAAATTTTAGGAACTCAGCCTTTCTCTGCCTCATTTGGTAGCTTAGGGCCCCGCTGCTGGTTTCTGGTGTCACCGGAGTTCTGCCTGCCATCCTGCCTGTCCTCCATGGCTTGCACTGAGAGGATACCTTCCCTTTGGAGCCTGCTTGACCCCAGACCTGGCTGTACTTCCTCTGACCCATGTCCCTCTGTCCCCCTGAAATGGTACTTCACCAACATGTCCTCTGATGTTCTCCCAATGGCAGAGAAGGATGAAGTCACCTTCCAGAATCTGGGGGATCGCTATAAACAGAAGGTATTTTATTGGTTGTGTACAGTTTGCACTGGAGCCCAACATATAGCCTGCTAATTTCAATAGAAAATGTCCCCCGACTCCAATCTGGAAAGACATACCATGTTGATCTGTGGGTTTGGACACTCCCAGAACATCACTACACAAGCATCCAAGTGCGAGAAGTATTGGCCCCACTTCACCCCAAGCCACTTATTGGATCCTGGCCCCTCCCAATTTGCCTATAGCCAAATGACTTGAGCCATTTCCTGTGTGGATGACGTTCTGGAGGCAGTGCAGTGAGGCTGATCTCAGACCTATTGGGCAGTTATCTTGTCCCTCCTCTAGTGGATGTCCTTAGACTTCACTGAGCCTCTGAGTTGTGCAATTCACTATGGCTGATTTTCCTTGATGACTCATACCAACTGTTTGTGTAATAGCATAGTTAATTAAGAGTTGCCGAGGCCGTTGGCACAACACTACCATGACACACTCTTTGGACTTAGAGAAGAGTATAACTAACCATGTTTGGTTTCCCACTAGGTTCCAGGCACTGTTTTACGTAGGCATACAGACGAACATATTCAAACCCCACAGGGACCCTGGGGCAGGTACCATCCATCATCTTCGTTTCACACATGAATGATCTAGGACTGCAGGGTATAATGGACACGTGGCACCCAAACAACTCAGGACCCAAATCCATGTTTTCCTCATCCAAGTCCTATCCTCCTTCCACTATTCATTATGTGGTATCCGTTCTTTCTGTTGCATCTTTTTGTTCATTTCACCTGTTATGGCTTCTATCAAAGAATGAAAGAAACAGGAGGCAAGGTTGGAATATACGAATTTTGCTGTCAGCTCTTTCAGGAAGATGAAACGGGGGTGGGAGAGGTGGTGGATTGAAATCAATGTCCAAACTGACACTTCTCTTATTATCTCTGGAATTAATTTATCTGGGTCCACCCTGTTTGCCTCACAGCTCCAGGGCCAGGTTTTACAGAATGGCTACAGAGGGACCTTAGAGATCCAAAGAGGGAACACAGTTTCACCAAGCCCCTCATTCATCACCATCTGGAGCAGTAGTCTCATTAATAACTGGGGTTTAATCCTCCACATTCAAAGAGACTCCCATTACCCAAAACAATAATTTTTTTAATTACCCAAGCAGAGTGGCAATCGCATATTGAATACTAAGAATGATTTAAACTAATAAATACTTTTGGAAGTTCCTTGAACATTTTAATGAATTAAAAATGATGAAATATTTATAAGCAGTAACAACACCATTTAGTACCATTAATAAAATAAATACATTAGTCAGAGAATGGAATTCATTGCTATTTTACTACTAGACATTGATGTCAATGACTGAATATTATTCCAAATTACTTGTAAAATAGACCAATTATTTTAGTGTGATTAATCTTTTCAATTATTTCTTTTATGTAGTTGTAATTTGAAAGTAATTTTCTTTTGGGAGTACAATGACCTCAGCACACTGGTTCCTTATTTATTTATATTTTAAAACCTTCTGTGTCTGCCCCCATTTCCAGGTGATTTTTCAATGGTTGAATATTTAAAACAGTCACCCAAGCAATCATTCTTGTTCCTAAGCACTTTGTGGGGGCATTTCTAGTTGGCTTTATTAGTGATTATGAGTAAGCCATTCCAGAGTATAAAAGTCTCTGCCAACAGCAGCTATGCATCAGAAGGGAAAGGAGGGGTGGACAAAGTTCTTTCCTGGTTCCACCATCTGGGGCCTGGCTGTTCTAGACTCCACGCTTAGTTGGCTTGATGAGGCAGTGTAATAGGCAGGTCAACGTACTTTTAGGGTCTTCCCTGGACTTTAGCCATCCCCATGGGATTAAACAGTCCTTTTCCTTTGGGGATACCATGGATTCTGTGCACTGAGTCACAAAAGAAAAAAACTGACTTTATTAGAGATAAAAGCATACAGAAGTAGCTGCCTTGGAAATCAAAATGTAGATCTGGGTTGTCAGGATCTCTGTTGGAAATGGGGTAAACTCTCCCTTGGCCCAACTGTTCAGACAAGGCCCAAAGTGAAAGTGAAATGTAGATTCAATTTACATGCCAATTAGAAAATTATTAGGGAATATTAAGGGATTATTATTAATATTATATGTGATAAGGATACTATAGTTTTTTAAAGAGTCTTTATCTTTTAGAGGTATATGCTGAAATGTCTGTGGATAAGATAATATAATGCCTGGGATTTAGGAAAAACAATCTGGGAAAGGAAGAGTGCAGTGGTGGGTTACAGCCAGCTCATACTCACTGGCAAGAGCTGACTGTTACATTTTCAGAAATCTTGCGAGCTAGCTGATAAACACTTACTACTGAAAATTAAATGCTATAAACTGACAATTAAATAAAATATATGATTAAAAAGATAATATATTAAATGAAAACAAATAGCAACAACATAAATGAAAGGTGGGTAGGACCCTGCCAACATATAACTCACCATGGGCTAGTCCTACAGAATTATTTAGCCCTGGTTCCTGAATGGGGACATTCAGCTCAGACAGGGGACATGGGAGAGAGAGGGAGATGGTATTTATTGTGCCAAGCACTGTGCTAGGGGGTCTACACACAAAATCAGTTTTAATTTCCCAAAACCCATAATTATACATTATTAGTTCCACTTACTTATGAGGAAAACAAAACTCACGGATGGGAAAAAAAAAAACCTCTTCTGAGATCAAAAGGTTGGTAAATGATGGAACTGGAATTCCACACTCATTCTGATTCCAAAGCCTGTAATCTCTCTCCTACATTGTAACAAAAAAATCTTTATTCACTACTTACCATGGGAGAAACACTGTTAGTTGCTAATTGGGATATAGAGATTTTTTTTAAAAAGGCACAGTCTTTTTAAAAATAGAACCTAGCATCTATTGAGCAAGACACATAAATAACCCTAGAAAGAAGTAGGCTGTTTTAAAACAGAAATATATAGAAACACAATTCTGGGCTGAGATTTCTGGGAGAAGACAGTATTTGAGCAGAAATCTGAAAGACATGGAGGACTGGGAGAAGCAGATATTAGGAATGGAGGGGGCATAACTAAAAAAAAAAGCTTAAATGTGGTAAGGCGCTCAGGGAAATGTGAGTAGATCTCAGTGGCTAAATGAAATTTTAGTCATTCTAATGCCTATCTTTTAAAGAGCACAGTCCACAGGTAAATTGCAGGCAAGTTTTAGAGATCGGGAGTTAAGAAGGGGAATGTTTGGTAACCGAGGTTCACCTTCCACCTGGAAGTCGCAGTGAGAACTAAGTGAGGACATCAGGCTGTGGCTTGGGTTCTGGTCTGGTTTTCACTTCTAAGCAATAGATCCACCACCGCATGATTGATTCAGTCCCTTGAAGAGACCAACCCAGGTGGTGGCCACCTGGATGCTAGCATCAGGTTGGCGATGCTGCAGCTCCCATCACCCACTTGGCACGTTGTTGTCATTAACATGAAATGTTTGCAAGAGGCACCAGAAGAGTCAATTTATTTCTGTAAATGGTAGTTTCACCATGAGAAACTGAGCGGCAGAGAGGGAGTAGCTTCATTTTCAAAGACTTGAGGCCAGAGAAGTCAGGGAGCTCAGGGCAACATCCACAAACACACCTCCACAGCCATCCTCTCCTTTGACCGTCACGATTAAGGTCAATTTGGGGACAGCCGTTGACATATTGTTATTCCTATTTTAAATTAAAAAACAGTGTGCCAATTCTGGGGGAGACCTGATGACTCTTTTGACCCATGGTGTTGCATTGCTTGTTGTTGTTTAGTAGCTCCGTCATGCCTAACTCTTTGCGACCGTATGGACTGTAGCCAGGCTCCTCTGTCTGTGGAATGCTCCAAACAAGAATACTGGAGTGGGTTGCCATTTCTTCCTTCAGGGGATCTTCCTGACTCAGGGATTGAAAGTAAAAGTGTTAGTTGCTCAGCTGTGTCCTACTCTTTGCGACCCCATGGACTGTAGCCTGCTAGGCTCCTCTGTCCATGGAATTCTCCAGGCAACAATACTGGAGTGGGTTGCCATTCCCTTCTCCAAGGGATCTTCTCAACCCAGGGATCGAACCTGGGTCTCCTGCATTGTAGGCAGATTCTTTACTGTCTGAGCCACCAGAGAAGCCCAGGAGTCAAAAATGTTTCTCAGGCTTGGCAGGTGGATTCTTTACCACTAGTGCCGCCTGGAAGCTCTGGAAGTAGTCTACGGCAAGTGAGAGGTGGATGCTTTGCCACTAGTGGCACCTGGGAAGCCTAAAGAGGTGGAAGAGAAAAAAATGAAAGTGTTAGCCGCTCAATCGTGTCTGACTCTTTGCAACCCCACTGACTGTAGCCTGCCAGGCTCCTTGGTTCATGGAATTCTCCAGGCAAGAATAGTGGAGTGGGTTGCCATTCCCTTCTCCAAGGGACCTTCCCAACCAGGGGATTGAACCCAATTCTCCTGCATTGCAGGCAGATTCTTTACTGTCTGAGCCACCAAGGAAGAGGTGGAAACATGACTTAAATTCCCTGACTGCTGGTTCAGCATTCATTTTGTGTTCTTTCTGAGAAAGGTGCATTGTAACTAGTTTGGAGGAAGACATCTCTACATATGGAGCACCTATTCAATACCTTGGGTAAACTAAATGTAAGTCAGGGATGCCTTTTGGGGAGCAGTGTTTGTCCCAAGTAGAATAGAGATCTTAAAGCCATCACATCAAAACTCAATCTTAAGACAGAAACAAGTTTATATCAGGGTCACTATGCATTTAGTTTAGTACTGCTCAGTAAATACCTGTCGTATGAATGGGTGAATGCACAGACGGTTGGATGAATGAGTCTGCTACACAGAGAGCTTTCTGCTGGCAGTCCGAAGATAGCATTCCACAGTAATTTCCTTTTACTAATACAAGCACAGACTAAGGAGGGTGCTGGGGTGCTGCTTGCTTTTGGAACAGAAAATGCCCAGTTTGGGCCAGGCTGCCAGGAGCCCATGAGGTTATCCTTCATTTTACCCAGCTGGATTTTGGATCTTACTCTAAAGGCTAATTGGTTCCACACGGCTGGCCAAATGTTGGAATCTGTTTGTGTAGCTTCTTGCATTTTGTCTTGTCCCCTCTTTGTCTAAGGAGGATATCCTCCAGTGCCCATCACTGTCTTTGATAAAGTAAGAAGAAAGAGAAGGGAGAGAGGGCCAGGTGATGCCATGCGTGTTTCATTGGAAACAATCATACCAGTTCCATACTTAGCATCTCAAAGCCAGGACCCACAGTGACAAAAATCTGTCTGGAGAAATGGCCCATATTCAAAGTGCAATAGCCTTGGGCTTAGTCTTAATCATTTAAAGAAGATTTGGTTAATGTAATTCCATTTTGCTATTACATTTTAAATAAGTACAGTATAATAGAATCAAAAAGCTGGGGTTAATAGGAGAGTTAAAAACCAGACTGTCCAGCAACTCTCAAGCTGTACTTCATGAAAACCCAACTGGAAGGTTTGTCAAAGACTCACCTTCACTTCCTCTAGGGCAGCTGTACTTGTGTGATTTTATATACTGGATTTTTATATAAGACTTTGTTTGAATTGGACTTCCCTGGTGGCTCAGACAGTAAAGTGTCTGCCTACAATGTGGGGGACCTGGGTTTGATCCCTGGGTTGGGAAGCTCCCCTGGAGAAGGAAACAGCAACCCACTCTTGCCTGGAAAATCCCATGGACGGAGGATCGTGGTAGGCTACTGTCCATGGGGTCGCAAAGAGTTGGACACGACTGAGCGACTTCACTTTCACTTTGCTTGAATTAAGAGTTAAGCCTCTAAAAAATGTTTGAAGACTGTGGATCTAGTTTACACGTCCTCATTTTAGGGACGAAGAGGTTAAGATAGCTGTCATCTCCCACTCTCTCGGGACACATGTTTTAAGGCGTCTGCAATGGTCTGACTGCGTTGGATTCCTCTCCTTTCCTGAAGTACAGAAGTCAGTGAAATCACCCTTAGCACCATGGTTAGTGTGAGTGAGGATTCTGACACCCTCTCTGAATGGATTAGAAGAGGTAATGTGTATGACAATGTCTTGATAGAGTAAGGGACCACGAGTACTTCTTGGTAAGAGGTCTGTTAGTGAGCTGAATGTGGCTCTGATCTGGGAAATTTCAGTTCTGATTCTTGTAGGTTCATGAAAGAACTATGGTCACCTGCAATAAAACGTGTTTTGGCTTACATCCTTGATTTTCACAGATGGGGGACCCACTATTGATAAGGGTGTGGTGGTCCTCTTAAACTGCCTTTGACCCGTCTGGGCAGGGAAAGGGAAATTCTGAACTGGTTTCTTAGAAAAACTGAGAACTTGATGACCATGAGATGGAGGTAGAAAGCACATTGGGCTAATCAGTAATTTAGTATGTTAAAGTTCAAGGTAAATTTTTGAGTGTTTGTGCATTCAGTTTCCACACGGTGAGGGAGGCAGATTAGATGCTTTCTGGGGTCCTTCCACAGGTAGCACTGGTGTGTGGCAGCTAACAGCATGGATGCTGGAGCCAGATGGCCTCCATTCCAATACCAGCTGTGAGACTCTGGGTACATGACTTCAGTCTCTGTGCCTAGTGATGATAATAATAATGTACAGCTCACAGTGTTATGAATGTGCACAGAACAGGACCAGGCACATAGGAGGTGCTAGGTGGGTGTTCACAATATATAATTTTATGAGCACACTGACCATTTTCAAGTCCTTTTCAAGATGCTAGTCCTGCTGTTCTGACATATTTTTCAGTAGGTGCCTCTGAACCTGAGGGGTCCCAGTGAGTGTACTGCATAATCCTATGCTTCAGTTGTCTGTTGAAGAAAGGTCATTATGAAAGGGTTAAGGATTCCCTGGGAGCCTGGGCATGTAGGGGTTGATATCCCTGCCCTCAGTACTGAATACATATACCGCTCTTTCAAGATGAGGGGAAAAAACCTCTTCCAAGTAATTTCCACTCACTGCTAGTTTCTTTTGGGAGTAATAGGGTAATAGCTCAAAGCTATAAAAGCAGGAACAGCATTTATCAATTGATTGATTAGCTGATCAGTCAACAAATATTTACATCATGTTTCTTATATGTTTAGCATGGTGCTAACTGTACCCTGGAGAAATAAAAGCAATATAAGACAAGGTTCTGAACCTCATTAGGGCCCCAAAGGGACTAACTGAGAAATAATTATAAAATAGCCACTAAATTTAGATGCAGAGAGCAAAGTCTTCCAAGAATAATTTCTTTAACTGTGAGTGATGTTCTGGAGGGTTTGGGCCCCAAGCTGGATCTCAAATGATGAATCAGTGTTCAAGACATAAGGCCTGGGATCAAGCAGGCATTATCGGCATAGTGTACAGAACACCAGTCTGCTAGAGGAGAGGTGTGGGGAAACAGAGGGCATAATGTTGGGCAGGTACAGAAGGGCCAGATTGTAAATGACTGTGGATATCAGGCAGAGGCACTGTGGCTTCCCAGGCAGGACTGAGAAGTGGTGAAAGTACCAAGGTCAGAGTCAGGGTGGTCCTGATGTTAATCCCAGCTCTACCATCAACCAGCTGGGTCATCTGCAGCCATCACTTTTCTGGCCCCAAGAAATGAGTGAAGTGGTCCAGCCCAACCTTCATATTTCTGATGTGGTAGACAATAAGAAGTTACTGGAACCTCATGAAAATGCCACAAGCAAAGGGACTTTGGAGGAGATTTATCTGGTAATGTGTGAAGGATGGATAATGGTATCAGGGAGACCAGCTGGCTATTGCTAAAGTCCCAGAATACATATATGAAGGCCTGAATAAAGTGCGTGCCTGAGGAAACGAAGTCAGAAGGGTAAATTAGAGAAGCAGTAACAGTGGCATCTAGACAGCAAGATAGAATGTGAGGCAGCCACAAGCCTAGAGCTCAAGGCTTGATCATCTGGATGTAGGGATAAGAAGAAGAGTCAAAGATAATTCTAAGGTAAATAAAACTCCAGCCTCTACACATTCCATTAAGGCAGTAGAATGTCATGGATAGAAATACTGGCTTGGTGGTCAGACTGATTTAGGATTGAGTGTGGCTCTACCTTTCCCTAACTGTACAATGATGGCAACTTTAGAAACACCTGTGAGGCTCAGTTTCCCCATATGTAAAATGAGGATAATAGTGCCTATTTTTTAGTGTTACTGTAAAGCTTGCAGGAGGTAACTGACACATGTAAAGGGATGAGCCCTCTACCTGTGCACATGCCTGATGCTCCACAGATGAGAGCTTTCATTGCTCACTAACTGATAAGCTAGTAACTGTTACATTCTATGACAACAGGTGTCAGGATTCAGAGGGAGTCACGACCTCTGCCTTGATGGCACCCATGGATAGATATCTTCTCTTTTGCGAGCAGAATTGTCCCAACGACCCCATCTCCAGTTTAGTTAAAATGGCACTTCCTTTCTTGTGGGACAAGGAAGGGTTGTAGAAGTCTATTGAAAGCAGACCAGATACCCTACAAGCTGAAAAGCTGAAAGTGAAAGTCATGTCCGACTCTTTATGATTCCATGGACTATAGGCCACCAGGCTCCTCTGTCCACGGGATTCTTCAGACAAGAATACTGGAGTGGGTAGCCATTCCCTTCTCCAGGAGATCGTCCCAACCCAGGGATTGAACCCAGGCAGAAAGTAGGCTAGATATCCCACAAACCTATTAACATGCCTGGCTAGCATGTCATCAGCCTGATCAGCCTCCTCAAATGTACTACTTCTCTTAGCTCCTCCCCTTCATGACCTAACTAACGTAATGATCTCAGAAAACACAGATGTTTGTCTATATCAAATAGGCCTTGGGTATGCCTCCAAAACAACTCCTTCTCTTTAAATATATGAGGGTAGCTTTAGGATACTTCTTATGTTTTCAACTTGTCCACACCACCTGATGTGCACTTGAATTTGTTCCATTATAGCAGGAAGAGTTGGAAGTTCTCAGGAAACACTGGGATCACTCTGTTCTCTGCCTCACATGTCCACAGTGGTCCTTTCATACCTCTTGGTGGTCACAGGATTCCAAACCTGAGAAGGAGCACAGAGGACACCTGCTTCCCCATGAAAACCATCTGTTCTTGGACTTGGAGCCTCTGAAGAAAGGTAGCTGGGCCATGAGAACCTTCCTGGGTATCTTGAAAGGTCTACTTTCCCTAAGGAATCAGAGACAGATTTCTTTTTTCCCTCCTTAAGAGAGTGTCCTGCCAGAAGAAACACTTTCTGGACCATTAGAAAAAGTTAGAGAGGTCAACTCTCTTGGTTTTGTAAGGGTAGAGAAGCAGAAAAGAAACACATTCTGTAAACTGTGCAGTGGATTGCTACAAATGCAAGATAAACTACAGAGCGAGAATACTGTAGGTGAAAGGAAGTTTCAGGAGTAAGGAAGGAAAAATGTGCACAACTGGTTGAGAACTTTCAAAGGTGCAAAGAATTTTTGCAGGAGTATTTGCGCTGGACCTAATACTTGGAGTTTTATAGCCTCTTACTCTCTTCTGATGCTGCTGAAATGAGATTAGGCCAATTCTGGGAACTCATACCTTCTTCCTGACACATTCCTGATAACTGGCTCCATTTCAATACATGATCTCTTTTGGACAGTACGTGGACCCTTGACATCTGTGAGGACTGATGATGTCCAGAGACATTCACAAATCCCTAAGTTTGTTGAGTGTGGAAACATTTGTACAAGCTCCTGGCTTTCTCCCAAACCACATGTTTCTTGTACAGCGTCTCACATCACAGGCTAGGCACCTTTTCAATTTGAACTGAAGTTAAATCTATCATGTTGTGATAGATTTTTCTTTTTCTGACACATAAACCAGTTTTGATTAAAAAAAAAAAAGAAAGAAAACCACTTTGTGAAAGTTCTTGCAAGGCCAGCAATGAATGAAGAGCAACAGCAAGGTAATGAACTGGGTGGTTAGCAGGGTCCCTACCTAAAGGAGTCCCTTTTGTATACAGCTTCATATTCAAAACTGGGCCTCAACATGTGACCGATGGCTATGTGTTATGAGGCTTCATGGTTGCTGATGGACATTCTAAATGGAGAGGTGAGGCCTGGGAGTGCCACAGACTCCCTTTCTGTCCATACTTCATTCCTGGGCCTCGAGACCACAGGTTCCATAGCACAGGTGAATGAACCTCTAGGAAGCAGCAGGTTGGGCAGGAGAATAGTGGCTATGAAAGCAATGTGTTTCCTAAAGTTGGCATAGTTCAAGTCCATCTTATATACCCTTTACACGTGGAAAAATAATAAAGGATATTTATAATGACGACCCTAGGTCTTCTGAAGAATCAAGGAAAGATCAACCTCATATCTGTATCAATGATCAGTCTTCTCCTGCATACCAATCACACTTGGAGCAATGTCTAATGAAAAATATATATAAAATATGATCTTGAAAATAGGAATAGAAGATCAAAAACTCTGTAGAGGGAAGGGAAAATAAGTTTATCAAATAACTACACAGATATAATTTACCATGATTGAGTATTGCATTTAGCTCAGAGTTTCCCGGCAACAAAGACAAAAAGAAAAAAAAAAAAAAAAAAAACTGACAAATTACCCTTCAGGAGAGAGATGTCTTCTCTTGGTAATAAACCTTGAAATAAATTCACAATGTGGAGTTATGCAAAAGGAATTCAATGATACTTGCCTTAATGATTTTTACAAAATAAGCAAGAATTTTCACAGATAACCACTTCTCACATTGTCCCTTAATAACAGCTTAAATCAAATAATTAAAAATACTTAATTGTAAATTTTACCTCGGGGGGTAAAAAGTAAAGTACTAATCATTATCAAGTTAGTGGGATGGAGATACATGTGAAAAAAAAAAATGGCAGAATGTTGATAATTTTTGAAACTGGGTTGAGGGTACATGGGAGCCCATTTCACTATTCTATTCATTTGTAAACTTTGAAAATTTCCACAAAACAAAACAATACCATAACTGAAAGCATTTGGACTCCAGGGAAGTTAAGCTAATGTGTTATCCAACAAAGACTATATTCTATTTGATATAGCTTCAAGTTAAGTAGATATATTATAACTCAATCTTTGAAAACTGGTCAGCAGGGCTGTGAACCACTTGGCAATATTCAGAATCAAACCCAAAGCACTGGAGACACTTCTGTATCAGTGTGCACATTTCCAGCTAATTATGGTGGCAGATTACTGACCTACTGAAGACAACAAGCTACCAAGGAGTGGAGGGGGAAAGCCAGATTCAGATACCTTCACTGCAGTTCTTTAGGGCAAAGAAGTCCACTGCAGATAAGCTTCGGTTTCCATTTGAGATATATTCCAGGGCCACTCGGAACGGGTTCTCTGGGCGCCCAATTCTTCCCTGCAGCACAGTCCAACTGGTTGCATTGGAAAGCAGAGGGGAAAAACACAGAAAAACAGTGATGAGAAGTAGATCTAACCTGCAGAGAGGTCCCACGCCTACCCTGACCTCAGGGCCCATGTTCTCCATTCCGTATGAAGAGGTGGAACCCTAAGTGGTTCTGAGGATGGTCAGTCTGACAGTAACACACACACACACACACACACACACACACACACACACACACACACACACACACACACACACACACACACACATTTATTTCCTTCTTGTCCAACTAACTCAGAGACCCAATTCTTAAACCTACTGTGGCCACTGGTGTTTTTTTTGTCTTACTTTTTAGGCAACTCCAGACCTTTGGACTATTTCATACAGGAAAAAATATGTACACCTGAGAAAATCTGCCAGCAGAGTGAAGGAATAGTCTTCAAAGCATTTATCAGTGTATTCATAATTATCTCTGGAAAGAATGTTTGGTTTTTGGAATTTTATCTGATCCTCAAATCTCAGAATCCTTGGGTTTGCTATATAGTTGCTTAAGGAAAGCTAGCAAGTGCTATTTATTGACTGCAGGAAAATTAAAGTGCATTGAAGCATGTATTTTGGGGTAAAAGCTACCTAAGATTGACGTGGACTCTGCAAAAAGGTGCAAACAGGAGAAGACAGAAGCAGGTCAAATGTGAGCTCTGCATCTGTCTATAATCAAGGACACTGACACAGCCAGAGAATAGAGAATAAGGTAAATGAACATTTTTACACCTCACTCAGGCTATTAACCTCTTGGAATAGCCTCCTGTCACTGATTGGAACATCAAATTTACTTTCCAACATTGATTCAGGTTTTTTAAAATATATAATTATTTTGATAACTTTGTGTGGAGAATGGAAATTACCTGGACTATTTCATATTTTCTTTCCTTTTAAAGAAAAAAAATTTTATTGAGGTATAATGTACAATAAATTGCACATCCCAAAGTGTACAATTTGATGAATTTTGACATGTGGATTCACCTTAACTCATCACAATGTTTCATACTGTCTGAGCACTAGGTTGGGCTTAGGTATGGTAATACGAGTGCTAAGGAACTTAGGGAAAGACTAGCTTTTTGTTTAAAAAAATTTTAAAGCACCCTCCCAAATTTCAAGTATAAAAATATTAAAAATTCAGAAAAGTTGGTAAAGGAAAGTAAAAGTCACCTGGAAACTCATCTAGAGACTACCATGGTAAACACCTCTGTAAGCAGCGCTGTAGCTACAGTTTTACACAAATAAGGTCATACACACACGTGCTCCCTCAATGGTTTGTCACAAGACAATCAATATAAATTACATGATGAGGTCAAAGACTGCATTTTAACAATTTGTGCATTGCTCCTGGTTTTTCCTCTTTATGATCATGCTGAGGCTAGCCCTGTGAATTTATCTTAGGACAAATTCTTAGAACCTGGGTCAAAGCATATATGCATTTAAAACTCTGAGGATATTGTCAGTCCTCTAACACTGAATTAGAGGGCTCATTTCTTCATTTGTTTGTTAACATGGGATCCCATCAAATCTTTTCCATTCATTAACTTTTGGTGAGGAAGGCATCACCTGAAGCAATCTATGGTCTTTCAGGGGGGTGTTCCTGGATGGGGATTGTGTGTCTCTGGTTCTTGCCATGTTGCTGGGCATGCAATGAGGTTTACTGGATAAAGAAGACAGTGCTGTTCCCTTTCTATGCTCTTCTGTAGTTAATTCTGAGCACTGGAGCCAGTGCCTCCACCATTTAATAAAATTGTATTAAGTTTCCCCACAATAGATGCTGTAAAAGGGACTATTGCTGTTGTGAAGTTTGTTCTCTGTTACTGTACCCAACAGGATTTCTATCCAAAATAAAACCAGTGAAACTGAATAAGGAAAAGGAGGGCTTTCTGTTTAAATGTGGAACTGTCAAAGAAAAAAAAATTGAAAAGAAAATGTAAATGAGGGGTTCTTAAGGAAAAAACAGACAAAGAGAGCAGAATTTTTCTTGTTCTTCTGAAAAATAAAGGACTCTTTTTGAGGGAAGATGGTGGTAAAAAGGCATGACTATTCATATTCTTCCACAATCATAGCTCTCTGCTCTGATGAATGATGGGTTTTAATTCCAGGTACACAGTGGCCCTTGATGATGATTTCCATTTCTGTATTGGCACTAGCCCTCTGGATAAATGTGTCAAGAGTTTTAGGAATTAGTTTCTGAGTTACTGATGCAATAACTTTTGTCTGAAATTCTCTGGCTTCCCATAGTTTACTGCTGCAACTTTAATAACTTTCAGAGCAGTTGCCAAACATGATTTTATAACCAGGGAAGTTGGGACTGAAAAAGGGCAAGCTTATACCTAGGGTCAGATTTGTTTAAGAGACAGCAAAAACCCTATTGGGGGAAAAATACCACACACTCTCTTTTCTCTCTGCCTCCATTTTCTTGGCTGACATCCCAATGGTCATGAAACTTGCTCCTTAGGGTCCTATTTTCCTCTTTAGCTGGTGGCCACTCTACTTGTGCTTTCAAGGGGGAAGGTGATGTTCTAATCTAGAGCCTCCTAGAGACAAACGTGCAGCTATATCCACGTGCTGGGGATTTGCAGTCATCTCAGCACTGGTGCTTCGATCAATCAACATGACACTGTGGGGAGTCCATCTGGACTTCAGGAAGCCAGAAGAATGGTCTGAATGGCCTGTCACCATCCATTATCTTCCAGTTGTCTCTCTGGAGCTCTTCACTTCCAGTTCTGGCTCTGTCCACCATTTGCCTGATGACTTTGAACAAGGCACTTTACTCCAAATGCCTGAAATTTTAAATGTTTGTATTCTCAATCACAGAAAGTATCTACAACTTTGTGTAAATTTGCTGAGAAAACAACTGACTACACATTTTTTTGCTGAGTGGCTGCATCACAATAAATCAGAGTCCACTGAAGAAGGCAGGAGGGTTGGTTTGTGAATATCAAGGTCCATTTCTGACCTGGAGGCTGGAAGCTGTATATTCAAAGGCCATCAGGTTGGGAACTGAGTCCCAGATTATGGTCCTAGACTTGCATGGGGTATGGTAAGTCCCAGAACCCACTTGGGTTTTAGTTTCTTCATTAGCAAAATGTTAAGAGTTCTCCAAGGTCTCATACTGGTCTGATATCAATACTTCTCTAGCAGATCACCCAAGTCTTAATGACAAAACACTTTACCAAAACCCTGAAAGCTTCAGTGGGCCAATAATATTCTACAGAAGGTGGAAGAATGATTTATCAAATTACCCAGACTTATTTCTCCAGAGAGACTCATTTCCACCCCCTCAGAGAAATGAAGAGACCGGTTCAAGGTCACCCATTTCGTTACCTGAAGACCAAAGATTAAAATCAAATATATTATTGCTCCACAACTGCAAGAACAGGAGACAATGTGATTCATGAATCAGTCTGTATATTCAGTCACATTTCATATTGCTAGAATCATAAAGATAAAGAAGGATGTGTTGACTTAGCATTGCTACAGGGAATCACCAGTCTGGGTTTTGAGGATAGACAGGCCAGTCAGACAGTGAAATACCTTGTCAGAAAATGCACACGAAAAAACAAAAAAGTCATAAGAAGATATGACATGGAAACAGAAACTCTAGGGTTCCTACTGCCCCATACCAGGTCAGTCTCTCCAAGTTTAAAGGAGACTGGGACTTCTGATGTGAGACAAGCTGCTGATGAGATTGAAAGGTTGGCAGCATGTCTCAAAAGGATGAAGGCAGAAAGTTATTTTAAGTCCAGAATGAAGAGGCACTTTTGGACAGCACTTGAGGGCCATGAGTGGCACCTGACAAGATGGAGAAATGTGTATTACTTCCTGCTGCGTGATATTCCAATAGGCATGATGTTGATGTAGGGCTGGCTCACAAAAGTGAGCCATCAAACCTACATGCTGGTCAATGGAATACCTTTCTGAGATGGTTTTAGCTGCTTCAATATCAGGAGGCCTACATTCACTTCTCAGCTCCATGATCTACTAAGCAACCATAGGCAAATGATATAATTTCTCTCACCTCCTATTTCCTTATTTTTAAGGTGGAAGTCATAATGCTTAGCTTTCTAGATTGCTGAGAGGATTTCTGAGAAAGATGTACACAAGAAACGTCCTTATCAGGGGCTCCATAAATGGGAATTATTCTTACAGAAGACCAGAGCTCTTTTTCATTGAATGGCACTGGTCCATGAAACTATCTGCATCTCAATTCATTTATAAGATTCAAGTGGGAGAGTAAAGTAGGTAAAAGAAGGTAAGAAAGGCATTAGCAATTTATGAATAGCAGCCACCTTCTGTTGAAATGAGGAAAAATTTTTAGTTAAAAGAAATTATATTGGAAAAAAAAGAAACTATGCTGAAACAACCCTACAACAAAATACGTTAGGATTGGACTATGATAGCAGATCAATATTCTGCCCAGAGCTCTCTAAAGGCCCCATCTCTCTTTGGAGTAAAATCCTCTATTTAGCTTCGCATCTTTCTGTAGCATGTGAAAAGATGCCTTATGTCTAGATGTTGGTTAGGATTTATTGAACTGAATTCCACTTCTCGGGTATTTTTTGGTGCATTATTGAACACTAGATAACATATTAAATGCTCTGAGGATCCTTAGAGTTGAAAATGTAGCTTTGTACTTGAGGAGCTTACAGGCTGGTAAGGAAGAGTAAAAGTATGAGCTGAACTTTACAGTGAACAGCAGTATAGAGGAGCTGCATGAGCAGCATGGGCACTATGTGCTGTTGAATCATAGAGAGCAAAGTGATGTCTTAAATCCAGTGATCAGGAGAGGTATAACTTGAGGATGGGTTGTGAAGAAGGGGCAGGAATTGGGAAGAGGGTGATGTAGAAAGAGAGGCTGGCATGAGCACATGAGCAGAGCCCATACAAACTGTGTATACAGAAAACAGGTGGCTCTATCTGGTGGGAGTCAATGTCTTTCACTAATTTCTATAGGAAGGAGGTCCTCTGTGTCTTGCCACACTCCCCAACTCTCCCCAACCTCAACCTCCTTATACAGGGTGATGGATCATTCATCATTGTGTCTTCTGGGCCTGATACATTGTAGACACTTAACAAGTATTTGTTGAATAAGAGAACAAATGTACCAACAGATTTCTGTTAAATGAGAAGATTCTGACATTCTTGGCCAAAATTTATATTGCAGTTTGCACTGTTTGCTGAACCCAGGGTAGGCAAGACATGAGCTAAGAGGCTGGAAGGAAACTCAAGGAGCCACAGGAACTGCAGAAACATTTATTTTCTCCTGACTGGCATGGCAGCCATAACACAGCCTCTCTCCTGGTTGACACAGCAGCTATAACATAACCATAACAGAGCCATAGTATAACCTCATATAACATACCCATGATATTGCTCCAGTGTAGCCCTGATGCAGCAGCAGCCAGGGCTTTCATGGTGAAGCTTATACAGGTGTACTGCACAAAGTAGCCTGTGACCAAGCAAGTATCTTGTGACACACATGCACAGTGCTATAAGTGATCTCACCTGTTACACAATCATTATTTACAAAACGTGGGGCAAGAGTGAGAGGCCGTGGGGCAAGAAAGCCTGACCATGCCATCTTGGCTAATTTGCTCCTTCCCTATAGTAGTGAAGTTGAGTTAATCTGAAAGTTCAAGTCAATTCATTATTGTTAGCTCTCATCCATTCAAGTGGTAATGATACCTTCCCTTTGGAGGAACCTAAAGACTGGGAGATTTGGGGGGTTGAAGGAAGTTTGGGATTTTTTTCACTGTTAAGTTCTTGGTTCCTCCTTTGCCCACACATAGGCCCCATCTTTAAAGAGGCAGGGCCATGGAAAACCATCAAATTAGCTTTTGTTCAAGGACCTAGAACCCAAAGAAGGCATCAGAGTTACAGTAACTGAGACATGGAGGGGACCTGAGTGCTTAACTAGGACAGGTCCCACCTCATGCATGAACACCCTCTAGAACCCAGGTCAGCCTTGAACCTTGTTAATGAATATTAACAAGGGCAACAATTCTAGTGATATTAATAACTGCACTAATAATGTGATCAGCAACAACAGTTAACATTTATTGAGGGCCTACTCTGTGCTCTGCTTCTAGTTGAGTTTTAAACCTAGTGTCATGTGACTCCATGGTTCTTTATGAACACCTTCCTAAATTGTCCTTTTAAGCTTCTTGAGGTTAGAAACCACTTCCTGGGCCTTTGTTTCAATTTCTGGCCCTGATGAATACAGCTGGGGATTCGAAGCTAAAAGATATGGTCATCCCACATTCTGTAGTGGCTACAAGTGCCAACCCGTTCAGGTGGTGACTACCCCCTTGCCAGGATAGCTAAATTCATGGATTAATTGAGGATGATGGAAACCACACAAATTAGACAACCAGCAACGTCCTTTTCACATGGAGCTTAGTCACATGATTACTATTATTACTGAGCACAAGACTGTCAAAGCTCAGGCCACACAGCTGACATTCCTTCACATATCCCCTTGCTAAGACTCTCTTTTGACAAGTGTCGGGATGTGGGTGTGAAGGTGTGAAGGTTCATTAGAAATAAAGGATTGAGCCTGTGGCAGCTCATCGAGATCGATAAAAAAAAAAAAAAGTCAATTGCACTTCTCTCCCTAATCTTATCCTAAAGGAAAGAAGCATACATAACTTCCAAGGTTTTTTAAAAATAGACTTTGTAGTAATTCTACAGCAAATATAAACCATTCAGCACTATTTTTTATTGTTTCCATTAAATCAGCCTGCATTTAAAGCATTTTTATGGGAGATAGCAGGGGAGAAAATGCCAGATCAATGTAAATTTTGCTGTAAAGTCCTTTGTTGCTAGTTAATTTTCTGTAATAATAATTACAGTTTGTATGTGTTGGGGGTCTATTACCCAAGTAGCCCTGGCTTTGTTACTCCTTGCCCTTCAAGATTTCCCAGAAGTTAGATGTGTGTGCCCTGGAGAGGATTGGATCTGGATGGAAACTAGGTTTCCAGTTGATTCAGGATGTGGTTCCCACCAGCCTGTGGTAGAAAGAGATGTCCTGAGGCTGAGGGTGGCTTCTGGCTCTTCTGGAGGGAACTGTGGGAGCAGTGAGGTGCTGAGACAGGGATGGGCTCACTGGGGCCACAGCGGACTCGGTAGAGACCTTAGCACTGCTGGTCGGAAAGCAGTTTTGGTTTCTATCAGAGATGCTGTGTGGGTGACAGGGATCTGGAAGGCAGCCCAGCTTTCCCTAGGTGGGGGCTAGGAAAATGTTCCCAAGCTGCGTTTCCCCTAATTCTTCTGTCATGCTCTTGAGCAAAGAAAAAAGTTGAATGGTTTTTGGCTCTTCTTCCTGGCCTCTCTTCAGCTTCTAATTTTATCTCCTTCCCTCTCTCCCTCCCTCCTTTCCTTCCTTCATTCCTTTCTCATTTACTCCCTCCCTTCCTTTTTTCTTTCCTTCCTTCAGGAGAAGTACATTGATTAAGAGCACAAACCTTGGAGGCAGACTTCCCATTTAATAATCTCAACTCTACCTCTTACTGACTGTGACTTCTGGCCAGCTACCTACCTAATCTCTCTGTGCCCAAGTTCTATCATTAAGAAGTAGGGAGAGTAAAAGACCCTATAAGAGGTGTGGTGAAGACCATGTGGATTCAGACATGCATAGTACTTAGCTGACACTCAGGAAGCATTAGCTAATACTGTTACTATTAGGTTAGTGTTTCTTCTCTCTCTTACACCCGCTATGGCAGATGACCTTACAAGGAAGGACTTTACAAGAGGGTGAAACAGGAAATTGACTGAGTATGATGGGATTTCAGGGATTAGGGGGGAGCCTCCCACTCCAGAACACCAAAACTTTGGGGATTCTTTCCAGTCTCCCATGCAGAGCTGATGCACAAATGCAAACACCCCAAGGAACACTGTGCCAGGTCCTTGATATACATCTCATTTATTTGTATGTGTGTGTGTGTTCATTTATATTCTGTTTCATTCCAGAAAGGATTTAAGGCAGCTATTTTACTTCATTTCATTTAATTTTCACAATAAATGCATGAGACAGCTATGATCATCTCCATTTTATAAGAGAGAAAATTGAGGCTCAGAGAGCTTATAAACTTGCCCATGTAGTAAATGGTAAAAGGTGATATGAACCCAAGACGATTTATCTTCAAAACTGTTGCACTTCCTACTATATCACACATGGGTGTAAATTTATGTTAAACATAAATAACTTGTTTATTAAAAGAATTTTTTAGTGGGTCAGAAGTGGCTAGTATTTGAAGAACAGCAGTGCTCAGAAAAGGCTGTATCCCAGAAGTATTTGGCTTCTTCCAGTGCTGTCCCAGGCTATCTTATTCCTTTTCCCCTCAAGCTCCACATTGTTACAACCATTGGGAATACATGGGACTGTGGCAGGCAAACATCCAGCCAGTTCCCTGGAGGAGAGCTTTTCTTCATTCTACACCAGGCCACGCACAAAGAGGAGACTGAGAACGGACCTCTGCAGACATCGCCCCTAGATCACTGGATGTAAGGTGGAGACTATTAGACTGAGGATAGCCACATTTGTAAGAAAAAATGTTAGTAGAAGAAATGTTCTTAAATGACCTCCCTGTGACCAATCTGCTTGCTGGATTAGCATAATCTCTACATTTTCTTTTCAAAGGCACACCCCGTGCTCTGAGTGTTCAAGGTCACTGAATGTTCAGGGTTACTCTCTCGTGCTCCTAGAGCTTCCACTCCTATCACTTGAGTTAGTTTAGCTTATTCCCAACTCTGTTTATGCCAACTGTACTCACTAAGTTGATGCAACATGAGCAAGAAAAATTGGAATTATTTTTTGAAGACTATTAGAGGTAAGTCATTAAAAATAATTCTTGTTTAACTAGATGTGAATAGGGCAACAGAAAAGATTAAGAAAAAGACCTTAAAAAATCCTGAAAACCTGTAGAGTGGTTCACAAGGACTTAAAAATTATTTCCATTTTAGAAAAACTGAAACTGAAAATCGTGGATGTGGTGTCAGGAATGCGATTTATACAGAAAGACACTGTAGAACGCCCAAGAAACAGGCCAACACTGGAAGCAAAAGCCTGGGCCCTACAGCAAGAACCTGGTGGATTAGCATGTGCTTATAAACTGCTGGCTAAAATGTATAAGGATGTAAATTGATTCTCAAGCAACTATTGGTCTCAAGCTTATTGTCTAAGAACATTTCTTTTAGCTCCAGTATGTATTGAAAAATGGGCTTCCCAGGTGGTGCTAGTGGTAAAGAACTCACCTGCCAAGGCAGGAGACTTAAGGGATGCAAGTTCGATTCCTGGGTTGGGAAGATCCCTTGGAGAAGGGTATAACAACCTACTCCAGTATTCTTGCCAGGAGAATCCCACGACAGAGGAGCCATGGACAGAGGAGCCTGACAGTCCATGGGGATCGCACAGAGTCGGACACAACTGAAGCGACTTAGCACGCAAGCACGTATTTAAAAATACATAGAAGATTCACTAGAGCTTTTCTTCTTTTAAAGGAGGGAACACTGATTATTTAAGCAAAAAATCAAATGAGAGAAAACTTCAAATCAGAAGGAGTGAGCTTTAGGATCCTGATACTCCCCTTTCCGTTTCTATGAATATTGGATTGGGTCTTATGTAAGTCACTACCTCCTTCAGCATCTGATGAACTTCCCTTATCAGGGGACTGTGTGGAGGGACCTGGCTGGATGCTGAGCAGGGGAAGTGAAAAGAGAGTTTGGTTGGTGTCAGATTTTCAGAAATAACTTAAAATTACAGAAGGAAGTACAAGAGGGGATCCCAATGGGGTTCCCCATTCTACAGATTTACCAGACAGTCTCTCTGGCAGGCTGGGTGGTGGATTTTCTCTGAGTAGAGGCCTAGGTGATCATTCTGTCTTTGGAACTTTTTCTGTAAGGAGATTTGGGTACATCACCCACCAGCAGCCAGTGGGAATCTCGAATCTGTTTTCCTAACTTCCTCTCTGTCCAATAATTTTTTAGCACCATCTGTTCTTTGTAAAACACAGTCCTTTGTCTCAAGCCAACTCAATGCAGTTCTTTTGTTTTTGTTTTTTTTAATACATCCTCCCCAGAGCCAGACGAAGAAATATAAAGACAACACGTAAACCTGAAATATGGCCATTTTCTGGAGGATTCCTCCTCCAGCCCAGTCTGCTCCAGCTTGAGTCCTGAGTACTGAGTGGGATTGGGGGTGGGCTTTCATCCGGTGTCCCACTTTGAGGCCCAGGGTTTCCCAGGCCTGGAAGCTATCCTCCTCGCCTGGGCTCAAATGAGAGCCAGTCTCCCATCCTGCTCCCTAGAGAGTCAGCGTAAATGCCATTTAATGTGTTACCGTATTGATTGGTTCAATATGAACTCAAGCCTCTGTGCCAAGCAAAATGCTGACCCCCAAGCCCAGAGGCTCCATTTCAGTCATAAATCTCTGGCCAAGCCAGGCCTCTGTGCTGAAACCTTATATGGTAGGGTAGACCTGGCCATAAAACTGTGGCCCTGTAAGCAAATTCTGAAGCTGGGACAGTGGTCAGCTGGAAAAGGATGGAGGGGCCTGGCCAGGTGAGGTCAGGACAGCCCACAGATTTGTCCCTATTAAAGATGATGCCCCATTTCACACTCTGCTCCTGTGCTGCCCTCTTCAGAGTGGCCATCCAGGGGCGTGGAGGCAATTGCCAGAGGCATTGATCGATTGTGCCCTGGGCCGCGTGGCAGAGAGGCTAAGTGGCCCTGCTGCAGTCCCTGTACTGTATCACAGCAAGTACAGTAGATGATGATGCTATTGTGGGATTGGAAGATATAAATATGGCATGAATCTTGGAAATCCCCATGTCTAATCCTCTCACAGGGCAGAGAAGGACTGCGGCCTGAACTATTCACCTCTACTCTGCAGACAGAGGAGGGGTCTATTCTATAGCTTGTGTCTGAAACAGTTTCTTTAAACTCAAACATGACCATGCTCTCCATCAGCCTCAAGACCCACCTCTGGTTCCCTGCAGATGGCAGGGCTCTTTCCTGTCCCTGTGCATATACTCAGGGCGTTCCCTGTACCCAGAATTCCTTCTATATGTTTTCTCTATCGGGCTGTTTTTCATTGACTAAGGAATCCAACTCCCAGGTTGCACCAGGTGACTAGTATAGGGGAGCAAGGGTAAGGAAGTGCCTGACTCTGCCTGGGGCATTTTAAGAAAAGTTTCTTGGAGGAAGTGACATCTGTTATTTTTGGATGATCTATTCTGGTCCTAGAAGGAATGGTCAGAAAGGAGGTGTTTTGTGTTGAATTGCATACCTCCAAAAAGCTGTGTTGAAGTCCTAGCCTTCAGCGCCTCAGAATGTGACCTCACTTGGAAGTAGAGTCGTTAGAAAGGCAATCAACTTAAAATGAGATCATGAAGGTGGGCCCTAACCCGACAAGACAATGTTGTTATAATTAAGGGAAATTTGGACACTAAGACAGACATGGCAGCCTGCCACATGAAGAAGAAGATAGAGGTTTGAGATGATGCATCTAGAAGTCAAGGAATTCTAAAGATGGCCAGCAAATCACCAGGAATTAGGAAAGGGGTGTGGGGCAGATTCTCCTTCACAGCCCTCAGAAGGTGCCAACCCTGGTAATAACTCCCTGAGCTTAGACTCCCAGAACTGTGAGACAATAAAGGTTTGTTGCTTAAGCCTTCTAGTTTATTATAGCTTGTACTTTCTTGTGGCAGTCCTAGCAAACTAATATAGCTGGATAGTTCAAAATGATCTCCACTAGAATGTAAGCTGGTGTAGCCACTATGGAAAACGATATGGTGGTTCCTCAGATAACTGAAAATAGAATTACCATATGATCCAGGAATCCCACTCCTGTGTATTTATCCGGACAAAACTCTAATCCAAAAAGATACACGGATCTCTACATTCACAGCAGCACTATTGACCATAGCTAAGACATGAAAGCAAATCTAAATGTCCATCAACAGAGGAATGGATAAAGAAAAGGTTGTGTGTGTATATATATACATATATATATATATATATATATATACACCTATACACACACACACACACACACACATATATATGTATACACACACACACACATATATTTATATGAATACTACTCAGCCATAAAAAAAGAATGAAACAATGCCATCTGTAGCAAGATGGATGCAACTAGAGATTATCATACTATGTGAAGTAAGCCAGAAAGAGAAAGGCAAATACCATACAACATCACTTACATATGAAATCTAAAATATGGCACAAATGAACCTATCTATGAAACTGAAACAGACTCACAGACATAGAGAACAGACTTATGATTGCCAAGGGGAAGGCGGAGGGGTGGAGTGAGAGGCTGGGGTTAGAAGATGCAACCTATTACATATGGAACGCATAAACAACAAAGTCCTACTGTATAGAATAGGGAACTATATGTGGTATCCTATGAAAAGTCATAATGGAAAAGAAAAAAATATCATCCCCACTAAGTGGTGAAACAAACTTTAAAATATTTTTACCAACTGTGGATGATAGATGGCATCATCTTTCCATGTGACAACCCCAACCATGGACAGGAGCCCACAGACTGAGAAAAACAACTAATTTCTCTCAAAGGAGTCCAGTTTTCCTTGGGGCCAGAAAGAACACCAGACATTTTCCTACACTTTTACCTCTGCCTCCCAGATGAACAATATCACCTTCACCTTCGGGGAGGCTCCACTTCACAATGATACTACAAAGTGCTTGCTAATAACCCAGGAATCATGGGCCTATTAGATCCGCCTGGGTAATGCTCATACTTTTAAGCCATGCTTGAGGAAACTAATGGAATTTGAACTTCAGGATTCTACTGTGTCAGCCATGTGGGAGCTTTCCAGAACGTAGCAGACAGAACCGCTTGAGAGGCTGAGACTGTGCCAATGGTATGTTCACCTGGGAGCCAATTTCTGGGCTGAAATTTCCACCACCAATTTTCACATGACATTAAAGGGTCAGCTCAAAAGAATGACCTGGAACTCTGAAGGGGTGCTGAGCCTGCACTAGAAGTAGAGTACATGGGAAGCAGACCCAGAAAAATCTGGGCTCAGGATGGGGTGGGCAGGAATCCCCAGGCATGGGGCCAGGCTTTCCTCCCCTCTCTCAGTTCATCTTAGACTTTGAATATTTATAATAAGAAAGCCCTGAACACTCAGAATCTTTTGCCACTGGCCCTGGCCCTATATACTAGAAGCTGCAATTTTCTGGAAAGGGCGGGTTCCCCTTTTCCCCTTCAATGATCTGTTTAATCAGTAAGGGCTTGGGGAACAGTCACCTCTAAGACAGGAATAGCCCATCTTCCTTACCTGCCTCTCAAGAGATGTATATAAAGTATCTTAGAAAAGGCTGCCTGGATACCCAGTGTATTATAAACGTCACCACAGTCGCTAGTAAGCCTGCAGTGCAGTTTTGTTAAAACCAAAGCAAGCAGAGACCTCCAAAGAGTCAATAAAAACTGGCTTCTGGGGATGAGGCTGTAAGACCAATCTATTTGCTAAGCCTTGTACTGACAGATCATTGAAGCTGGAGCCTATTCAAGTGTTTAGCATGCTTTTCGTGGAGCTCAGAAGGAGAGCTGAGCCCTTTTCTCCTCCCAGTTTAAGTCATCCTCAGAGGATGGAGGAGCAGACAGCGACAAAGGCTGGGAAGACAAAGTTCAGCACAGGATCTCCTGGCTCGTGTGAATGCCGTGGATGATTCCAAAGCTCTGCCAACACCTTGCAGGAGGTTCAGAGACATCATTTGAAACAGCCTTGAGCCTTTGGTTCAAAGGGCTGCTGGCCTCTGCACTGAGCAGGTGGTGGCCACTCATCTCTGGATCTTCATGCTCACAGAACAGGGGCTGGATGGCAGGTACTGCTCTTGCGGGATCCTGAAGGATGTGGAAGGGATCTGTGGTCTGCTAGCCTCTCTGGCTTTGGACACTTGCCAGTGGTGTCATCCGGCAATGATAGTAATAATTGTTACATTGCTATTAGATTATTATAATTGTTATAATGCATATCACTCCCTGGACCTGAAGGAACCCTTCACAGACATCTAATTTAATCCCTTAGGGGTCGTGAGAGGTAGGAGTTGGTAGCCCATTGTACAGATGAGGAAAATGAGATTCCAGCAGGTGAATTATCTTCTTCTTGATTTAGTAAGCAATGTTTAACCAGTTGAGATTCAAACTCAGGTCTGTCAAACTTCAAGTGCATGGCTGTCTTTCTATGCCTTGGCTTCCCGTAGAAGCAGGGTGCAGTCAGGGCTACTGTAGGAAATAGGGGAGGCTGGCCTCAGACACTGAGAGATCCCACAACTTCAGAGCTGAGATGGTTGAGATAGTTTCTTGAGGGTCCCTTGTGCGCAGAGCACAGAAATCACTGTGTGTATCAGGAGATTTAAGGGTGAGATGGTCTCAGGGTGAAGATGGACCCCACAGTCCAGAATCCTCAGGTTCATAGGGTGAGTGCCTCTTGGGACAGCCATGGGACTGCTGCCTCAGCACACTGGCTCCCACCTGAGGGGCTCCATGTTTCCACACAGCCTCTCATCTGATTCTTACAGCACCCCACCCCTACTCTGCCTTGCCTAACCTGCACATAGGTGCTCTCATCCTCTGTTCCACAGCCGGGTAGACTGGAATAAAGGGTTACAGGGCTTGCTTGGAGGAAATACCAGAGCTTGGTCTCATGATTCGCAGGCTGGTGCTCTCTTCTCCATCCCCTGTAGACTCCAGAAACAGAAAGGGCCTCAGCATGTGGGGACTGGCTGTCATGATGTCTGCTTGGCGTTAGTACGTGTGGAGCCTCACTGATTAAGGTCTCCTGTTTCTAGAGCCGTCCCTTGGCAGGGGCATGAGAGGCATCGGTGTGGGGAGGTGGGAAAAATCTGAGTTGGGAGCCTCCTCTGTCCCTGGCATTTTCATTCAGGAGAAAATGAACATCAGTTCTTTTAGGACGGGAATAATACACAACTCTTCCCATTTTGCAGGTGAGAAAATTGAGGCATGAAAAGCAGAAGGAAATGGAACCCAGCCTTTTAGACAGAAAAAGATCACAAACGCTAGAATCCTAGGGCCAGTATCTGACACCTAATCCTTGTATGTAGCCTCTTACTGAACTGAATGAAGGTAACTGGGACCCTTTGGTCTTCACCTATGACTTGGCTCTATGTATGCTTGTGGTTTGTGGGAAGCTGCCTGGGGTGGACCAGGGGCTAAAGTCCCATATTGAATTCAATCATATGTCACTGTATCCTTTAGTGTCAAGTACATCATCTAGTTTAAAAAGATCTTATTACCTCTTTTCTCTTTTATAAAAGTCTTTTGAGCATTTACAGATACTCCTCTCAATCTAATACCAAATATTAGTAAAATTTAATATCTTATTTTTAAATGAGTAACATATGTAAGTTGCTATGTTAATAGTACCCTCAATGAATCATTTTGCCCATGAGGTGACTGCACTCTGTTTGGAGATGCACCTTACCCCATTGCCTTGTTAGGTCACACTCAAGTGATGAAGGCTCTTGGTGCTTTGGTCCAGATCACTAACTGCCTTCTCACAGGTTGTGCCTGCCAGTGTAGGCAATCCCTGTGTAGCCTGTGAAGAGCTGCTGACGGAGGGCCTGGGGTACCTCTTCACCAAGGTCTAGGAGTCTCATTCCCTCTTGGCTACCTCTATGCAGGTCAGGACCTGGAGCATCAGTGTTCGAGGCCCTGAGTCCTGGGCTTTCTTTTTGCTTCCCAAGCCTCTGATGAACTCCCCTTTCCCTAGTCTGAACTCTGTTTCCCACCCAGCCCGCTGTCAAACAGGAGCAGATGTTTCTGGCCCACAATTAAACCTCCTTTCAGCAGCTGGTGGCATCGAGCTCTGGACACCAAGCTGGGCATTTCTCCCGTACAAATACTGCTGTTACCAGATACAGAGCACTTGTGACAGCTCAGAGGTGGCTCCCTTAGCTGCATGCTGTCCTAGCCCCTTCACTATGCCCTGGGCCAGCTGGGTGTTTGGGAAGAGGGTAAGAGCCTGCTGTCCCTGCAGCTCTTCTCTCCTCTCTGTGACACGGCTTCCCTTCACAGGCGGTTACTCCTCCTGTACCCTCATTCTGTCCTTGGTGGTGGGGGTTCCTTTCCAACCCTGCACACCCTCTCAGGTAGCATCTACTTGTACTTTTCCCCAAACATCATCGGGCTCTCTAGGGCTCAGTTGAAGGATTGCTCTCCTCTCTGACCCTCCTTCCAATCATATTCCCTTAAGCGATTTCCCGTGGAAAAATTCCCAATATCATTTGCCTGTTTCTAGAATTGTACAGCCTTTATAACAAGCATCGTGGAACACGTACATCCTAATGCATTCATTTCTTGCCTCCTATTCTCACTTCCTTGGTGGCTCAGATGGTAAAGAATCCACCTGCAATCCGGAAGACCCAGGTTCTATCCCTGGATTGGGAAGATCCCCCGGAGAAGGGAATGGCAACTCAAGTATTCTTGCCTGGAGAATTTCATGGACAGAGGAGACTGGTGGGCTACAGTCCATAAGGTCGCAAAGAGTTGGACACGACAGAGTGACTAACACACACACACACACACATTGGAGAATGGTGGGGGAGGGATATCTGGGGGCACAGTCACTAAATTCATGACTACCTGTGACGGGAGATTCCTAAGAACCCTCCCAGGTTGCTGGTGGGACTGCTTTTTAGACACGGTATCTTCAAATTGTACCCCACATGCAGGATTCCAAAAGGAGGTGACACAGGCTGGGTATTCAGACTGGCCCAATCCTGGGGACCACTGTGTGGATATAACTGAAGTCTTTTAACAGAGGTGTCTAAGAGAGCGATTAAAAGGGAATTGCAATTATTGAGCCCAGAGGTAACATTTCAGAACTGGCCCATAAATCCTGATTTGACATGAAATTTAAAACTCCCCGATGGTCTCCAATGCCATATTAAAAGGGCTTTAATACTAAGAAGTAGAAGTAATGAATGATAATCAGGTGTTGTTTCTGGGAATAGGGGCAGCTCTGCGGGCTAGGCTGGCAGAGAACCACGGGTTTGCATTCGGTTGTGTTTTATACTCCTCACTTCACAAGGGAGCAGTGTGGGAAGGAGGGCAGGCTTGGCGGAGGGGCGTTGAGTGACAGCCCGGCAGAGCCATTCGGCAGTGCACTGCAGCTCCAGCTCTGCCGAGAGCCAGGGCCCTTGTCTGTCATGCAGCTGCTCTGCGCCAGCCAGCCGGGAGCAGCTGCTGAATGAGGGCTGGGGCCGGGAGCTGACCTGGACAAGCAGCATGGCTCCGAGGAAGAGCACTAACTAGCTTGAGTCCAGGGATCCTGGCTTGAGATCTAGCTTTTGCTCTGGCTGGGTGGTCGGCCAATTCACCCCACCTTTCTGCTCAAGGTTCCTTTATTTCACTGACTTCCTCACAGAATAGCCGGAAGGACTACATGGTGGAATGAATAGGAGAGAGCTTTGAAAATATATGTTATAATTGATTTCTATTGTTTTGATTTTGCTACTCGCCTCAATGTGGTCGATCCCTGGATACTAGGATGCACTGGTTTGGCTGACGCAGACAATGCTGGTCAACCCTCCCTAGGCTTTGATTCTACACTCACTGTGGCCCCTTAGGGTGTTGTCTTCTCAGGCAGCTGCAGGAGACCATAGCTGTATGTCAACTTTAATCAGTCGGAATCTCTCTCCACTCCCACCCCTCTCTAATCCCCTTCCTGAAAACTGTTTCCAAGCCAGATGACTCAAAGCAGCGGATTGTTTTGAATCTGAGTGCAGGACCATCATGTTTCCTGCAGCAACTGATTTGGTTTCCAAAATTTAGCATCTGTAGTACTAGTCCTTCAACCAAGCTTGGTGTCATCAGTAGGCCAGCCCCCACCCCTACCCCCACCCCCACCCCATCCATGAAATGAGGTAAAGATCATGTAGCTTCTAGAATGTCACAGGTCTGAACAAATGCTGATTCCTTCTCTGTCACCATTTCAGTCATGCATTAAAACCATGGAAGAGTTGGAGGTCAAGACAGAGCCCTTTCTCAGTTCTCTTAGAGACACCTTTCAGATGGACAGGGCTCACTCACTATGCCTCTTTGGATATAAGTGTTCAATTTGTTACAGACTCATCAACCAGAATATTAAGGGAAACCCTGTCAAGTGGGGTGCTTAAATCAAGATACTCTGTCACATCCCCTTATCCTCCTAATCTCATACCCCTTCTGAAGAACGTGTTTTCTAGGACTTGCTTTACATGAGGCTGTGTTGACTCTTAAAATCACCACCTTCTTTTCTAAATGTTCCAAACCACTTCAGCAATTTATTTAGAATTTAACTGACATTAATATTTTCAAATTCAAAAAATTTTCTGATTGACTCCATGTAAATAGAATCCTAAAAATATAGTATTGAGACCCTTGCATTTAAACCTAAAAATAAAATTATCGATGAAAGGAAATCTAGTCAGATTAGCCTAGTTTCATCTTAGATAGACAGCATGTAACTATTTACTCCAATGGGACACTTTATAGTTTATACTATACTGTACTTAGTCACTCAGTCTTGTCTGACTCTTTGCGACCCTCATGGACTGTAGCCCACCAGGCTCCTCTGTCCTTGGGGATTCTCCAGACAAGAATACTGGAGTGGGTTGCCATGCCCTTCTGCAGGGGATCTTCCCAAACCAGGGATGGAACCCAGGTCTCCCTCATTGCAGGCAGATTCTTTACCATCTGAACCACCAGGGAAGCCCAGTTTTTACTGAGTAGATAAAAAAAAAAATCTGACTTTGAAAAACAACTAACATGGTCACCCAACATGTGGAGATCCTGTTACATACATAAACCTGTAGCAAGTGTTTTAGCAGAAGGGCAAAGGGGGAATAACACAGGAATCCTACCCTCAAGGAAGTTTTCAGTTGAAGGCTAAAGAAGTAGCGTGGAACAAGAGATAGATAAGCCCAAGGCACGTACAATCAATTTCACCGAATTCAGTTATTGAGCATATTATACACCGGGCATGTGTAGGTACTGTATAGAGTTGAGACATAGCTTCTGCCCTAAAGGGGATTATATTCCAGAATTCACACATCGAGACTGCTTAAGAAAATTCAAAGTCAGGGAGAGCCTAGCTCAGCATGGGACAAGATTAAGAGGTTTGAAGGAAATAGAGGCAGGGGAAAGGCACTCCAAGTGGGCATCATGACACAAGGAAAGGCAGCACAGAAGTCCTTCAGTTTCCACCACCTGACTGCTCCCGCTCAAAGTGCAAATCCCTGAGACCGAGACAATGGTAAAGCGTTGAGAAAGTGAAAGTGAAGTCGCTCAGTCGTGTCTGACTCTTTGCGACCCCATGGACTGTAGCCTACCAGGCTCCTCTGTCCATGGAATTTTCCAGGCAAGAGTACTGGAGTGGGTTGCCATTTCCTTCTCCAGGGGATCTTCCCGACCCAGGGATTGAACCTGGGTCTCCTGCATTGCAGGCAGACGCTTTACCATCTGAGCCACCAGGGAAGCCCAAGCGTTGAGAGAAAAGCGTAATTCAAGTTGAACAAGAAATAGATAATGTTACAGGTCAGGGGAATCCGTTTCAAAATAAGACTTTCTTTTTGACAGCGTCCCTTTAATGATGGGTCTCTGGGGATCTTTCCTCGCTCGGCATCTGCCACCCTACACAATAATTAGCCAGCGATGCATTTTCTTTGTTATTCATTAAAGATTAATGAGAGGCAGAGCTTCAGCCCTGGTTAGATGGAGAAACCCTGAAGGGTTCATTTGAACCTTTCATATCTGTTCATTTTGGAGGTTCTGATGAACAGGTTTTCAATACAACAATGCCGTCTGCCTTCTAACCTACAATATGACTTTGGTAGAAACTCAGACGTTTCTGGCAGGCTGTCTCCCACCATCAGCTTAAAAGCACATGCATGAAAGAAGGCAGAACAGATGTTTGGAGCTCTGCAGTGGGTTGAGCATTTTTCATGCCGGGGTGACGGGTGCTTTCAGCATGGTGTGCCTCCTCACTCTGTGCCCGGTTCCTAAGGTATGGTCAGGTAGAAATGCCAGGCAGCAAGGCGCCACTGTGCAAACACAGCAAGCTCTGGTCAATCTGGAGGCAAGTCCTCCTTTACCTATTTATTTTGTTCTAACTGTTAGATTTTAGCTAGTTCTCCTCCTCCAGACAGCCACATGGGGAGAGACTGAGAGATGACAAAGGGAAGTTTATTTAACAAAAGGGATAAAAGAATACTAATAGAAGTTTAGATACTTCTAGTTAAAAGTAGACAGCTGAAAATAATGGAGACAAGAATGATAAAAAGGAGTGTGGAATAATTAATACCTTTCTGAAATTTATAAGGCTCTGGCCCTTTAAGATTAGCACACATGAATAGATTCAGGCTTTTTAAAATCTTGCTACTCAGAATGATGCCTGGTTTGGTCCACTTTCTGCTCTTTTGTGGCTTTCATTTCTGAATTTGGCACCGTTTAGCATCTTGTTCAATGCCCTGTACCCAGAGGAGCTCAGAATCCATTAATAGATGATGTTGATGATGCCAATAATCAGAGCTGAGAGCTGTGATTGTATTATAAGCAAAGCATTTGAATAATTGCAGAGCCAACAAGGCACAGGGTGACATTTCTCCATCCCTATCCCTGATGAGCATGACCTTGGGACAAGTTATCCCCTACTCTCCCCAGGGATGCAATTCAGAGAAAGCCAGGGCACCTTCTACAGAAAAGGTCAAGGGAATAAACACATCATTCCACCAAATTGGCCTGTGTCTTCCTAGGTTTCTCTGGGAACCCCGACGTCCTGCAGCCCCTCTCCCACACCTCTTCACTCTCCATTCCTTTGTTCAGAACCCCTTTGCACTGGGACTCCTTAGGATTTGAGGTGGAATGAAGAATCTAAGGCTTTGAGCTGAACTGTTCCCAGCCAGTTCTTAAGACTGCCTTCAGTAAGCATGAGATCTCTGCTAGGCTCAGGGACCTCAGTCTGACAGATGACTAACAACTCTGAAGCCAAGTCCACCCATCACTGATGGTTTCTCTATTCATTTGCAGAGTCTGCATGGAGCTGAGAGGACTGCCCAATTTACAGACCTTCTATATTATGAAATTAAAATAGAATTTTCAGGAAAGAATCAGCCTGAGTATTGATGGGGAGGCAGAACTTCCTGCCCCCCCATTCAAGACACACTTTGATCTTGTCTGTGTGTCTGCTGTCCCCATCAGCAGCACATCTGATCCTGTGTGTGGACTCCATTTCCACCTATGCTCTGTGTTCAATCCTGGGCAGGAAGAACTGCCCCTTAAGTCTCCAGCCAACACTTTTAATTGCCTGGAATTCATAACTTCCTGGTCTGAGGCAGTTCTTTATCCTCTTAGCAGATCATACGTTTTACTCAGACTCAACCATTAATGTCTTTCCCTGATGACTCAGATGGTAAAGAATCTGCCTTCACTGCAGAAGACCCAGATTCGATCCCTGGGTCAGGAAGATCCCCTGGAGAAGGAAATGGCAGCCCACTCCAGTATTCTTGCCTGGGAAAGCCCATGGACAGAGAAGCCTGGGGGGCTACAGTCCATGGGGTTGCAAAAGAGTTGAACATGACTTAGCAACTAAACAACAACAAATCTAATCTTTATATATACTAATGACCCTGAGTAAGGTCATTTCATTGCTCCCAGACTAGTTCTGGGATGAGTAGATGAGATAATTTTTAGTTCCAGGAATTTCAGTCTGAGAAGACAAGCATTTGGGAGACAGGCAGACCTTTCTGAGATTGCTGCCCCAGCTGACTGCTTCAAGGTCACCAATTTTGAGCATGAGAATACTCGTTTAGAAAACTGAATCAAGAAAAAAGCAGGACTTGCTGATATCTTCTCTGGAATGGAATTGCCCTGGGAGAAGGAAATATACAAACATCCATATCAAGAGGCTGATTTATTCCTGCTTCTACATCTCAAGCCATATTCTCTAAAGGAAAAGAAAGCCAGGGACTCATTCAGTCATCGTTTGCATTCTAGAGACAATGGAGATGCCATCTCATGAGTGAACAGTGATGTAAGTGAAGAAGAGGCACAGACAGGTGGACCTGATAATATGCAACTCAAGGAGGAAAGTCCATTTATTCTTGTGTCTTCTAAAATGCCACTTGTCCTTTCTCCCACCTGTTCTCAATACATACTTCACTATTAGCCTCAAGTAAGGTAAGAGGATAGGTCACCTTTCAATTTGCTTATCTGGCCAGAATAAGGGTGTTCTCTCAGATTGTCTTTGACTTTTCCTTTCTCTCTCTGCTTTCTGCAGAGAGCTTGCCCATTCTCACGGGGTCAGTGCTGCTTTCAGCGGGGATGACTTTCAGATCTTCAGCTCCAGCTCTGATTTGATGGCTCGTGTGGGCCACTGGCAGTGCATTTCCTGCTGCTTTGAACCATTTCTTCCTGGCTGTCCTCCACCACATGGCATTCCTTTCAATCAGCCAGTCCTTCCATTCATTATTCTACAGGTTTCCAGACAGTAGGAAACAAGCCCAGGGCTTCCTTGATCTCCTTTAATCAGAGAAGATACCTTTGGACCTCCAGCCTTGTAATTACCACTATTGGCAGGGCCAATGACTCTCCATCAAGCCTCATTCTCCTCTTTGGTACTCTGGGGCTGCGGCCCAATATTTTTGCTGAGTTTCGCTTTTCTTTGCTAAGGTTTTTCTCTGGGTCCTTCAACCCTAGGGGAATCCCCACCTGCCTGCTCTGCTGGTGACCTCTTTGCTTGCTGAGCTCTAGAGTCTCATGCCCACTTCTCAACCCCATCGCCTACTTCTGGATTCTCTGGTTGCTCATCCTCTGTGTGCCCTGTTGGCTGCTCATCTATTCTCAGCTTGAACACTGACTCCAGTCAAGTTCTTTCAGTCCCATCCTTTTTCCTGAGCCTTTATTTCAGGCACATATATCATTAAATGTATATTTAGTCTTCATAATTGTAGTTCAGAAACCTTCAGAAAATCAGTGTGGGAAGAACTCCTTACTGTTGTCACAAGGAAACCTAGGGGTTGAATCAGATGATCTCTACGATATCTTCCAGCCCTGAAATGCCATGATTTAATAGCACTGAGAGGTAAACTCATTCATTTGAGAGATGGAAACTGAGACCCAGAGAGATAAAGTCACTTGACCATCTGGGGACCAAGCTGAAATTAGAATTCAGGTCTTTTGAGTCCTAACTCTTGCCAAAACTCTCAAGCTCTGCCTTTGTTGTCTCTCTCTCTGCAAGTCAGTTCAGTTCAGTTGAGTTGTTCAGTTGTGTCCGACTCTTTGCAACACCATGGACTGCAGCACACCAGGCTTCCCTGACTATCACCAACTCCCAGAGCTTGCTCAAACTCATGTCCATTGAGTCGATGATACCATCCAACCTCTGTCGTCCCCTTCTCTTCCTGCCTTCAGTTTTGCCCAGCATCAGGGTCCTTTCCAATGAGTCAGTTCTTCACATCAGGTGGCTAAAATATTAGAGCTTCAGCTTCAGCATCAGTCCTTCCAATGAATTTTCAGAACTGATTTCCTTTAGGATTAACTGGTTTGATCTCCTTGCAGTCCAAGGGACTCTCAAGAGTTTTCTCCAACACCACAGTCTAAAAGCATCAATTCTTTTGTACTCAGCTTTCTTTATGGTCCAAGTCTCATATCCATACATGACTACTGGAAAAACCAAAGCTTTTTTTTTTTTTTTTTAGCATAAAGACTAGACAAACCTTTGTTGGCAAAGTAATGTCTCTGCTTTTTAAAATGTTGTTTAGATTTGTCATAGTTTTGCTTCCAAGGAACAAATGTCTTTTCCTTGTTCCTTTTCATGGCTACAGTCACCATCTGCAGTGATTTTGAAGCCCAAGAAAATAAAGTTTGTCACTATTTTCATTGTTTCCCCAACTATTTGCCATGAAGAGATGAGACCGGATGCCATGATCTTCATTTTTTGAATGCTGAGTTTTAAGCCAGCTTTTTCACTTTCACCTTTCACTTTCATGAGAGATTCTTTAGTTCCTCTTCACTTGCTACTGTAAGGGTGGTGTCATCTGCATATCTGAGGTTATTGATATTTCTCCTGGCAATCTTGATTCTCGCTATTGCTTTATCCAGCCTGGCATTTCACATATGTACTCTGCATATAAGCTAACTAAGCTGGTTGACAATTACAGCCTTGACATACTCCTTTCCCAATTTGGAACCAGTTTGTTGCTCCATGTCTGGTTCTAACTATTGCTTCTTGACCTGCATACAGATTTCTCAGGATGCAGCTAAGGTGGTCTGGTATTCCCATCTCTTTCAGAATTTTCCACAGTTTGTTGTTATCCACACAGTCAAAGGCTTTGGTGAGTCAAAAAAAGCAGATGTTTTTCTGGAACTCTCTTGCTTTTTCTATGATCCAATGGATGTTTGCAGTTTGATCTCTAGTTCCTCTGCCTTTTCTAAATCCAGCTTGAACACCTGGAAGTTCACGGTTCAGGTACTACTGAAGCCTGGTTTGGAGAATTTTGAGCATTAGTTTGCTAGCATGTGAAATGAGTACAATTGTGTGGTAGTTTGAACATTCTTTGGCATTGCCTTTTTTTGGGATTGGAATGAAAATTGACCTTTTCCAGTCCTGTGGCCACTGCTAAGTTTTCCAAATTTCCTGGCATATTGAGTGCAGCACTTTCACAGCATAATCTTTTAGGATTTGAAACAGCTTAACTGGAATTCCATCACCCCCATTAGCTTTGTTCATAGTGATGCTTCCTAAGGCCCATTTGACTTCACATTCTAGGATGTCTGGCTCAAGGTGAGTGATCACACCATTGTCGTTATTTGGGTCATTAAGATCTTTTTTTGTATAGGTCTTCTGTGTATTCTTGCCACTTCTTAATATCTTCTGCTTCTGTTAGGTCCATACCATTTCTGTCCTTTATTGTGCCCATCTTTGCATGAAACGTTCCCTCCAGTTCAGTTGCTCAGTCGTGTCCGACTCTTTGTGACCCCATGGATTGCAGTGGAACCAGAGATCAAATGTTCCCTTGGTATCTCTAATTTTCTTGAAGAGATCTCTAGTCTTTTCCATTCTATTGTTTTGCTCTATTTCTTTGCATTGATCACTGAAGAAGGCTTTCTTATCTCCCCTTGCTATTCTTTGGAACTCTGCATTCAGATGGGTATATCTTTCCTTTTCTCCTTTGTCTTTAGCTTCTTCCTGAAAGTGGCCCTAGTACAATCCCCTCAGCCATCTGCTAGATTGTTGTTTACTTGGAAATAAGAAGGAAAATAAAAGACCCTTGCTCCCAGGTCACCCCTTGCATTAGCAGCTTCAAGATGGCAGTGGGAATGTGCAATCCACTTATGAGAACAAAGTGTTTTTAAGGACCAAGCACATTGATTGTCTGTGTGCGAGTGGCACCACTAATTACAAATAAGTCCTGTCTATTTATTAAAGCAACCCCCTTTTGGACATTTCCCACATGCAAACGATCCTTCCCCACAATTAGGGTAAATTAGTAAGGTTTTACTGAACTAATGAGACAGTGTTTGTGCAGCTTGTCTTTCTGTTTTCCACGCTGTTTTGAGACAAGAGTCTATAATTGGGATTCTCAAACTGCCACATCCAAGGCAGGCTGCATGAGAAGGGAGGTTATCAAATCCCTCAGTCACGTCAAAGAATGCCACACAGAGGTGTGTCTCCAGGCCCAGGGACATGCCCACACCTGCATGTCCACACAGAATATGTGCACACTCACACATGTACACATATGTACCTCACACACATGTACATAACACATAAAACAAAATCACATGTTTCTATTCACAGTTAAACTTCCTCTTCCCTCACTAACAAGTGACTATCCAGAATGCTGTGGTGCTGACATGCTGGGTCTGAAATCTTGCCTGATTCATGAGGGATAATATAATACAAATATAGCAAAATAATAGCAGGAACCTTTTACTGCAAACTTGACTTTTGTTAGCGACTATCTTCCAAAGGAAGTGTTATTATCTCCATTCAATTGACATAGACACTGATGCCCAGTGACCCAAAGCACATGGTTAGTACGCTGAGCTGACTTTCCAGCCGTTATCTTTCCACTCTGCCCCCAAAGCACATTCTTTATCCCTAGTCTAGTTCCTTGTGCTGAAGCTCTATTTGGTCACCTAACCTGGTTTTTGAGCTTTTCTCAAAAGCTCTTTTTATCCTTTTAGTCTAAGATGGAGTCTAAACTCATGTAATTGACCTCCCCCAGGCTTCACCCTGATCCCTTGGATCCTTCAGATCACCACTCTCTCCATCTCTACAAGAGACAGTAGGCAAGGAGTGACTGCAGGACGGTGTGTTACTGCTTCAGTCCGTTGGGTTTGGAATGAGCAGAATCCCCAGTCAGAATCACTGTGTTGAGACCCAAAGGCTGCAGGTCAGGAGAGGCAGGGTGGGAGGAGTACAGAACCCGCTCTTCACAATCTCTGCCAGGTGCCTGAATGCCCATAGGCCAATCCAATAAGAAGCTGGGTGCGTTGGGGAATGGGATTAGGGAATGGAACTCCAATTCACAGGAGAGCCATCTTTTTAGCTATTTCTTCAAGTACTTGATCTGTGATGTGACATAAGACTAAGTCCTCTTTTAGCTTCTTGAATTATGGCACCCAAGGTCCAGGTTTCAGAGGTTTGGTTTTGAGTTTTCCAGAAGCAGTTTTCTAAGAGATTTGTGTGTGTTAACAGAAGATGGTTCAATAAAAATTATTAAGGGAAAAAAAGAGATTTTCAGAGGCTATCAAATGCTGGGGATAGTGTCGGGAAGCACAAAGAACTCACTTTAGTGGAGCCAAGAGGAAGAATGTCAAGATTTCAGATCCAGGCTCAGGCTCCAGACACTGCTCCTTTTGGTCCTTCTGTCTCAATTCCCAGGAATTCCTCTGACTGCTGCAGTCAGAGGAATGAGGGTTCAAATTCTGATTTCACTCACCAACACCTACCTGACCTGTGCCAATTACTTTACTTATCTAAAAATCAGTTTATCCATATGTAAAATGGCATTAGACTATAAACTTCATGTTGCACCTCCAATATCTGACTGAACACCTGTCTTGTAGTTTGCATAATAAATTTGCATAGTGAAAGTGTTAGTTGCTCAGTCATATCTGACTCTTTGCGACCCCATGGACTCTAACTTGCAGGCTCCGTCATCCATGGGATTCTCTAGGCAAGAATCCTGGAGTGGGTTGCCACTCCCTTCTCCAGGGGATCTTCCTGACTCAGGGATCAAACCCGGGTCTCCCACAGTGCAGGCAGATTCTTTACATTGGAGTCATCAGGGAAGGCCTTGCATAGTAGTATGCATCAACAAATATTTGTTCATAAGGCAAGAATTACTCTTGTCTTATAGATGTTTGGTGCATTTAAAATATTCAATCAGGTCAATCAATGTTAGCATTCTTCCTTTGCTTTGTGAATCAACTTTTGAAATATTTCTCCTTCTTTTCCTCAAAATTCCTGAATCTGTTCAAGAGGCAAACTTATACTTACAAGTCCTATAGATGCTATGAAGAACAAATATTCACAGACTCATAGAATTTCATCCACAAGAACAAGAGTTGAAAAGAGAGACACTCTGTTCTAATCCCTTAGTTCACCAGATAAAGAGACTGATAGGGAAAGACCTGATTTGCCCAAGACCACACAGCTGGTGACAGAGTATTTTCATTCCAAGGAAAGGCTTTTTATTTTATGATTAAACAGCCACTAGCCTACATCCTGTGATCACCAACTAGACAATTTCCAACTCAAAATAAAGCCCAGATAGGATACCAGTAAGAAATTCTTCTCCAGTGCTGGCCTATCACTTGTGCTTTACATGCATAAGCAATGGAACTGCTGTGTTCTATTCTTGCAGCTGCTAAGTACAAGGGTCCCATTTATTGGAATCTAGCCAAATACCACATTTAATATTGAGAGTGCCTTACCCTAGTAACTGGGCTTTTAATCTGTACGCTTAAGGACATGCTTATTTTATGTATTTATTTGCCACAAATACAGCTGTAATTCTATTTGTGAAAATCAACAGAAGAGACTTAAAAGCTTCACAATTGGGGATACATGCTTCCTGGTTTTCTTCTCTTACCTTATATTCACAAGCCACAATCATAATAAGTAAAGGTTGAAGGGTTAAAAAGTGTGAAAGTTGGTTAAAAATGAGGAGTGAACTTGCTTGGCTGGAGTGGAAAGTATAAAGTATTAGTAAGATAAAAAGCAAAACACTTTACCTAGACTGCAAAGGAGTTTGGGTTTTGTTTGAGAGGCAGTGGGGGAGCTTCTGAAGGTTCAGCATCATCAAGAAAAGTGATCCATAGGAAAAAAGTCTTGGGATTAGCATCAGTGAAGATATTTTGGGATAAAGGAATGGGGAAGAGTGGAGACAGATCCATTTTGGAAAACTAATGCAAGGGTAGCACTGGGGAGAGAAGGCTTGAACTAAGGTGGTGATAGTTTGCCTAGAAGGATGGGGCTGCACTGGAAAAGTATCCAAGGCATCACATTATTTAAGAACAATGTTTAAGTTCAGACCTTCCCCAACTTCTGTAATACAGGGACCAAAGATAGTCAGTAGACATAAGTGAAGATATATTAATAAAACACATTTTTACTGGTATTTTAAGGGTTTAAATGTTGCTTAGAATTGATCAGAAAAATAGTTGAGTGCCCAGAGGCAAGAATTTCCCCCTAATGGAGCTGCTCCCAGGTTCATTAGCGTATTTATTCAGTGGTTATTCTCATTTTAGGAACACATTCCTACCAAGGACTGATTTTTTTTCCTTCAAGCCACCCACTCCAAGCCTGTGAAACCAGAGCTTCCTAACATAGCTGGCTCAAAGGAGGGAAAAATCCTTTCCTGCTTAACATTCTGCAAAAGGCACAGGCAAATCTCTGAAGTCAATCATCATGAATGAAGCCATTTAAGAGTGAGGCCCGCGACTTCCCTGTGCGGATGAATAACCAGGCAGAGTGAGTCGCCATCAGAGGAGACTGCAGGCGGCTCTCTTTCTGCTTTGTCACCCTTTATGACCCGCCTTACGGTCTCAGCGCCCTTCACAGGAATGTCTTGCTTTGCAAAAAGAAACAGATAATAACCACAGAGAGGAGAAATGCTAGCCCTGCAGCCTGTTATTTAAAAAAAGTCTGCAGAAATGGAATGCTGGCCAGACCTTAACTTTATACTGACACATTTGCCCCCTTAGCTTTGCAATTACAAGCCCAGAATGGCAGCAGAAGCAATCTGGAGGCTGCGTGCCCTCCTCCATCATGGAACTTGCCAGGGCAAACCATAGCCAAGGGGGTTGCTGATGGCTCAGGACCCCTCTTGCCTCCACACTGTTAGTCCATGTTCAGCCCAGGATGGCTCTGGCAGGACAGTGCTGTTGGTTCCTTTCCTCCTGGTATCCAGAGGGGACACTGGCTTCACGCCATTCCCCAAGTCAATGGGTATCCTCTGCTGGTCCTGCAAGCTGCAGCCCTCAATCCAGAGGTCAACCGAGCAATGAGAGGAAAAGCTGTCCAGATTGAGTGCAAGCAGGGGGCCATGTTTTGTGAGTCTGCCTTTGGCTCCAAACGACTGTGCTCGAATGTGCTGATTAACTTGTGCTAAGTGTTGACTTGACGAGTGATGGGGTAGAAAAGTCAGTCTTGCGTGCTCGTTTTAGCTCTGCCACTGAGTTCCCACCACAATGTATATTCGTTCATGCAACGTTTGTTGAGCACCTGTCATATGTGTGGAGGCAGCTGGTAGCTGAGAATATTAAGATACCCTAAGGTGCAATCTGGGAAAGGAGGCATTGGGAAGGCCAACTGATGTCTCTGGGCTTGTTTTCTTTAAAAGCAAAGGTGTTGGACATTATTTCTAAGGCTCCTTTCTCCTCTTAGAGTCTATTTGTGGGAGACTGGGCTCTCTGACCCTACCAGAGACGAGCAACAGGTTAGAGATGTGGGTCCTGATTCCAAGTTTACAGTTTCTGCTCAGCTTGGCTGCTGCCTATGTCTCAGAAAGCCAGAATATCTGAGTCAAGCAGGAGAATCCTAAGTGCTGGACCTTGGTCAGGTATCTTGAGCAACCTCTGCCCAGATCACAGTCACAGGGTAAAAAAGAGCCCTTATATTTGAACTTCCCTGCAAAGCCCCACTCTGTAAATCATAAACTCTATGGAATACCCCACTGTCAAGTCTTCAGGAAGAGCCTCTGTTTAGAAAGTCTAGAAAAGCAACTCATTTTATAGTCAACTTTTTTTTTTCTTAACATCTAAGAATAATTAGGATCAACTGTTACGTGAACTCTCCATTCTGGAACTTTCCTAGACAATTACATTGAGGCTCCTTGGGCTTTGTCTACAAGGAGAGGCCAAGTAATGAGAGTCTGCGACTGAAACTGGGTGGTCTCTTAAGAACCTGGAGGTAAGGAAGGTGTGACTCAGTCCCTCTAGAGCAGGATCAGAGGCAACAGGCTTACTTTAATGATAGTCAAGTCTTCTTCAGACGAAGCTAATGGTACCCAGCAAAACTGGGTGAGATCAGATCACTAAAAAGACACAGTTTCCCTTTACTCAGGGACAGACTTAGAAATGACTGCAGGCCCCAAATTGGTGGGATCTACTCACTTAGAAAAACCTCACCCTTTTTCCTATAGGAGGCTTCTCTGGTCCCAGGCCTCTTATAGCCTGGAGCAATATCTCAATCTGAGGAGAGCTGAGTGTCTCTCAAGGTGCCCATCAAATGTGATGCTCACCTCTCTGTCTTCCAGCTGCCCTAACCAAAGAAATGTTTGATGAATGTAACAGATTGATCAAGACATTTTTAGTTAGTTTTTTCTTCTTTCTGAGATTTGTTGGATATCCTTTACACCAAGCTTATCAAATGGAAATAAGAAATGCCAGTGACATCTCCTGCCAGTTGCTGTTTCTCCGTGAGAGTCCCCATCTAAGGATGGAAGCATTCAGCATGGCCTGTGGTTATGGCTCCTCAAGGGTCCAGAGTCTCATTCCTCCTATAGATATTGGAAGTCTTTCACCTTAAAAGCTTTTTCAGAAACTGCTTCAGAAGTGGTGCCTGGGTCTGTGACAACCCCAAGTCTCAATCAGAACAGTATTTGGTGCTTTATTATTTTTCTTCCTTCATCAAATTTCTGTTTAGTCTAAGGGATCTTATCTATAAATGTCACCAACAATGCCAGGGGAGATGGGCATGGGTGAGGGACTGCTCTGCACATTTTTAGAAAGAGAAATGGAAAGCACGTTAGTGTGAAAAGAAGAGTTGTTTGTTGGTGCTATGTTTTGTTGTTGTTGGTTTTTTTTTTTTGTAGTTTTGTTTCTGTTTTGTTTTCGTCTTAGCACAGGGAAAGAAATCTGGCAGTCAATCAAAGACTATCTTTCTGTTCTCCAGCATTCATGAAACTGTGTTCTTTCACATGTTATTTCACTTAATTCTAGAAGGAGGAGGAGAAGGAGGAAATGGAGGAGAAAGCAGAGCAAGTGAGGGAGGAGTAGGAGGAGGAGGGGGAAGGGAGAAAGAAACTAAAACTGATTAAGAACTGTGACTTGACCTATGAACCCTTCAGCTAGAGATGAAACTAGGATTTGTATCAGGAGTGACACCCTGAAGTCCTTGCTCTGCCACCTTGCATTGACCTAAGCAACAACCTGCATCCTTCTGTGACTAACTACGTGGAATCAATTAGCATCAGTTGGGAAGATGGTCAAAGTGAATGCCTGGATTATGCTGTATCTCAATCTGTCTTCCTCAAGTTCCCTCAGGTTGAATCTGTAAGCAAGTCAGCATCCTGCTATTGGTAACAGAATATGCTTTTAGAAGTACTTCTTCAATTCTCTCTGCTTCTTCTTCGTGATCAAGCTGGTGTTTACAGGCAAATACTCTAAGCAATAAAACTGCCATAAACTGCAGCAGACCAAGCTAATAGAAAATGTACAATGAAGATGAAAAAGTCACAGACAAAAATAATGATACCCCATTTCTCCAATTCAGTAGAGAACACTTAAGAAGGGGTGAGTGGTTCCTCTGGACATTGGGGAGGCTCAGTAGGAGCTTTTGGCTGAATTTATCTCACGTTGGAATTTACACATTCTCACATGTTGTACTAAGAATGACAGAGAATGAAGGGAACAAAAAGAAAGTGGAAACATTCTCTCTGTAAAATATTAAAACATTGCAGATGAGCCTAGTGTCCTCTTTGACCAGCAGACTCCCTTCTTCACCCTCCCACTCTCATCCCTAGAGGTCATTGCTATATTAAGCTCAGATATATCTCTTTAGGTCTTTTTTTCATGTGTCTTACAAACATACACACAAATATGTATCTATAGAAATTCCACAAGAAGAATAAATTCATACGTTACTTGGGTAATGAAACTTTAATTCAAAAAAAGAAAGAGGAGGAGAGAAATAAAAAATGGAACTTAGGATAAATAAAGCTTACTTTAGGAATGAAGATACTGATTCAACTTTTAAGGTATTCAATAGATCATTGCATTTGTCAGAAATAGACTCAGGTACAACCATACTGTGAATGACATGCCTGATCTGAGTTTCTGAATAATATAACATTAAAGATCACCTATCTAAAAGGTTTCAAGGTGACTAATAATACAAAAATCAAATAACACAAAAAATAATACTACTATGGTCTGTCTCAGAAATAAAAGGAAGACTTTTTGCAAATTCCAGGCAGCTTAGTACTATGCTTCCTGAACATGACTATATAATATCCATTGATTTAATAAATTTAGGATTAAAGCTGTTTTTATATATTATGGCTGCCATTAAGCAAAGGAACTAATTAGCAAAGTCAGAAAGGTTGCTGTGAAGATGTTCTCATCAGCCTGAAAGCAAAATGTGACAGGAGTGAGGACAGCTATGTGCTGATAGACACTCTTGGGCTTTTCAGGCCTAAGCATTTACTTATTTATCCATTCATTTGTAGTTTTTTTAATTCATTCAGCCAGCACTTGTATTCCAAGCACTGTGCAGACACTAGAGCACAATGGCAGCATGGGAAAGTAGGAAGACAGACTTTAGAGAGAGAGAGAGACAGGGTTTGGGTTCTTGGCTCTGACACTTACTAATGGCAAGATTTCAGGCAAGTCATTTACAGTCTTTAGCTTCAGTTTCTTCACCTGTGGAGGGATGATAATAACCAACTCACTGTTGTGGGGATTAGAAATAATATTCACAGAGCACCAAGCATAGTTCCTGACACAGAGTAGACGCAGGCAGCATTATTGTTTGGATACAGCCCCTATTCCAAAGGAGCTCACCATCTGGTATGAGAGAAAGATAAAAATTACACAGGGGTTTCCACTTTTGGAATGGTGATATGAGAAGTTCTGAAGACCTGTTCCTCAGTGAAAGAAGCATAACTTGTGAAAATTGTTTTTAAAAACCTAATCATGTAAAGCCTCTGAAAATTATCTTAAGGGCATTCAGCACATTAAAAAAAAACAAACAAAAAAAACCTTTATTCAAGAAAATCGACTAAAACTTGGTAAGGACAGTGAGAATCTGTGACATTTGACCCCTCCATCCCTCTTGCTGTTCAGCATGACGGATATTCTACCCCAGGCATGTTCAGCCAAGAACACAGGTCTTCCTCCGCCCCAGCTCCCGATCCTGGGTTCTGGAACCTCTCAGGAGGGGCAGTGCTGGTACACTGGTCAGCATTCCAGATGAAGTGCGGTTGGGCTGCAATGCAAGGTGAGGAGAAGGAGCTCTGCTGCAAAGGGATGGCTTTCTTCTATAACTAGGGGGCAGGTAAGAGTAAGAGTTCTTGGAAACATAATCACTTCCACAAAAGGCAAATGTGGAGATGCCAGAGACTAGGGAATTATTGTAAAGAATAAGGCAGAAAGGACGACACTAAGTTAGCTGAAAGTGAAGGAAAATGGATTGAGGTGATGTGGTCAAATGATATCTCATGTAAGGCACAAAGGGACCTAGGAGTTTGGAAAATCAAACCAAATGATAAATATGAGATGATAACATGCATCCCCCAAGAATCATTACTGTGTATTTAAGGCTATGTATACAAGACAGAAAACAACGGGAAAAGCAGAACATTTGGGCTAATGGATTAACCAGGAGATGGAAATCAAATCTCTTGATTCCTGTAAGCAGCTGACTCTGAATTTTAGCAGAAACTAAATAATGGATAAAACTACCAAAGTGATTTGTTCATTCACAATGATCTATTCTAGGCCCATGAGAAGTGACAAACCAATCTGGACCAACCTTTCTTCTTGTTCAGGATCCCATGCCAGCTCTCTACTGGTCCCTTGACTCAGCTGACTGACAGGTGTGTGTACCACACCAACTGCAAGTGAGAACAGATAGGGACTTTGGGGGTATCCAGGGGTAGGTCTATGCCTCTGGTGATGGCTGCTGGTAGATTTGGGGCTCTCTGAGGCTGCTGCAGTCATTCTTGCTGAAGACTGACTGCTGAAGTGACCTGCGATTTATAAATGAGCACCCCTGGAGTTTCCACCAAGCAAATAGGGATTGAGGGCCTACTAGGGACTGGCTGTTTTGGGGAAGCAGATATAAGTTAGATGTGTGTTCTGTCTTTAGGAGCTCCCAGGTCGATATGAGAGTGAGTGTACTGCTCCACTTTGCCTCATTCTGTTCTCGTTCCCATTCACTGAGTGGAGGAGGTGGTATTTTAGGTGGCCCTTGAAGGACGGAACTTGAGGGTGGACCTTCTAGCATAAAAAGAACTCTAGGTAGACCCCCTCAATCCCTATAGCCTAGGTTATAGGGAGGTAGGCCTCTCTTTGACACACTTATTTCCTGGGCTTGTCAGGAGACAAATAACTTTAGATTGTAATGATAACTAGGTCATTTATTTGATGATTAAACATGGCCAGTCTCCATTTTCTTTCTACTCATGCCATGGCATTAATTATGACACCAATGACTGTGTTATTATGATTCCACTTTTTCCCCTTGAGAATTTGGCTCTGAGCAATGGATCATCCAATGGTAAATTATATTTAGTCATTTTTTTTACTGATATGATCCATTGGATAGCGACTGATTTGTAAGTGAGTCATCCAGACATGCCCTTGGGCCTCTGTGTCATTTCTCAATGAAGTGGAGGTGAGTAAACACTAGACAGTGGGTTCAGAAACCTCAGCTCCAACCCCAGCTCTCCCACCTACTAGCCATGAGTCACTGATGTTTCCCTTGTCTCTATCAGGAGGGAGTCTGTATTCAGTAAGAGCCCATCCAGCTGTATCATATATGATTTCATATGATCAACAAAAATGTCCTCGTTGTCAGACTTGTAGAGAAAATCTGTCTCCCAAGTGACAAGGGAATGTTAAACAACTATAAAGTCTGTTCCGGCAATACCAGATGCACTGTAGATACTTCAGGATGCCCCTTATAAATACTCTTTGATTGACAAAGTGATGATTTCTCAGACTCACTGGTCTACAGCAGTTCTTCTTAAAGTTTAATGTGCATGTAAGTCACAGGTGAATTTTGTTTAAACGTAGATTCTGATTCAGTAGATGTAGGGTGGGGCTGAAGATTCTGTTTTTCTAACAAGGTCCCATGCTGATATGGACCACACTTTGAGTGATATGCCACTTTGAGTGGCAAGAGTTTAGAGGGTTTTGATGAGAGGATGTGAGACCAGTGTTAGAAGGCTTGATACTTAAGAATACCAAATTTCAGCTAACTTGTTTTCTCTCCAGGTGCTTTCCCCAAGGCCTTGCTCAAAGCAGGTGCTTAGCAAGTGCTTGCTCACTGACTGCTGGATTTTACTCTTTTGTTAAAGTTTAAAAGAAAATGTATCTCTTTGCTCTTCATTATCTAGGGCAATTAAACCCAAATGGCTTCTCCTACTTGGTATTAAGGCTTTCCTGGTGGCTCAGCGGTAATGAATCTGCCTGCCAATGCAGGAGATGCAGGTTCAATCCCTGGGTCGGGAAGATCCCCTGGAGAAGGAAATGGCAACCCACTCTAGTATTCTTGCTTGGGAAATCCCATGGACAGAGGAGCCTGGTGGGCTACAGTTCATGGGGTCACAAAAGATTCGAACACGACTCATCTACTCAACAACACAAACAACAGCCTGATATATTGACACCCCATCTTGCTAGCAATTTCTATTAAGACTTTCTGGATCTCTTAGGCGAAGTTTAAAGGAACATTTACAGGATATTTTAAAATTCAGAGCTTCTTTGACTCCAAACATTTGGAACCATTCAATGGGCATTTGTAAAGGAAAAGTGTGAAGAAGTAGAAGGCACACAGATACACAGTTTTGCCAGCAATTTTATAAGGAATGTTTTCCATATCATATTACCACTTGTGCCTGTACAAGAATCCCTAATGTGTTATCCTTGGTTATATTTCCAAAGAGAGTGCATACAATTTTTAATTGAATATTTTCAAAAACTCCTATATCAATCATATAAAATAGCTCTCTATATGATACACTCCAAGTATGTATATTGTCCTTTAAAAAAGAGGATGGTAGGCATAACAGACTAATGAAAATAGGACTGGGGCTACAATGGGATGTGGTGGATGCTTATTCCTTTTCTGATTGACAAAGAAGGATCAGTAAGGCTTACTCTCATCCCAACTTTGTCTCCAAGGAATATCAAATTCATACTGGTTGCTCTCTGATGAATGATTTGCATGGCTAAAAGGGAAACATGTTCATCAATTTAAGGCCTGGATTGCCATAATGTGTTTTTTCCTGAATACAGTGTGTATTAGTTGGAAGCAACACTAGTTGCATCATAAATATTTCAGCTGTCAACATTTGGGACTTGTTTCTTTGACCTGGTTCTAAATCAGTCAAAGAGTAATAACAATAGTTTGGTCTTTAGAGTTTAAAGAGTGCTGACAATCCACACTATTAAAATTCATAAGATAGGCATTTATCGAAATAACACTTCACCCACAAAGAAAAGGCATTGATCAGTCCCCAACACATATAATATCCATTTACAGTGAAGACTTGCCTTTCAATTCTAACGGACATTGCTGGGCTCATGGTTGAGAGATGAGGCAATTGTATTTTTCCCATTAGGTCAATAGGAAATCCATTTGCAATGGAACAGTCAATTTTGGATCACAGATCATTAGAACTCAAAGGAATAATAGAAATCTTCTGGCCTGAACCTGTCATTTAGTAGATAAGAAAACTAAGGCTAGAAAACTGATCTGATTTGCCCAAGGTTGCACAACTATTTCAAGCATCCAATATAGTTCAAGAAAGCACCTGCCTTGTTTTAAGCAATGCCCTTGGACATTTAGTGGGCCATTTTTATTTCTACCAATAGATTGCTGCGGCTTTGACCCAAAACACAATGGAAATGAACTAAATAGTTAAAGGAAACAACTAAGTGTCTCTACCACTTGCCATTCATTCATTACATAAAAAAATATACTGAACCTACTATGTGCCTGGCACTCAAATGATGAAATCCTGAATAGTCATTGAACTCTCTCATCTGGAATGCCAAAGTTCATTTCTCAACATAAAGACTTGTAAGAGAGTTCAGCACCACCAAAACCACCCTGCTTAGTCTACTTCAAGAGTAATCCCTTTATGCATCTGTCAGAGGTGGCCCTGCCGGGTGCTAGAAACAAGAACACAACTGAGAACAATATAACATCTCCAAGTTTCTGAACCTCCCAGTGCAATGTCAGGTGCTTTCATATCCATGATCTTATCTGGTTCTGGCATTACACAGTGAAGTATTGCCCTCTCTCATATATATGTATATATATATATATATATATATATATATATATATATATAAAGGTAAGAATGCAGAAGTTTGTACAAGTTTTATGAACTCAATCCAGGGTCACAGAGGTAATAAAATCTGGAACTAAGATTTGAATACAGGTAAAGTTGCAGCTATGAAATTAAAAGATGCTTGCTCCAAAAAAAAAAAAAAAAAAAAGACGCTTGCTCTTTGAAAGGAAAGCTATGACAAACCTAGATAGTGAATTAAAAAGCCAGAGACATCACTTTGCCAAAAAAGGTCCATAAAGCTAAAGTTATGGTTTTTTGCAGGAGTCATGTGTGGATGTGCGAATTGGTCCAAAAAGAAGGTTGAGCACTGAAGAATTGATGCTTTTGAATTGTGATGCTATAGAAGAGTCTTAAGAGTCCCTTGGACTGCAAGGAGATCAAATCAGTCAATCCTAAAGGAGATCAACTATGAATATTCATTGGAAGGACTATTGCTGAAGCTGAAGCTTCAATACTTTGGCCGCCTGATGCAAAGAGATAACTCATTGGAAAAGACCCTGATGCTCAGAAAGACTGAAGGCAAAAGGAGAAGGGGATGGCAGAGACCGAGATGATTAGATAGCATCACTGATTCAATGGACATGAATTTGAGCAAACTCTAGGATATAGTGGAGGACAGAAGAGCCTGGCATGCTATCGTCCATGGGGCTGCAAAGAGTCGGACATGACTTAGCTACTGAACAACAACCACAAAGTTAACTCCAAAGGCAATACAGGTTTCGCCCTTTTTACAATTTTATTGAGAAACTGTGTCAGAGCAGTTGCCTGGACAGATTTTGCCAACATTAATCCTCAAAGTAGTGCTGCAGACTGAATGTTTGTATCTACCCTCCACCTTAACTTAATATTTTAAAGACTGAATTCTCAATGTGATAGTATTTGGAGGCAGGGCCTTTGGGAGGTGATTACATCATGAGGGTGGAGCCTTTATGATGGAATTGGTGGTGTTATAAGAGTGATTCCCTGGTGGCTCAGACTGTAAAGGATCTTCCTGCAATGCAGGAGACCCAGGTTCAATCCCTGGGTCAAGAAGATCCCCTGGAGAAGGGAATGGCAACCCACTCCAGTATTCTTGCTTGGAAAATCCCATGGACAGAGGAGCCTGATGGGCTACTCTCCATGGGGTTGCAAAGAGTCAGACAGCTGAGCAACTAACACAAGGGGATGAAGAGACTAGAGCTCACTCTTTTCACCATGTGAAGAGACAGCAAGAAAGTGGCTGTCTTCAAACCAGGAAGTAGGTTCTCACCAGATGCTGAGTCTCCTGGTGCCTTGATCTCAGAGTTCTCAATCTCCAGAACTTTGAGAAAAATGTCTGTTGGTTAGGTTCCATAGTAGCCAGCATGTACTACCCCCAGTAGCACAAGTAGCACAAGTAGATCCTACCTAGAAGGTAGGATCCATTTAGTCATTAAGACTCTTTCCTCTTCCTTGTTCACCATTTAATTTTCCACCTCTGGTTAGGATATTTCTATTTTTCTGTATAAGACATGGCCTTAATAATGCTAAGATTTGGCTTTGAGTATAACTCTGCTTACAAGAAAAGATAGCTAGAGGCCAAGAGGGCCTAGCAAGTACAGCCAGAGAACTTCTTTAGTAATGCAAGAGAAATGTAAAATCCATTTGTTACAAAACCATCAGTAAGACTTGAACTCCTTAGAAATCAGATAGTGATGTAAAAAATTTTACTGATAAATGTCAACCAATTTTGCCACATTTTCCTAAGACATGGCTGACAGAAATGAGGCAGGAACCCTTTGCTCCCTTCTAACTTCCATCACACGTGGCCTGTTCCCAAGGGGACAGGTTTCAATGTCATCATCTTTCAGCTGATATCTCTGCATCAAATTATCACCTCCAAACTCTTCTCCTACATCATTTTCATTAGCCCCTTTAAATTAATCTGATTCAACTGATGCTATTAACTGAGACATAGCAGGTATCAAGAGTTCATCTTCTACCGGGTATCATGAGGTCTTTGAGAAAAGCCCCTTTCAACAGAGGCCAATTTGTTGCTATCATACTGATTTTCACTCATCAGCTGGTAACTCTATTAGCCCATCAAGTTCAGGTTTTAATGGCCAAACTGTATCTGTGACCGCAATTCAATTTCCACTCCACACTTGTGGTTCCTTGATACCTTGAAATTCTTTAAACCTGCTTGATTAGCCACCTGAGGTAAATGGCTTAGTCATTTTAAGTTTTATGAAACATCTGTGCACTTTGATCGTAGACCAGAGGAGAAAATGACTCTGGAGTCTTCCTCAAAGCATTAGGAAGCACAGACTCCAAGAGCTAGGTGACACAGATTTCATGGGGAGTGGGAGAGGTAGTCAGAACCAGAGCCACAGGACTTGATGACACTGGAGCTCCATAAGGGAATCAAGTAGCACTGGTGTATCCTAGGCTGACTTTGGATGCTGCCTCCAATGGCGGCCAATTATGAAATGGAATTAACTCAGTTTGAGTTCTTCTGTTCCTGGAGAGTCCTGGGGTGGACGAGCAGACACATTACAGCCCCACAACTTCTTTCCCCTCTTAGCGCCTCATTCCCTCCTCCTTATTTTTCTCCCTCCCTTCTTCCTTCTCTTTCTTACCTACTGTCAGTGCATCTATTTTTGAAACCCCATGTAGGCCCATGGTCCTACAGAAAAACTGTTGGTTTGAACATGTGTGATGTGAGAAAGAAGAGCAGCCCCTGACATGCAGAAGCTGGCCTGGCACTCCACAGCTTGGTCATGTTATTCCATCAGACATGAACACAGAATACTGAGCTCAGGCAAGGTTACTCTGAGATCATGATAAAAATGAGAAAGCGTGGCCACTTCTAAGCACAGAAAAAAAATAGGTAACTATGCTGCATACAAAATACCAAACATGTCTCTCTCAACCAAGATGAGTTGCTAGTGCTTCTTTACCAATTACAATTACAGCTTGATCCTCATTCTAGTCTTTTCTCCCTGAGAAGATTTATTGAGACACACAAGCATATAATTGCCCCCACTTTTGGACAACATCCAATTTAGAGCAACTCCCTTCTTCCCTAAACCTCTTGCAAATCACCCAACCAAAGCCCAAATCCTATAGTATGTTCCTTCAACACTCTCTTATTGAGACCCACAGTGTTTCCCATGGTGTCTGTTCTGTACTGCAGATAGTAATAAACCCAGTTTGTTTAGTTACAGGTGTGTTACTGATGGCCTTTGCTTGAAGGACATTGACAAATGATAAAAATAACTCACACTTAAGTAACAATTTACATTTTAAAAGTTTTCACAAGCATTATTTTATTCAATCTTCATGACTATGAGGAAGATGGGAAGGTATTATTATACCCATTTTCCAGATTAAGAAATTGAGGCCCCATGTAGTTAAACGGGTTCAGTTCAGTTCAGTTTGGTCGCTCAGTCGTGTCCGACTCTTTGCGACCCCATGAATCACAGCACGCCAGGCCTCCCTGTCCATCACCAACTCCCGGAGTTTACTCAAACTCATGCCCATCGAGTTGGTGATGCCATCCAACCATCTCATCCTCTGTCATCCCCTTCTCCTCCTGCCCCCAATCCCTCCCAGCACCAGGGTCTTTTCCAATGAGTCAACTCTTCGCATGAGGTGGCCAAAGTTAAACGGGTTAAGTAAGTTCAAATATCTATTAAGTATTGGAACCAGGGATTGAGACAAATCTGTTTGTTCCATACTCCGTGCTTTTCCCCTGTGCCTGGTCCCAGAAGAAATAAATCCCTCAACTATTTGTAATTTAGCACTTCATCAACTGAAGACTGTGGGCAAAAAGGGAATGAGGTTGGTGGTGGGCAGAGCATTCTGGGATAAACCTGAAATATCTTTCAGAATCATTGATTTTAATATAAGATTTTTGAGGAAACAAGTTAAACTTTTTTTTTAAAGAATGAGTTTTAAACATTTTAGAATTAAAACAAAACTCAAGAAAAAGTTAAAAATAAAAAGAGAGCAAAAAATTTTGTTATTTGCTGCAAGTGACTTAAGGCTACTATCCTAGGCCTTGTCCACACCCCCCAGGGGCCTGCATTTAGGGATACTAAAGTAGAGCTGAGAATTCCGTCTAAGGTCCTACAATCCATCTTTGGATGAAAAATCATGGAGCAAACACCTTGGACTGATAAGCGCTCTTGTAGTGCTGAGGACAAACTTGTCCTCAGGGCCATTAGGCTCAATGGAGTAGGGTTAAGTGTCTCCTGGGGCTCCTGTTGACTCTGGGGGAGGTGAGCTGTGGACTTGCCCTGAGAGACAGTTCTTCTCTAGGGTTCTAGGGGTCATCCAGCTTTCTGTAGCTTGGTGATCTCCAAACCTGACCTCCCTGGGGGACTCAAGCTAGAATCCGGCCCCTCTCTAGACCAGCTATTATTGCTTAGAGGCATGGGTGGGGGTGGGAGAGGACCCTGAGGGAACTGGCCTTAACTCCAGGCCATGTCAAAGCCCAACATTTATCCTTAGACATAGTCATAAGAGGTACACAAATCTGCAGGGAATCTGAAATCTGACCATGTTCCCAGGCAAGCTGCTTTTAACACATTTATTCACATATACAAAGTTTGGAAGGCTATCATATCCTCTTACATCTGGAATTCACACAGACCCCAGGGGCTCTAGTACTGAAACAACATGCAGTTACTTAAAATAGAATAAATGAAAATCATTAAGGACTACCTGAGCTGACAAATTGTATCATAATATTATTTTTAAATGTATAACATAAAAGTGGGTATAAACTCCTTATGCTTATAGCTTTTACATGACAACTAAAGCCAAACAAAATAACTCAGTAGTTATTTGCAACATGTGAGACGTGTATACTCAGTCATTCAGTTGTGTCTGGTGCCCAACTCTTTGCGACACCATGGACTATAGTTGGCCAGGCTCCTCTGTCCATGGAATTTCTTCAGGCAAGAATACTGGAGTGAGGTGTCATTCATCCTACAGAGGATCCTCCCATCCCAGGGGTCGAACCTGGGTCTCCTGCATTGCAGGCAGATTCCTTACCATCTGAGCCACCAGGGAAGCCCCGTCTTGGTGTATACCTACCACCTAAACATCAACCCTGGCTTCAGAATCACAGGAGAGCCAGTTACATGCTTCCATGAAGTCCTTTGGAAGGGGCTGGATGATTTCTTAAGACCTTGATTTGGGTATTACAATTATACTGAGATTAAGGAAGAGCAGTGTCCTTCAAACACTGGGATGAACAGGAATATCCATCATTCCTCTGAAGGCTAGCAAGTCCCCTCTGATGTGTCCATCTGGCCCATTGTGAGAAGAGTAAAAAGTTATGGTCATAGGAAAGAAAACAACTTTCAGTTATGCTGTCTTGTAGAGGCACAAATTATTTCCAAACAAGCTAAATTAGCACTAATTTAGAAGCAGATGTCCAACTCCTTGTCTTCATCTCATTGGTTTCATCATTCAAATCTTTGCAGGAAGCAGGCTCATAGGTACATCAAAATATACCTAAGATTACTAATGATGAACCCAAATCATGCCTTCCCCTCCATTCTCCTCTGGCAGGCATCTTACCCTTCCTTTATAATCCTTCTGATAATGCCTCTTGACCAGTAAAAAGAGCATCTGTCGAGAAAAATGCACTGAAACAAAAAACCTTACAGTACAGGGAGCTTTGGGGTGTTAATTACACAAATTGCCCATCAACTCCATTGTTACTCTCTTTCCTTTGATAAATTAAAAAAATGTTGAGACTTCTAAGCATGAATGCAGTTGAGCCAGAAGTTTTCCTATAAATATGGATGGAAATTTTGGCTCCTTCATAATAGCCATAGCCAAGAGCTCTGGACAGTTGGCTCAGGGGCAGTGAGGGGTGTTGGGAAGTGTGGGGCTGGGGGTCAGGAGACTGGGTTTTATATCAGCATTTCTATAACCTGGGTGATCTTGAATACTTCAGCCTGTTTGAGATTCAGATTCTTCTTTGGTAAAAATGGGGCTGTATTACTCATTTTCCAGGCCTAGTTGCTGTAATTATGAATAAAATAGTGAGAGCACACCTAGACTCCCAAGCATGTGGAAATGTGTGTGTATGTGCATGTGTGTATTCAGACACATACGCACACATACCTAAAAACCCTACGTACTACGGTGAAATGGACACTGGGGGTGCATCAGAACACCTGGGTGTTAGTCCTGGCTTCTTTGCTGTGAGAACTAGGACAAATTTCTTAGGCTTCTGGGCTTCAGTTTCCTCATCTGTAAAAAAGACAACTTTGGACAAATGATTTCCAATGTCCTTCCTGGGTCAAAGGCCTCTAATTCTAACTCAGACATGAAAGGGGCAAAGTCACAGCTCTACCACTGGCCAAGGTTGTCACCTGATAGTTGCAATGTGACAAGGATGCAGGGGGTAAGGAGAACTTCCTGGGTGGCGTCCTGCTCCAAAGATGATGGTGGGATGCAGAACGAGGGCCCAGGTCTAGAGTGACACGCCAGCTGTCAGGGTGTCCTTGCCCTTTCCTGTGACTTCCTTCTTTTCCTTTTCTCTTCACTCTCTCCCCTTCTTGTACCTGTTTCCTCACCCTTAGACCTTAGCCCTGCCAGGAGGCTGGCCAAGGATTTAAGAAGCGGTTGGGAAAGGGCACTGCTAACTCTCCAAGCTGAATCAACCATTGGTTCACAAGCCTTTCACAAGCCATGGGGGTGGACTGAGAGTAATTAAAAAAAAAAACAAAACAGAACCCTTTCACTAATGATGAAATTAATGGAAGGCAATTCAGGAAGGACATGGAGGAGGTTGTTAAGTCCTATGAACACAGGAAGTCCTTATGCCTGGGCACTCTGAGAGGCTTGAGATCACTGATAATCAGGCTAATAATAACTCCTAGCTCAGGTAGAATGTTTCTTCTGAAGGTTCTGCATCTATCTATCAGTAATTTCATTCACTTTTCCACTGCTCCTTACAAAGCTGTTCTTATTAGCACCGATTTGCATATGGGGAAACTGAGTCACAGAAAGGAGAAAGTCGCATTGGTTCTTCTATGTTCTAAGAAGTTTATATCAAAATACAATAAGGAACAATGTAACTGCTAATGAAATATTTATTTAGGCTGTTCGAATAGTCCCTGAATGAAGAGGGGAGAAGACAGAGGTGTGCATTGGAATGGGGAGTCACGGATTCCTGGTTCTGCACTCTCTTCTCTCTCTGTCCTTCTCTTGCTTGGCTTGGGGGAGCTGGGGGGCTGTGGGCAGGAACATGAGGGAAACTGAGGAACATGGACAAACAGTGCCTGATGCAAGACACAGTGCAAGCAAGTGGCCAAGTCTGGACAAACCAGCGGTCCTTTTGATATAGATGACCTTCTCAGTAAGGTCAGTTCTTACTGGGCATCTTGACCCCCAGTTTGGATGCTGTTTTGTAAATGAAAAGATGAAGACTGAATAGATGAAGACTGGATGCCCAGGGGGCAAAGAGAGTCAGGCTGTAGCATCCAGGGCTGCATTATGACTTCCAAACCTGGGTACTTTTGCTGTCATGGGACCATTCCTCCACAAAATGAATTAAAAATTCTATTTTACTACTGCATTGATGTACAAATATATTGATATTATATATTAAAACACTTTATTCAAACTAAAGCCTCATTTTCCCTCCTTCTGATTTTAAAAGAAAGTAAGGACTTCTCTAGTGGCACAATGAATAGGAATCCACCTACCAGTGCAGAGAACAGGTTCAATCCCTGGTCCAGGAAGATTCCACATGCCTGGGAGCAATTAAGCTTGTGTGCCACAACTGCTGAGCTTGTACTCTAGAGCCCAGGAGCCACAACTACTGAGCCTGTGTGCTGCAACTGGTGAAGCACATGAACCTGGAGCCTGTGCTCTCCAATAAGAGAAGCCATCGCAATGAAAAGCCCATGTACTGCAACAAAGAGTAGTTCCTGCTAACTGAAACTAGAGAAAGCCCTCAGTTCAATTCAGTTCAGTCACTTAGTCATGTCCAACTCTTTGCGACCCCATGAACCACAGCACACCAGGCCTCCCTGTTCATCACCAACTCCCGGAGTTTACCCAAACTCATGTCCATTGAATCAGTGATGCCTTCTAACCATTTCATCCTCTGTCATCCCCTTCTCCTCCTGCCTTCAATCTTTCCCAACATCAGGGTCTTTTCAAATGAGTCAGCTCTTTGCATGAGGTGGCCAAAATATTGGAGTTTCAGCTTCAACATCAGTCCTTCCAATGAACACCCAGGACTGATGTCCTTTAGGATGGACTGCTTGGATCTCCTTGCAGTCCAAGGGCCTCTCAAGAGTCTCTCCAACACCACAGTTCAAAACCATCAATTCTTCTGTGCTCAGCTTTCATTACAGTCCAACTCTCATATCCACACATGACCACTGGAAAAACCATAGCCTTGACTAGATGGACCTTTGTTGACAAAGTAATGTCTCTGCTTTTTAATATGCTTTCTAGGTTGGTCATAACTTTCCTTCCAAGGAGTAAGTGTCTTTTAATTTCATGGCTGCAATCACCATCTGCAGTGATTTTGGAGCCCCCCAAAATAAAGTCAGCCACTGTTTCCCCATCTATTTGCCATGAAGTGATGGGACCGGATGCAATGATCTTAGAAAGCCCTCACAAAGCAACAAAAACCCAGCACAGCCAAAAGAAAAAAGAAATTAGAATGTTTTCATGAGGCCCTAAGAGTATTGTGGGCCATAGGCACTGCATCTGCTGTGCTTCAGGGATTAATCAGCTGGCATGAGAGCATTCCTTACCTCCTAGAATGACCAGCTCCGGAAGTTGACCCCTACAGTCTTCCCAAGCCCATCCAGGCCGGGCTCACTCAAATTCATAGAATCAGCCTCAAAGCATCAGTTTGAGCTTCTGGGAGGTGCAGACGCCCCATTGCCTTTACAGGTGATGATAATGAAGCTCAAAGATGTCACGGTTGAGTTATCAAAGATGGAGGGCCAGGTTTTGAACTTAGCTCTGTCTCTCCCCAAAGTCGTTGATTTGACTCCTACTTCCCACAGTGTGTATCTGAGCTGCTACTGAACACCACTCCCCAGACCAGATATCTTCCTCTCTGGGTCCTATACCAGAAACATCTATCTATCTACAGAGATAGATGTTTCTAAATAACTATCTATACCTTAGCAAATATGGAAATTAGTAATTAAACAAGAGTGGCTAGGTGATAGCAGAAAAGTCTGAAAATAAAGTCTACATAATGCAATGGAAAAGGTCCCACAGAGATACTCAGAGGGAAAAAGACATCATCCCCAGAGGATTAATGTTCCAGTAAACTGTAAGCTGCTTATATTTTCACCCCATTACCATAACTTTCAAATAACTGTCTCAAACAATAAAAAGGCAATAACTTAGGGCCAGACACATCACAGGCTAGGTGACACTGTCTCTGAGACATCCGGGGTTCTCTTGTACAGTTTCCCAATGGCAGTGTGGAGGCTAGAGAGGACACACTGGATTATCAGTGAATGGGGACATTTTGCCTCTGGTCAAGGGAACTCTGGATTAATCCTCAAAGCATCAAGCCTCTGAGGACCAAGAGGCCTAGATGTGGAATAAATCTAGGCATGACCATTTACAACTGTGATATGAGCAAGTCACTTCACTTCTGTAATCCCCTTGCTAATGAAAAGTTCATAACAACCCCAGCCCTACCAAGCACACAGGTTTTTGTGAGACTTAAAGGAAATAAGGAGTATAAATTGGGTTTGTGAGCTACAGAGCACTGTCCAGATGCTTGAAACTTGACCCTGCCCTAGAGTCCTGTTCTCAGACTTCTTTGTGTCTGTTGGCCCCTGGGGTGGTCATAGCTTCCTAAAAGCTGGCCTTGTCACCACCAGGATCCCCAAGCTGGGCTGCCATACAATGGCAGTAGATTACACTAATTTGTTTTATTTATTTGACATACTTGGAATTAAGGGTTTCTGAAAGCACTATGCAAATATATGTAAATGACTGTATTTCATGCAAATAATGAGCAAACAGGGTCTGTGTGTTTGCTTAGAAAAATCTGATGGCCAAAGGCTGTTCGTTTATATCCTTGAAAGAATCAGGAAGAATATTTTAAACAGCAGTCACTCTTCCAGGTGTTTAAAAAATATGGATGTTAAGGAACCTAGTTTTCAGTATGTGGCTTACCAGCTGGTTATGACCCTTTTTCAGTATTCATCAGGATATGACGTCAGTTAAGCAGTCTCTCCCATCCAAGTACTACCCAGGCCCGACCCTGCTTAGCTTCCGAGATCAGACGAGATCGGGTGCGTTCAGGGTGGTATGACCTTAGACAAGCAGTCTCTCATTCATTAATCATTTAACAATGATGGTGTCAGGGATTTGATGATTAGCAGAGTAAGGTATGCATCCTTCCTCAAGGACTCTCTGGCCATGTGGATGCCAAAGTTGGCTGTTAAAACACAGCTGGGGCATCGGTTTCCTGACACATATTCATGGTTAGTACCTGACTGCATTCTGAATAAAGTCCAAGTAGCTGATCGCAAGGCACTCAAGACTCTGCAACCTAGACCAAATTGACCTTTCTATCAGAATCTCTCCCCTGACCCCTCTTCACATGACCTCTGCTTTCCCATGTGTTTAGTATGTAATATATAGTATTCTTCCAAATATATTTACCCCTCCCCTACTCTGTGTCTCTGATAATGCTTATCTTCTAAATATCAAAGTGCATTATTATTATGTATCATTGCTTCTGGTCTGGGTCTCCTGTTAACAGACAAACAGGAGTGTTTTGGTAACTTATGCTTCCAAAGCCAAAGACAGAGCAGGTGAGTCTTTAGTGATCAACTAAATAATCCAACACCTTTGTTCTACAAACGGGTAAACCAAGGCCAAGAAAACAGAAGGGACTTAATCAAAGCGATAGAGCTAGAACAAGTACCCAAGTGTGCTCATCCAACTTCAGGACTCCATAACAACTGCATCATGGTCATGGCTCACAACCATAAGCACAAAAAAAGAATCAAGTTGACCTGCTTTCTAGGGGCCACCTTAACAAATCAGGCTATTCAACCAAACACTTCCCAGGGTGGAAACTAGTGAAGAGACACAAGTTCTGGGACAAGGTCATCCCCTCCAGGTCATTACAATCCAGATGCTCTCTGGATGTGCAACCAGCCTTTGTATTAACAATAATGGTAATGAGAGTAGGGCATTAAGCAACCTACTTCTGCTCCTCCAACGTCTAGACGAGAGGCTTTCAACCCTGGCTGCACACTAACATTACCTGGGGAGATCTGAAACCTATCAGTGCTCACCCTCCACTCTGACCAATTAAATGGAATCTCAGCAGTAAGGCCAAGGCATCAGTACTTTTCATATAACTGGATGAGCCAGGTTGCAGGGAGGCACAATGAGGCAGCTGCCTCCCTGTGTCCAGAGACTGGCTCTAGGCCCACTGATTCTGCCACCCACTTGGTTCATTCCCCATGGTGATGGCCCAGCTGCACTGACGCATCATCCAGCCTCCTGCTCCCACCCATCCTGGGCTAACAGAGCAAGCAGGGCACAGACCTCCCTTAACCCTGACTGTCTGGGACCAAACCATATTTACTGGTCATTTGCTGTTGGTTTTTTAGAGCAGCCCGTTATGATTTCTTTCAGAAAGCACTCTAACAGGTACACTAGCACCTGGGCAGGTGGCATCCAGATTAAGCCACCACTACATCTCGGCAGGACGAGGACGGAGAGTGCACACAGAACTGGTCTGCTGACACGCGGTGCTTTTGTCAGCTCAGGAAATTATTTTGAGCAGCACGGCGAGCGATGGCTTCAGGAGGGGGTAAAAATCCTATGTGTTTATTATAATGCAGTCCAAGATGATTGCCCTGAATGAATGAAATAGAATGGAATTGGTCCTGGTTTGCTGAGCACACATAAAAGAAGAGAAAATGGAGACAGGCCCTGTCCTTCTCTCCATAGTCTGTTTCTATTAGGAAATGACACGATTCAGTGGCACCTCTGGTGAAAATGAGGGTGGCTGGGGGAGAAGGGCAGGATTTCCCCTTGAACACAGATGGTACTTTACATCTCAGGGTCAGACAGGGTCAACGGTACATCTCACCGGTCCTCCAGGTAAGTTCCTCCCTTTGCTTCCTAATCAGAAACCCCCACACACCTCTGGTCTTTGGGGTGCAGGGCCTTATCACTCTCAACTTCTCCCCATGTCTCAGCTGCTTGAATTTGGGTGGATTTTCCCACACAAGTGTATTGCCTCAAGGAGGGGTGCGGAGAAAGTGATGTTGCCTTTGATGCAATTTCAACAATCGGTGAAGTGAAAGGGTGAACGGAAAGGGATGAAGAAGAGCCAGAAACCATTTTTTTAAAAATGACAACAGAGAGTAACATTTTTAGTTTCTGGTATTATTGTTTTCTTTATAAATTTAAAGCCAGATGCAGCAATTTATGGTTTATTATTCTTTCCCGTGGCGCTTGCTAAAAATTTCAAAGTTATACCATACTGACTTTCTTTCCCTTTGTGTTTCACTGCTAGCGGACACAGTTTGAATCAAATCTCTGACAAAGACAGAAGGCTCAGAGCCTGCTTGTTTGCTGAAACTGCTGGAAACCTTTTTGATTTTTCAAGAAGCCACGGAGGATGCAGAGGTTTCTGCAGTCCACAGACTTAATATACAAAGTAATTTAGGAGAAAGGCTGGCTTGGTTTTGCTGGTAATATGAGTTCATTTGCAATTCTCTCCCCTTCTCAGCCGGCTTGAAAATGAGTATTGAAATTCAGAAGAGGGTGTGTGTGTGTGCCTCTTGGGCGTGTTAAGCCAGAGGGTGTGTGCTTTCTGTCTACACCCTGGGGAAGGGATGGCTGGCCATGCATCATTTTTTTACAGCTGTATTTGCACAGGTGGGAAATAACAGTGTCATCTTGGAACAGCAGACACAATGATATATATTTTGGGGGGCATCTATAGAGCACAGTGAATCATGCAACATGTGATTCAGCCCCACCATAAGTCAATCCATGTTGCCCACCAACAGCTTCTTAGGTAAGTGGAGAGGCTGCCTTCAGATTACTTTGGACGATGAAAAATATTCCCATATATATTCAGCCAATAAAGCAGCCATCCAGGTAAATAAAAACAAATTCAGAAATCAGAGTCTCAAGGTTGGAAGAAACTTGAAAGATGTCTAGATCAGCCACCTGTCCAGACACCCATGCCTGCGTCCTCTGAGCATCTCTGTGTATTCTCCTCCAGTTTCTGCTTCGAATCCCTTCCATGACGGGGATCTCACTGTCTCCTCCACGGAGATTAACCCATCTCAACTTCCCAGTGTCCAGATGGTTAAAAAACAAAATGAAGCAAACCCCTCTACTTAATGTTCTTAAAATCATGGCATCTCCTGCTTGATCCTAGCTCTTGATCCTAGTTGTACAATGTGCAAAAAATAACCCCTCTTGGCACGACAATCTTCCAACAGTGACAGCCATGTTATTTATTTGTTCATTCATTAGTTGAACCATCTATCATGGGCCAGAAAGTAAGGTCCAAGGCTATGAAGTGGAGAACATAGAACCTGCCCTCACAATACAGTAGGGCACTACTGTAAGGTACCACTGGGTACCTTACCAACTGAATTGAGTTTGCTGTGGTTAATTAAGTGAAGGTCTAAACAATTTCCTGGGGGCCTAGGGGAAAGCACAGCTATTTGCCTAGTGGGAGGTTGGTGGGTGGAAGCAAAGAAGGCCTCCCAAGATGGTGGTTTTGGTCTTGGACTCCCAGGGCTATGTTTCCTACTTTCTCTTTAAGCTGCTTGCTAATTTCTCATGAGAGGATTTGCACATCAGGGTCTGCCCAGCCATTGTGTTGCAGTCTCCATTACTGTAGACTCTGACAGTCTCAACTGTGAGGTACTTTTCCGCTCACAGTCCAGACCCAAGTTGCTTCACTTGTCTTTCAACCTGGAGGCACTGCACCTGGAGCAAGGAAGCCCTTGGGAGAGGACGATGCTTCTGAGGATCTGGCTGTAGGACCTAAGGGCTCTTGAATGCTACTGGTCTCCCCAGTCACTTCCCTACAGAAACTGTGCAGATGAGACTCCTGTGTCAAAACCCCCATCTGTTTCACAGAGGAATGGATCGCCGAGGGAAATCTTAAAGCATCTTTTACAAGCAGTTTGTCTGCTTGTGACACATTTGGAAGAAAGGGACTGTGTTAACTGTGAAAGTGCCTTACTAGTGTGGATTTGGAGGAAAGGTCTGTAATTATCACCCTCTGGACTCCCCAGGGACCTGTGAATTGGGAACGCTCCTCTTGAAGGTGGGCTAATGGAAGAACTGACTGTTAGGGCAGATTGCGCCTGGGTGCACGGCACTGGAGAAATAGGAAAAGAAAGTACTAGAACTGGAAGTGAATGACAGCAAGCAAAACCCTGAGGGCAAAGGGAAAGATGCTGTCACCCTCCTGCTCTCCACTTGACAACAGGGCTCTTAGGACCCCAGGGAAAAAACATCATCACCAAACAACTATTTTCTCTGGGGCCATGTGGTGAAGGGCAAAACCAGTACAGTTCAGAGACCTATGTTCAAAATCACTCAGTTAATTGCTGTGTGCCCATAAGGATGTCACTTAAACTCAGTGAGATTGGGTAATCTCATCTGTGAAATAGCTTTGGTAGAGACTCTAGTTTGGCAGGGTTATTAGAAGCATTGTGGTACCAGCTGGGCCAGAGCTCTGAGGGTCCTACAAGTGTTAACTGTGGTGATCCCAGCTGAGCCCTGCAAGGTTCGTGGAAGTGACTCGAATAAGGTCCTAGTCCTCACAGAGTTTTTAGTGGTGCAGGGCAGAAAGGGCAATGCAAAAGTAATGTCACTATAAGGGAAGCATGGGAGAAGGGTGGATGATCAAGTTCTGGGAAATCAACACTTGGGAGAAAAAGAGAAAATTGAAGGGATACTTCTTTAAGCCTATTTAAAGTGGGTAAAATAAAAAGAAATTGTAAGGGGAAAAATATGTTACAGTTCTCTTAAATCTACTACTTCATCGAGGTGGGAGAAAAAGGTATAATGAAAGGGGAACATTTCTTTTTTAATATCTGTAGGGCTATATCCTATAAATAATGAGAAGGGGAATCTGTTAACTGGAAGACAGAAAACTTCTAAGGAAATAGGACTGAGCAGTATTTCTTGTGTGACTTCCCTCAGATTACTGCTACTTTTGTGAAGATCCAGGTCTCCAGACCCCATTCCATACCTAAAACATCAGAACCTGAGATGTGGCCTGGCACTGTGCTGTAACAAGCTGCTCAGATGATTTTTATGAAGTGTAATATTTAAGCATATTTAGCCTCTGATTGGGGTGAATAAACATACACAAAGAGCACCTGTTTATCAAATACCCAAATCAGATCCTGTGGGCTTTATAAGTTAATATTAATTTCATGGTTTCAGTATTCCTACTATGGTTATGTAACATATCTGCTTGTTACAAGGAGTATTTTAAGTACTCCTTATGGCAAAATAAAATAGTATATTTTCAACTCTCAAAGTTTATTTCAGAATGTTGTACTTCAAGTAGTCTGACTTTATCTGCTTGAGAATGATTTTTGGTTTTAGAAAAAATATATGCTGGAATAGGAACAATCTCATGCTTGTTCTCCTGCAAATGGATTTCCAACATTCTCCCTGCAGTCTCTCTCTCCCCCACCACAGTCCACCTCAGATACCACAGACTGACCAATCTTTCTGAAGCACAGTTTTGGTAAGGTTACTCCTTTGGTGAAAAAAAAAAAAAACAAAAAACCATGAATGGCTCCCCACTGCCTATGGGATAAAACTCCTTAGCCTGGCTTCCAGGCCTTTCACACTATATGGCCCACCTACCAGCTAATCTTTCTCTCACAGTTTTCTACACACACACCCAAATGCCAGCGAATCTGGACTACTCACCATCCTCACCTGTCACTTTATGTCTCCAAAACTTTAGCTCACACCAAACTTCCTCACCTCAACTCATCAGAATCTTATCATCCTTCTAGATCTCTAGACATCTAAGTGCCAGTCATCCAGTTGTAAGTGCTTCATCCAAACTCTACAGCACTTTTTTCTGTGCTATGCCCCTGGTCTTAATACATGATACCTGGTACTGTACTTATTGCTTATTTGTCTATGAGACTTAAAGTTACTGGAGAGCAGTCCCATAACCAGAGAAGAAAATGGCAACCCACTCCAAGTACTATCCCTTGGAAAATCCCTACCAGGACTGGAGCCTGGTAGGCTGCAGTCCATGGGGTCGCAAAGAGTCAGACACAACTAAGCGACTTCACTCACTCACTCACTCGTTCAGTCCCACAACACACTCCACTCTGCATCGCCCATAGAAGCAAATATGGTAAAACAACTTCCAGAAGGCATATGTAAGAGTGCTGCTCAATAGAACTTTCTGCCATGAGGGAAATTTTATATACTTGCATCATCCAATAGGGTAGTCACTGGCCACAGTAGTGGCTCTTGACCACTTAAAATGTGGCTATGGTGACCAAGGACTAAATTTTCAATTTTATTTTATTTCAACTGAACAAAACTTACATTTAAGTAGCAGATGTGGCTAATGAATAGACCATGGGACAGCACAGACAGAGAACACATTTAATGAAGGAGGATGCACTGCACTTAGAAAACTTTAAAACTTGCTACCCTACCCTCAAGGTTCACCTGATCTGGTTCTCCCTTCGCATCCTTAGCTCAGCTCCCACCACTTTCCCCCTTACTCCATCTAGCCATGCCTGGCTAGTTTCCTTTTCTTAAGTAGGCCTTGCTCACTCTGGTTTCCATGCTCTTGCTCTTGCCCTGTGGTCTGCTTGGAGTGCCTTCCTTTCCGATCTCATTCAGCTGGGTAGTCATTCAGGTCTCAGCTCAAATGTCACTTCCTTAGAGAGAATGTCCCTGATGTGCCATCTAAAATAGACCTCTCTTTCTGTTACCCCACCTCCTTATATTTTCTTTACAACCCTTTCAGTATCTAGAATTTATTTTATTACTTCTTTACTGTCTAACTCTTCCGAATAAAAGATGAGCTTCTTGAGTAAGGAAGCACTCAAATACCAGTGTGTAATAAAATCAGTGAGTGAAAGCATGATGAGAAGGAAGATATTTGCGCAGTTTCAAACTGTCTCCCAACAAGATACTAATTAACTATAAAGGAGAAAAGGCTATTTTTATTACAGAGAAGAAACATATCAGACACCACCTTTACCAAGCATTAACCTGACAAGTGTAATCCAGGGTTAACAGCAGCAGTGACAAAACATTTGGCATCATAAACCTCCTTGGTGTGATGCACTGAGGATATATCACTTCTGTGGTATTGTCCCAATAATGAAGAATCTCAGTTTAAGTATGAGACATTAGACAATCTCAAATTGAGTGACACTTCACAGAATATCTGACCAGTTCTATTCAAAAGCATCAAGGTCATGACTGAAGGATTGTGAGACTGGAGAAAATAAGAAATGATGTTTAAACATTATACAAGAATCTATATTGTTTTCTGGATCAGAAAAAGGAGTAGAAACAATTGGGGGAAAAAACCCAATAATGTTGGTAGAATTGCTAATAGAAATGTATTAATGTTAATTTCCTGGTTTCAATATTTGCACTATCTTTATATAAGATGTTTGTGGAATGGGAAGTTAGGTGAAGGGTATATAGGAACACTGTACTATTTTTACAACTTTTATGTTGTCTAGAATTATCTCAAAATAAAACTTTTTAAAAAAAATATAAGCTTTTGAGAGGAGGGACTTATCTGTCTTGTTTTAGAACAGTACCTTTTACATAGCAGGTATTAGCTAATCATTTGTGAATAGAAGGAAGGTGAGAAAGAAGAAAGAAGGGTGGAATTGAGGAAAGGAAGAAATGGTGAAGGGAAAGAGGGAGGCAAGGAAGGGAGAAGAGCTGGAGGAAGTGTGGAGAGAAGGGAGTGCATGGCTTTGGGAAGACTTAAGGTGTCTCTTGAAGAAGATGTGAACATAACAGCTCTGTTAAGGCCCTCAAGGAAGAGGCTCACCCACAGCATCTGTCATATATATGCCCTAGGTACAAGAGGCTTGGGGATATCCCCCAAGCAGGGGCTGTGGCTATTTATCTTTGTGTTCCTGGGACCTAGCACCTATATTACATTCTAGGTGTTCATATAAATCTACTAAATTTGATTTAATTAAAATAGTTAATGACTTGGATTAGATGCAATGGTTGGATTAACATATGTGATGCTTTCCCAAGAGAATTCTCCAGCTTTTGGTAGGCAGGTTAATAACTTTGGCTACTGAATGGAACTGGCATGGTCTGAGGCTTGGGTCCTGAGGGCTTGGGTAAGTGAGTTTCTATAGATTATTGAAAATTGGAGCAAAATCAACTCAGTGAAAGAGCCTATCCTGGGGTGGCCTACAGAACTGAATTTATTTTCAAATGCAGGATGTATAAAATCATGCGCTGCACCGTTTTCCAAATTTAAGGACATAAGAAGGGCTCAAAATCTGAGGTGTCTTTCCAGTAGAAGGGATGAAATTTCACTGAAGACCGTTATTTTAATTCTCTGTATAAATGACTACTGATGTGCCTAGCATCTAGTTATATACTTCCTTAGTTCACAATAAAAACCCTTTGAAATTAAGTTAATATCTGTTTCACAGATAAGGAAAATCAAGCTGAGAGAGTGAGATGTGAAAGTTAAAGGCGTTCAGTCGTGTCCGACTATTTGTGACCCCACAGACTATACAATCCATGGACTTCTTTAGGCCAGAATATTGGAGTGGGTAGCCTTTCCCTTCTACAGGGGATCTTCCCAACCCAGGGATCAAACCAGGGTCTCCTTCATTGAAGGCAGATTCTTTACCAGCTGAGCTATCAGTGAAGCTTGATCAGTCCTAATTTACACAGCACTAAAGTCTTGAAGTCATAAACTTAAGCCCAGCTCCCTCTCATCCAAAGCTCCTGAAACGGGTCCTAGACATCATCTACTCTGACTCTACACTGCTCTGCCCCATATTCCATGCTGCTAATGATAGGCATTAGCAGATGAGACAGACTAGACTTTAAGAGAAAGGGGTCCCCCTGGTCACCGTCTTTCACAAGATGTTGAAGCAGGAGGCCAGTGGAACACAGTCCAAAAGCCCAGAGAAACTGCCAGCAAACTGGAGGCCTTTCTAGCTTCTCATATTGTTAGCAGTGGGATCTCGGACAAAGGCATTTGCTCTGTCCAAGCTTTGGCTATGCCTTCTGTCAGATGACAAAGATATGGAAGCCTCTCCTAGCCCAGGAAAGCTGCAAGGTGGGGACCTTGTGTCTGGTCTGCAGTTGGAGACTCCTGTCATCCTGTACGCCAGGCACAGACACAGAAGTTGTTCAAGTGGCTGAAATGCTGTGCCACGCTAATTACACCTACCTCAGAATATGCTATCGTTTTCTTTCCCCACTGCTTCTATTTCATAGTCTTTGTCTCTCTCACTCCGAATTTTCAAATAAGAACTGTGCGTTAGCTCCACGATCAGAATGATTGAATTGGCTGCAGAAAGAAACATGCATGATGTCCTCAGCAGGAACCTTGTTTGGAACAAGGTCAAAAACCACTTGACTGACCAAGAGAGGTAAGAGAAATGAAAATTCAAAAAGCCTCTATTTATAACTATGGAAACTGAAATTCCGAGTTGTGCTCTGGACCTGGCAATTACATCAGGAAACAGTCTGTCCATCCTTGGATGGCTATTGGAAATAAAAACAGACTCAACCAAGCTCTTCTTTTAAGTGGGACTCTGTCCTCTATGATTTTCCTAAGGGCCCTCAGTTCTTAGCATGGTACCTGTGTAAGGAATACAGCAAAAAGTTTGATGCCTAAGATCTCTAGACTAGAACTGAGCCCCTTTTGCTTACTAACAGCCTGATGTTGAACAAGACACCCCAGATTTTTGACCTTCAGCTTCCTCACCTATACAATGGTAATGCCACTTCATGTCCATTAGGATGGCTATGATCGCACAACAATAACAGAAAATAACATGCGTTGGTGAGAATACAGAGAAATTGGAATCCTCATGTCTTGTTGGTAGGAATATAAAATAATGTAGCCACTGTGGAAACAGTTTGGCAGTTCCTCAAAAAGTTAAATATGGAATTACCATATTACCCAGCAATTCCACTCCTAAATAAAAACCTAAGAGAATTGAAAGCAGGGACTCAAACAGATACTTGTACACCAATGTTCATAGAAACATTTTGACAATAATTTAGGAGTGGAAACAACCCAAGTGTCTTTCAACAGATGAATGGGTAAACAAAACGTGGTATGTACATACAGTGAAATATTTTCAACCTTAAAAAGGAAGGAAATTCTGACATATACTACAACATACATGAACACTGAAGATATTATACTAAGTAAAATAAGTCAGACACAAAAGAACAAAGGCTGTCCCCCATTCACATGGGGTACCTAGAATAGTCAAATGTATAGGGACAGAAAATAGAATGGTAGTTACCAGGGGCTGGGAAGAGAAGGGGATGGGGAGTTTGTGTTTAATGGGTACAGTGTTTCAGTTTGGGAAGATGAAAAAAGTTCTGGAGATGAATGGTAGTTATGGTTGTACAGCAATGTGAATGCCACTGAACTTCACACTTAAAATGTTTAATTTTATGTATAGTTTACCATAGAAAAAAATGGGAATATTACCACTAACTTTCTGAGTTATTTTAAATATTAAAATAGATATCGTATGCAAAATATCTAGAACAATGCCCGTCACATTGTAGTTGTTCCACACACAGGGATTTCCTTCTCTACAAGCATATTTAATTTACAAGGAGCCTCTCTTTGCGTTCTTAGAATATTATAACTGAAAAGTGGCCACACAATGGAGATGGCATAGAATAACATTTCTGCACAAAAATGATCACACTCAAAGAAGGAAGACATTAATTATAGGTCAGTCTGGAGACCTTGCTTCCTTCCATTTTATGCCTTAAGAATAATTTATTCCTTACAGCAAACCAAATGCAGAAAGATGCACCAGAGGGACCATTGCAAATCTCTTTTGAGTTTAAACCAGGAAGGGAGAAATGCCTTTCTGGGTCTCAAAAGTGAAGGAAAGCATCTTTACCTACCTAGTTCAGCCAGGAAACAGCTCAGGCCAACAAACAGCACCAGCTTGATTCGGATGTGGGAACCAGAATCTCACCCACCCTGCTAAATGGTGTTTCTGGGTGGGGAGTCACCATACCTGCCCATTTACGCTCAGGTGACCTTCAGAAACAGGATGAAGAAGTATATTGGAGGCCAGTTCCTGCTGGAGGCAGAAGTGGTGAGGGGTTCTGCACCTGGCCTAACCTGGACCTCTAAAGGATGATGCCAAAGAGTACTTTTCCAAGGCTCCTTCCAGAACCAACTTTTGTTGCATCTGTGGCCTCCATGTTGGAGAACAGGTTGCAGCCTGTGGGTTTCATGGAGTACTCTTCCAACAGGCCAGGCCAGGCTGGGACTATCCCTCTTTTTCTCAGGTGGTGCCTTTGAACACTATGAATCAGGGTGCTTAGGCTCAAATCACTTCCTCAGACCTATCACCCTATGGAGGATACTAAAAGTAAAAAATAACGGTGGTGTATCAAGGGCTCACTATGTACTGGTGACTATCTGAGGTGCTTTATATTCATTATACAATTCAATCCCCATAAGAGCCCTGTGTTGTCAGTATTATTATTCTCATCCTATGAGTGCAGAAATGGAAGTTGAGAGAAGTTAGGTGACTCATTCAAGGTAAAGAAAAGATCCTCCTTATTTACTTCCACTTCTCCTCCTGTTTCTTCCTAACTTTTTGGCACCTTGAAGGTACCACTATCATGTTATTAATAGAAAGTTTAGGAAGTTCTCAGATGCCATGCTTACAAATATCCTTTGTGCAAGCTCTAGAGGTATGCTAAGCTTGTAGGAAAAAGGCTCAAAGAATAACAAATGAACACTTGGAACTTGCTTTTTTAAACCAATAACCATGGTCACCATGTGACCCCCACAGTATTTTTACAATGTGTGTATAAATGTGCATATATTATATATATGTATATATATATTATAATATATGTATTATGTGTATATATATTATATATATGTGTATATATATGTATATATCTATATATAGATACACATTTAAATATATATGTATATATGTGTATACATGTCTGCATATATATGTGTGTGCATGTGTATATACACACACATATAAACAAATATTTTTCAGGTCCAGTTATGCAACTTGGGACATATAGCCTAAAACAATCACTTATAACTTGATTAATTTGTTTTAAAATCAATGGAAAGGATCTGCTCAATCATACCCAGATATTTAGCTTCAGACACGCTACGTTGTTATGTTATGTGAACCTTTTAAGCATTTCTGTCAAAGATTTTGTAATAATTTATCACCTGTCCTTCTCAACACTCTGGGATAAGGAGACAGCGCTAATCATTATGGCTTGACTTTGTTTCAGGCTGTCTTTCTTTTGAGGGACTCAAAAGATACTACATAAGTCTTGCAATACCTTCAAAACAATCCTGAGGCTCAAGATTTCTTATTGACTTACGGAAGGCATTGGAAACTTCCTATTGTTCCCTGTGGATTGAATTAGGAGACTTCAATGGTGTCTACCGCTAGCAGGCTTGGGCAATAGTGACTTCATTTCACAGACAGTGACTAAGCAACTGAACCATGGCTGAGGTTTTCATTAAGATCTAGGTCTCCTGGTGCTGAAGAAAATTGTCAATAATAATAAAAGTTGCCAACATTATTGAGTGCTTACACTGTGTTTGGGGTTTAAGAGATGGTATGGTTGTTATTCAGCAGTCGGCTCCTTTGTTTGGTGTTCCCCTTTCTTGGGCTTCAAAAAACCCACGGCATGAGCACATCTACTCAAGAAAACCTGGTTCTGTCTCACTGTTGTACCTAGTCATGTGGGCCCATGAGCCTCCATTTTAAGGGGCACAAGGACTACTTGGGAAATGGATTAAAAATACAGGTTTCTGGGACCCGACTAAAGTTTGAGTAGGTCTGAAGTTATATATTTACTTAATCTTTCTGATGCCTTCTAATATAGGCATCAGGGGAATATACTTTGATAATCACTGATTCAGGACTTGCTAAGACATTCTTATTCTTTACTGAAATTTCCCCCTTCGTTCACTTCTCAAACATTCACCAAGAAGTTAACATAATGGAGAATCTCATTTGGATGGTGCTTTTACAGTTGGAAAATAATTTCCACATACACCCTCATTTGAAGCTCATAGTAGCCATCTAAACTCCATCATGTAGGTATGGGGGCACATGTGGCAGACACCAGTGAGCTCTCTTCTTCTCCTCTGCCAGTTTGATTAATTTGGACCTGATTAATTTATTTTAAAATCAAGTGGGAAAGGATTTGCTCAATCATCCAGATACTTAGCTTCAGACATGGTATGTTGCTATGTTATATGGACCTTTTCAATATTTCTGTCAAGGATTCTGTAGTAATTTATCCTCTGCATTTGTCAGTTGGGCTGGAGATCCCATGAAACCTGGAAACATGGGTCCTCTATCCTACCTGGGGAAAACTTTTTGACAGGTCCAAACAAATTACTTCAGGAAACTGATTGGCAAAGAATGGGCATGTTCTGGCTACTGAGCTATAAAAAGAACCATATTGGGGAAAATCTCCCTTTTTGAACTAAAAAACAACTTCCTGAGGTGAATGCCTGCCTCTTCTTTTCTGAAACTCATAAACGAATAGCTATCTCATGACTATAATGCAACAAGCACAAGGATGAAAGCCAAAATGCTAAATATGATGGAGCAGAAAGATAAAAAGACCTCCAACAACATCACTTAAATTGTGAGAAAAAAAAACCAGACACAGAAACTATATACATCTGAACTTGTTTTTAATTACAAAAAAGAAATCTCTGGGTTTCGGGGGGGGGACAATCTAAATTAGATTTTCTATGTCACCTTTAGCCAAAATCATCCCTAACTGATCCAGAGATGTTATAATTATTAAAATCCTATTTTATATAAAATAGCCAAAGAGAAGGTTAAGTTACTTGTTTAAAATCTCTCAATAAATAAATAATGGGTCCTGGACTTGAAACTCAGATGGACTAACTCCAAATCCTAAACTGTCTACCCTGGAACCTCACTGTACAATGAAGGGGTTCCAGTGACTACCACACAAGAGAAATGGAAGGAAGCCAGTAAGTGGGGGTCTGAGCTCCCTATCCCACGTCAACTAGAATAATTCTTACTAACCCATTTTATAAGTTAGACTTTCACATAAAACATAATTTAAAGAAAGTATTCTGTTGATTAAAAATATAGTTTAAAATAAAATAGCATTATGCCATGCAGTTTTCCTCTGATACATAAGGCATTATAGATATAAAGAGTACAATACTTGATCTTTGTTTTTAGCACATTGTTAACCTAGTTGAGGAGACAAGACATACACACATACCATGTTGAGGAGCAATGCAAGAGTTAAACTAAAGCTGTTTAAAGCAAAGGCTACTTTTGCTACAATATGTCTCTGAAAACAGTGTTATAAAGCAAATAATTATAAAGTGATTCTTATTTTTCCCATAGGAATTATGTCATAAAAAGGGTTGTGCTCCTAACCAAAGACGTAGAATCCAATTAATTATAAATATAGCCAATAACAAGGCTCAAGAGCAAAATGTAACATCATTTGAAATAATAAAATGATGTTCTAACTCCTATAAAATGGGAATAAATATATTGAACACATTATAGCACATTTGGGCTTACTGTATAATCAAAGTACTCATATAATATAAACATAAAAATCTACACCATAAATATGACCTAAAACTAACATGCTGTCAACAATAAACCAAAAACATGCAATGAGTGATAATTGTATATGCTTCTTTGAGACTTTAGATGGAGTCTTACAGAATACTTTGAGTGCTCACTTCTCTTATAAGGGTGAAATATCCAAGGAAATTAGTACTTATGCGCTCCCTTATTTTGGATTGACTCCTGCAGCAAGCAGATGTATTCCAAAGATTCACTCGAAATACCATGGAAAATAATGACTGTTGTTCGGAGATCCACAATGGCAGGTTGTGGGATTTTTAATGCTGAGAAAATGTTTTAAATGTAAAAATCTGCTATTGCTTTGGTTTATTCAAAGCTCCTCACAAGACGTCCACTTCTGCCTATGTGGATTAACTGCTACAGGCATTGGCCTCCTGTCATAAACAAATAGAAAACCAGAAATCCATACAAAGAGGTGGGTTTCAGGTATTGAACAACAGATATCACAAGCTGTGGTACAGGAGAGAAGGAAAGGAAATGAGATGAGCCTTATAATTTCCCCAGGTTATTGTCCGGAAGTCGCTTCTAGGTTGCATTTTAGAGCAAGCAAACCCAAACAGAGTGAGCTGACTTGAGACTGAGATGGGAGTTTGGGGGCGCCAAAGAAGCTATGGTTTTCAGGCAACACACCAGAGAGGAAGCTTCAGAGAAAGAGAGAGAGAGGAAGTGAGAGCACACGAACAGAAGAAATCCCTTTGGTTGAGTTTGAATTCATGCATGCATGTAAGAAAACCATTGCAGGACAAGAAAAGAACCAGGAAGCAAGAGGCTAAACAATTCCTGGAGGCAAGACTGTGAACACAGTCTGTGTTCCAACTAGTCAGAGTGGACAGATCTAGTAATACCATTCAGTAAAGTACACAGAAGAATCACACTTTAGTAGTAACAGAGTTAAATTAACCTCAGAATGGGAAAGACTGATGGCAGGAGGAGAATGGGGTGATAAAGGATGAGATGGTTGGATGGCACCACTGACTCAATGGACATGAGTTTGAGCAAACTCAGGAAGACAGTGAAGGACAAGGAAGCCTACTGTGCTGCAGTTTATGGGGTTGCAGAGTTGGACACGACTTAGCAACTGAACAACAAGCCTCAGAATAAAGACTACTCTGAATCTGACAGAGCAAAACTTAAAGGAAATCCCTGAAAGGATCAAACTGATCTGCAAGTTACTTAACTGCAAGCCAGAATGAAATCCAGCACTCTTTAAGGGAATATAACAAATACTCACATTAAATATGTATAATAATATTCAAATATATGCTGATGTTCTAATGGTAAAATTTTATTTTAAAGTATTACTAAATTGATAAGACTTGTCATTATATTTTAATCAGTTAATGTTTATGACTAAAACATATTGTAGAATATGGGAGTCATTAAAAGGGTTCCTCAATTTTGAAATGGTCAAGAACCATGGAACCACTGTGTTGGGTGAAAGAACATAGCCTAAAGAGTTTGAGATTGTTTCTGAAAGGTAACAAGCAATCACTGATGGTTTATAAAGGGGGTGACACCTGACAGCAATGCTCTCACATCACATTTTAGATTAAATGACGTGAGATAGAAAAAAGTTCAATAGTTTGTTCTGAAGCTCAGGGACTAAAACTAAATTGAATAATTATAAATCAATCACCTAGTTGTTAACTTGGCTGGCATACAGTTTTCTGGATCACTGAGTGACCAGACCACATATTGTACATCTGATAATTTGAGCTATGTGATTAGATAAGCCATTTGTTGATAGGTTATTATGGTATCTTTAGTAGACATCTGTAATTTTGTGTGATGTATGCTCAGTGCTCTTTCTTTTTGGGAATTGCCACATCTTCACTTGATTTGATTCTGGTGGAGCTGTTAATAATCCAGCCCCTCCCTTTCTAAGCTGATAATACCCATTCCCCTCACATACAATAATTGATTCAGTTTGGGCTCATGGCCCAAGAAGGATCAATAATCTTCCTTTCTTGGGAATAATATGGATGCCATGTGAAGGAAAGGATGACTTCTTCTCTAAGATTCTGAGCACTGAGAACCATGTATGACCAGAGCTTCTAGGCAGTCTCAGAGATAAGGGAAAGAAAGAAGAGGCAAGTAGAGTTGAGGAATGGAAACAGAGTTCTCTAACAATATTTAATCTATTGTTTAATTAATCAGTAAGCATATATTATTATGTGTTTATTATGTACTTATGTGTTTAGCACTGTTCCTGGCCTTGAGGGGGTGACTGTGAACAAGACCTCTAAACACATTCTAGGAAATTCTTGAGCTACTTGACAGGGTAGAATCTGAAGCCTCAGTTCAGTTCAGTTCAGTCGCTCAGTCGTGTCCAACTCTTTGCGACCCCATGGACTGCAGCATGCCAGGCCATCACCAACTCCCGAAGCTTACTCAAACTCATGGCCATTGAATCAGTGATGCCATCCAACCACCTCATCCTCTGTTGCCCCCTTCACCTCCCGCCTTCAATCCTTCTCGGCATCAGGGTCTTTTTTAATCAGTCAGTTCTTTGCAGCAGGTGGCCAAAGACTGAAGCCTAGTCTTAGTATTTTAGACTTTCCAGTTACACGAGCCAATTAATCTTCCTTTTTCACTTAAATTAGTTTACCTTTAATTTCTGCCGCTTGACAGATTTCAAACACATTCTTAATTCTGATTTTAAAAACTGAGAGGATCATTTAAAAACAAGAGCCTGACTGAAGACAAGAACTTGGAATCCTCTCACTTGGTCTGGAGTAAAACTAATCAGCTAGACAAGCGCTTCTTCAATACTGGTTGAGAGATCCCTGGGGGTGCCTGTGTGTTTTTCAGGGGATCCATAGGGTAAAACTATTTTCATAATCACATTTAGATGTTATTTGCCTTTTTCACTCTCATTCTCTCATGACTATGTAGTTAAGTTTTCCAGAAACTACATGACTTCTACTAAACCAGACTTTAAAGAGATTTGCAAAATAATGTAAAACAATGCCACTCTTCTCAATATACTTGTTTTGGTTTTGGTAAAAATTGTTACTTTTCCTTAAACTATGTTATGTTTACTTGTAATGGATTTATTATTATTTGCAAATGAATTAATAGATAAAATTTTTTCAACTTCTAAGTTTAATAATAATATGATAAAGTCAACCTATTTATTTAACCCACACAAACATTAATTTTTAAGACTCTCAAGTCATCCTGGGACAAAAAATGTTTGAGACCTGCTAATCTAGACCAGTGCTGAACAGTTGGTGGGTTAATATATTTCGTGGTGAAACTGAGGAGCCATGGTGATACAGACTAGAAGAATGCCAACTCACTGGAGGTATGAATGTAATTTTAGTTCATGAGCATACATTTCTCCCTCTTATCCTTACAGATGAAAAGTACTGGTTCACACTGGTTTGCCACAAGACAAACTGCAATAACTGCCTCACTATTAATGGCATAGACAGAGGTGTCTTGGAAGTAACCAGCCCTAGCAAAGACTGAGGAGACAAAGATGGTGCTAAGAAGCTTTCCTAAAGAAGTTATTCTCATTGACACTCTGAATGAAGGAGGAAGTATCCTTTCAACAAGTTAATGAAAGGTTAAAATGTTCAATCTATCCACATCTGTGGAGTTATCCAAATTGGTGATCATTGGCCATTATCTTGTGCTAAAGTGACTTCTCAATATCCAGAGCCTTTGATTTGACAGGGACTGAGAAGAGCCAGTGAAGACAACAAGAATATCAAGTAAGGAAGTAGCAGGTGGTCTTTACCAGCTGAGCCACAGTGGAAGCCCTTTGGATATTACAGCTTTTATTAGCCTAAGTATTTTAATAGGATCTCTCTCACTTTAAGTTTTGACTTGTATTTCAAGGGGGTTCTCTCCACAAAGTTAAAATCACTGTCTATTCAGCCCCAACATTGTTTCATAGGCATGGTCCAGCTCCACAACAATCAAATTCATCCCTGTTCTTTCCCAGTTTTGATCCTCCTTGCAGCTCTCTTAATGGCATCATCCTCTTTGTCACTGAGGTTCTCAACTTAGGGTGTTTGACTTCTCCTCCTCTCTTGCCAATCCTAACCACCCACTTTGTTTCAGCCACCCCATTTCTATTTTTCAGTAAGTTGCTGGTTTCTACCAATTCTACCCAGACTTTCATGGAGACTCCACAGTCCTGAATCATCTACTCCTGATTGGGTCAATATGAATCTGCCTGTAAAGGAAAATAAAACTTCTCTGAAGAAGAACACTATCATCCAGAACTTCTGGCATTTCATAAAATATTACCAGGAATGACAGGAAACAGAGCCAAAAGACCCAAAGTCAAGATAAAAAACAAAGAGAAAAACAGACCTTGAAGCCTGATACTGGAGTAATCAAATACATACTTAAAAATGATTTTCTGAAGGATATACTTAAGAAAATCAATGAAATATAAAGAATTTCATCAGAGAACATGAATCTATGGAATAAGAATCAAATGGAAATTCTAGAAGTGAAAAATATAATATCTGAAATCAGTAATTCAATAGATGGACTTAACAGTACATTGGACACAGCAGAAGAGAGAATTAGTAAACTAGAAGAGAGGTCAGTAGAAAATAACCATATTGAATCACAGGGAGAAAAAAAAGGATGGAAAATGCAAGAGTCAGAGAGACATATGAGACACAATGAAAGGTGCAAAATAGATGAATTTGATGTCCCAGAAAGAGAGAAGAAAGAGGAAAGGACAGAGGCAGTATCTGAAGAAAAAGAGATTTTCTTTTAAAAATTAATGAACAAATGTTTCTTTATAAGCCCAAACAGAATAAATGTAAAACAAACTTATCCATATCATAATAAAGCTATTTAAAATCAAAGACAAAAAGACAATCTTCAAAATAGTTTGAGGGGTAAAATTATTATCTCTAAGGAAGCATCAATAAAGCTGAAAATTGACTTTTCAACAGAAACAATGAAGGCCAGAAGAGAACTGAGTGATAGACATAAAGCACAGAAAGAACATAACTGTCAGCCGAGAATTATTTACCCAGTGATTGTTGTCTTCAAAGATAAAGGTAAAATAAAGACATTTTCAGTCAAAATAGCTTAACAGTTTTTTCCCAGCAGATCTTCACTAACAGAAATATTAAGAAGAGCTCTTGAGGCAATACAAAAATGGTTCCAGATAGAAGCTGAATAATGTAAGGAGCTCAAGAGCATTGGAAAGAAAAAAATATTGTTATTTTGACACAGTAATACTGTCTTGAGAGATTTTAAATATGTGTCGCAATAAAATATATAACAAAAAAGGACAAAAGATAGGGCTGGAGTAATGGAATTTAAATGATCTAAGGACCTTGCCTTTTTTTGGGAATGGTAAGCATACTAATTTAAGATACACCCTAGTGATCTCCAGGGTAACAATTAACAGCACAGTAAAATGATAATTGGGCTTCCCAGGTGACTCAATGGTAAAGAATCTGCCTGCCAATGCAGGAGAAATGGGTTCTTTCCCTGGTCCAGGAAGATCCCCTGGAGAAGGAAATGGCAACTCACTCCAGTATTGTTGCCTAGAATAACCCCATGGACAGAGAGCCTGGCAGGCTATAGTCCAAGAGGCTGCAAAGAGTCTAACATGACTTAGCCACTGAACAATAACAACAATATGATACATAATTAAGTACCTTCCCACAAAGGTCATTCTAGGCCAAGATGGCTTTACCAGTGAATTCTTGCAGATATTTAAATATGTGGTAAAACAAATTTCATATGAAGTCAGCAGCAAATAAAAGTATTAAGGGAGACTTCCCATTTTGTTTTATAAGGTTACCATAAGTTTGAAAACAGATGCTTTGAAGGCTTATATGAAGTAAAAAGTTTAGGCCATTCTTTCTCATGAACATAGATATAAAAGTTCTAAATAAAATAGTAGCAAGACAATATGAGTTACATATAAAGTAGATAATCCATCACAACAAATTGAGTTTATTCTAAGATATAAGGTTGGTTTAATTCTCAAAATTCAATCAGTGTAATTCACTGCTTTTTTTTTTATAGAAAAAATAATAAACATTCTATAAATGACTTGATAGAATCAGAAAAAGAATTTGATACAGTTCATCACCCAATCATGATTAAAACCCTTAGCACATTAGGTATAGAAGTCTGGCAGACTGTACTTTTAAAAAAATGGCCACAGCCATATTGCATCCCTCCATGCTGTTCCAGAACTTGCAGGACTCTATGACTATCTTGTTAAATACAACACAGTAGAAATGTTGCCAGGTGACTTTTGAGGCTAGACTATAAAAGGCAGCACAGTTTCCACTCTGACCTCTTGCAGGACACTTGCTACTGAAAACTCTTCAAGAAAGTTCAAATTAGCCCGTATGGAGAGCCTGCATGGAGAAACCCAAGTAAAGAGGCCCCCAGCCAAGAGCTAGCAGCAAACATCAGATGTGAGGGAACAAGTTTCCAAATGATTCCATCCCCTCAACTTCAAGTCTTCCAACTGACGCCCCAGCACACTGTGAAGCAGAGATAAGCCTTCCTTACTGCTCTATGTCTAAATTCTTGACTGGCAGAATCTACGAGCATAATAAATGGTCATTTATAAATAAATTGGTCACTGCCAATAAGTTTCGGGATGCAACCATAGGAACTAGAACAGAAGGAATCTTCCTCAATCTGATGTAAGGCATTTGTGAAAACTCTACAGCTAATGTGATATCAAATGATGAGATACTGAAAGCTGACTTAAGGAATGAAACAATGATACTCATTATCACTACTTCAAATATACATTTTATTGGCTCTTTTAGCCAATATAATAAAACAAGGAAAAGAAATAACTAGAAAAGAAAAATAAAACTGTCAACTTTGACAGATAACAGGATAGAAAATCCAAAATGATCTATAAGCTTTTAGAATCAATATGTAGATTTAGCATGGTCTTTGGATCTGTATCCAAAGACCATCAATACACAACAAAAATTATATTTTAAAAAACTAGTCATAAAAGAAAAATAACATTTTTAAACAAATTTTACAAAAGTATTTAAAGATCACAAAGGAATAAATCTAAAGAAGTATCAATCAATGTAATACACCACATCAACAAATTGAAAGATAAAAGCCATATGAGTATCTCAATAGATGCAGAAAAAGTCTTTGACAAAATTCAACATCCATTTATCATAAAAACTCTCCAGAAAGCAGGAATAGAAGGAACATACCTCAACATAATAAAAGCTATATATGACAAACCTACAGCAAACATTATCCTCAATGGTGAAAAATTGAAAGCATTTCCCCTAAAGTCAGGAACAAGGCAAGGGTGCCCACTCTCACCACTACTATTCAACATAGTGTTGGAAGTTTTGGCCACAGCAATCAGAGCAGAAAAAGAAATAAAAGGAATCCAGATAGGAAAAGAAGAAGTAGAACTCTCACTGTTTGCAGATGACATGATCCTTTACATAGAAAACCCTAAAGACTCTTCCAGAAAATTACTAGAGCTAATCAATGAATAAGTAAAGTTGCAGGCTATAAAATTAACACACAGAAATCCCTTGCATTCCTATACACTAACAATGAGAAAATAGAAAGAGAAATTAAGGAAACAATACCATTCACCATTGCAACGAAAAGAATAAAATACTTAGGAATATATCTACCTAAAGAAAAAAAAAAAAGACCTATATATAGAAAACTATAAAACACTGATGAAAGAAATCAGAGTACACAAATACGTGGAGAAATATACCGTGTTCATTGATTGGAAGAATCAATATTGTTAAAATGGCTATTCTACCCAAAGCAATCTATAGATTCAATGCACTCCCTATCAAGCTACCAACGGTATTCTTCAAAAAACTAGAACAAATAATTTCACAATTTGTATGGAAATACAAAAAACCTCGAATAGCCAAAGCAATCTTCAGAAAGAAGAATGGAACTGGAGGAATCAAGGCCTGCCTGACTTCAGGCTCTACTACAAAGCCACAGTCATCAAGACAGTATGGTACTGGCACAAAGACAGAAATGTAGATCAACGGAACAAAATAGAAAGCCCAAAGATAAATCCACGTACCTATGGACACCTTATCTTCGACAAAGGAGGTAAGAATATACAATGGAAAAAAGACAACCTCTTTAACAAGTGGTGCTGGGAAAACTGGTCAACCACTTGTAAAAGAATGAAACTGGAACACTTTCTAACACCATACACAAAGTTAAACTCAAAATGGATTAAAGATCTAAATGTAAGACCAGAAACTATAAAATTCCTAGAGGAGAACATAGGCAAAACACTCTCCGACAAATCACAGCAAGATCCTCTATGATCCACCTCCCAGAATATTGGAAATAAAAGCAAAAATAAACAAATGGGACCTAATGAAACTTAAAAGCTTTTGCAAAACAAAGGAAACTATAAGCAAGGTGAAAAGAAAGCCTTCAGAATGGGAGAAATAATAGCAAATGAAGAAACAGACAAATAATTAATCTCAAAAATATACAAGCAACACCTGCAGCTCAACTCCAGAAAAATAAACGACCCAATCAAAGAATGGCCCAAAGAACTAAACAGACATTTCTACAAAGAAGACATACAGATGGCTAACAAATACATGAATAGATGCTCAACATCATTCATTATTAGAGAAATGCAAATCAAAACCAAAATGAAGTACCATTTCACGCCAGTCAGAATGGCTGCTATCCAAATGTCTACAAGCAATAAATGCTGGAGAGGGTGTGGAGAAAAGGGAACCCTCTTACACTGTTGGTGGGAATGCAAACTAGTACAGCCACTATGGAGAACAGTGTGGAGATTCCTTAAAAAACTGGAAATAGAACTGCCATATGACCCAGCAATCCCACTCCTGGGCATACACACCGAGGAAACCAGAACTGAAAGAGACACGTGTATCCCAATGTTCATCACAGCACTGTTTATAATAGCCAGGACATGGAAGCAACCTAGATGCCCATCAGCAGACAAATAGTTAAGAAAGCTGTGGTACATATACACAAAGGAATATTACTCAGCCATTAAAAAGAATACATTTGAATCAGTTCTAATGAGGTGGATGAAACTGGAGCCCATTATAGAGAGTGAAGTAAGTCAGAAAGAAAAACACCAATACAGTATACTAACGTATATATATGGAATTTAGAAAGATGGTAAGGATAACCCTATATGCAAGACAGAAAAAGAGATACAGATGTATAGAACAGACTTTTGGACTCTGTGGGAGAAGGCGAGGGTGGGACGATCTGAGAGAATAGCAGTGAAACATGTATATTATCAATTGTGAAACAGATCACCAGCCCAGGTGGGATGCATGAGACAAGTGCTCAGGGCTGGTGCACGAGGATGACCCAGAGGGATGAAATGGAGAGGGAGGTGGGAGAGGGGGTTCAGGATGGGGAACACATGTAAATCCATGGCTGATTCATATCAATATATGGCAAAAATCACTACAATATTGTAAAGTGATTAGCCTCCAACTAATATAAATAAATGAAAAAAAGAAAAAAAAAGAAATATTGGCAAGAACACAAGGAAAACTACAAAATATTACTGAGAGAAATTAAGGAAGACCTACGTAAATGGAAGGCTTTATCATGCAAATAGATTAGAAGACTCAACATTGTAAGCATAACAATACTCCTCAAGTTAATCTATAAATTCAGTGCAATCTCAATCAAAGTCTCAGCAGGCTCTGTGTGTGTATGTGTGTTTGTGTGTTTAAGACGATTCTAAAATGCATATGGAAATGTAAAAGGCTAAGCATGGCGAGAAGAACTATGGATGGAGGTTCGTGACACTATACAGGAGGCAGTGATCAAGACCATCCCAAAGAAAAAGAAAGGAAAAAAGGCAAAATGGCTGTCTGAGGAGGCCTTACAAATAGCTGTGAAAAGAAGAAAAGAGAAAGGCAAAAAAGAAAAGGAAAGATAGACCCATTTGAATGCAGAGTTCCAAAGAATAGCAAGGAGAGATAAGAAAGCCTTCTTCAGCGATCAGCGCAAAGAAATGGAGGAAAACAACAGAATGGGAAAGACTAGAGATCTCTTCAAGAAAATTAGAGATACCAAGGGAACATTTCATGCAAACCTGGGCACAATAAAGGTCAGAAATGGTATGGACCTAAAAGAAGAAGATATTAAGAAGAGGTGGCAAGAATACACAGAAGAACTGTACAAAAAAGATCTTCATGACCCAGATAATCATGATGGTGTGATCACTCACCTAGAGCCAGACATCCTGGAATGTGAAGTCAAGTGGGCCTTAGAAAGCATCACTACAAACAAAGCTAGAGGAGGTGATGGAATTCCAGTTGAACTATTTCAAATCCTGAAAGATGATGCTGTGAAAGTGCTACAGTCAATATGCCAGCAAATTTGGAAAACTCAGCAGTGGCCACAGGACTGGAAAAGGTCAGTGTGTAATTCCAGTGCCAAAGAAAGGCAATCCCAAAGAATGCTCAAACTACCACACAATTGCACTCATCTCACATGCTAGCAAAGTGATGCTCAAAATTCTCCAAGCCAGGCTTCAATAGTACATGAACCGTGATCTTCCAGATGTTAAGATGGATTTAGAAAAGGCAGAGGAACCAGAGATTAAATTGCCAACTTCCGCTGGATCATTGGAAAAGTGAGAGAGTTCCAGAAAAACATCTCCTTATGCTTTACTGACTATGCCAAAGCCTTTGACTGTGTGGATCACAACAAACTGTAGAAAACTCTTCAGGAGATAGGAATACCAGACCACCTGACCTGCCTCCTGAGAAATCTGTATACAGGTCAAGAAGCAACAGTTAGAATTGGACATGGAACAACAGACGGGTTCCAAATAGGAAAAGGAGTACATCAAGGCTGTATATTGTCACCCTGCATATTTAACTTATATGCAGAGTACATCATGAGAAGTGCTGGGCTGGATGAAGCACAAGCTGGAATCAAGATTGCCGGGAGAAATATCAATAACCTCAGATAAGCAGAAGACACCACCTTTATGGCAGAAAGTGAAGAGGAACTAAAAAGTCTCTTGATGAAAGTGAGAGAGTGAAAAAGTTGACTTAAAGCTCAACATTCAGAAAACTAAGATCATGGCATCCAGTCCCATCACCTCATGGGAAATAGATGGGGAAACAATGGAAACAGTGTCAGACTTAATTTTTTTGGGCTCCAAAATCACTGCAGATGGTGATTGCAGCCATGAAATTAAAGATGCTTGCTCCTCAGAAGAAAAGTTATGACCAACCTAGACAGCATATTAAAAGGCAGAGACATTACTTTGCCAACAAAGGTCTAGACCTTTGTTGTGAGAGTTGAACTATAAAGAAAGTTGAGTACCGAAGAACTGATGCTTTTGAACTGTGGTGTTGGAGAAGACTCTTGAGAGTTCCTTGTTCAGCAAGGAGATCCAACTAGTCCATCCTAAAGGAAATCAGTACTGAATATTCATTGGAAAGACTGATGTTGAAGCTGAAACTCCAATACTTTGTCTACCAGATGCGAAGAACTGGCTCATTTGAAAAGACCCTGATGCTGGGAAAGGTTGAAGGCGGGAGGAGAAGGGAACAACAGAGGATGAGATGTATGGATGGCATCACTGACTCAATGGACATGAGTCTGCGTAAACTCTGGGAGTTGGTAATGGACAGGGAGGCCTGGCGTGCTGCAGTTTGTGGGGTCGCAAAGAGTCGGACACGACTGAGCGACTGAACTGAACTGAAGCGTGGCAAAGACAATCTTGAAGAAGAACAAAGTTGGAGTACTTAGAATATCATATATCAAGACAGATTTTATAAAGCTACATAAATGAAAATGAAGTGGCACTGACAAAAAGATGGACACACAGCTACCAATTGAATAGAAGAGAGTTCAGGAACAAACCTGTATTTATAATCACCTGATTTATAACAAAGATGCCATTGAAATGCAATGATAAGAAGATAATCTTTTCAACAAATAGCACTGGATTAATAGACTAGGAAAAAGCAAGTTTGCATCTCTACTTCATACCATACATAAAAATCCACTTAAATAAATTATAATCCTAAATATGAAAGGCAAAACAATACAGCTTCTAGAAGATAACACAGGAGAATATGTTTATGACATTGGCATAGGTAAAAAAGTCTTAAACAGGACCTAAAAAGCACTAATCATAATTCCAAATTGTTAAGTGGGAGTTCACAGAAACTTAAGACTTCTAATTAGAAGATATTGTTAACTAATTGGAAAGGCAAGTCACGAACTAGGAGAAAATATGAGCAATATCCATAATGCATACATTTTAAAAAGGACTTCTGTTCACAATATAGAAGGAACTCCTAATATAAATAAGAAAACAAAATCTACAGTGTAAGAACATCGAAAAGAGCAGAAGATTTGCAGAGGTTCAATAAGCATATGAAAAGCATCAAAGAAATGCAAATTTAAACAACAATGAAATACTACTTCACCTAGCAGAATGGCTAAGGACAAACAGAACAGAACAAAATAAACAAAAACCAGACCCTACCAAGTTGAGAATATGGAGCAGATGGAAGTCTCATATATTGCTGGAGGGAATGTAAATTGGTATCAAAATTTTGGCAAAATGCTTAGCAATATCTTCTAAGGTTAAATGAACACACGCTTTTGACCCTCCTAAGTAAATATCCAAAATGAAATGTATACATATGTGCAGTAAAAGCCATGTACATGTACAATCTAATTCACTGGATAAATTGGTATACATTTATAAAATGGAATATTATTACACAATGAAAATTGAATTAGTACATACAACTAAATGGAAATAACTCACAGACAAAAAACAGTTACTACGATTCATATGCTCATTCATATAAAGTTATATATATTTTAAAAGCAGGAAAACCTAATCTATAGGGAAAGAAGCCTAAATAATGATTACTTTTAAGAAATCTGTAATGACTAGAAGAGGCACAGGGAGGCTTCTCACATGCTGGGAAATATATGGTGGTTATATGAATAATTTCACTTTGTAAAAATTCATGCATTGATATACGGTTTTTAGTGTAGGTATATCATATTTCATTTAAAACATTCAAAGAATAAAAAGAAAAAAAAACATAAGTGGTAGCTGGGAATGGTGATGGCAACATTGATGACTTTCTGTTCTTCAGAAGAACTGAGTTTCTTTTCCCAAATGCCGAAGGAGTGGGCACCACACAAGCCTCACGTACAGAGTTTCAATTACCACTGTGTAACTAACTCTGCAACAGCAATACCTGAATATTTTGCCTCTGGGGGAAAAAAAATTTGTGAACTCAGGAATACACTCTCTTTCACAAGATGGCATTGCAGCATAGAAACTTACTCCTGAATTCATTTCTTATTCTGTTGGATTTGGGGAAGTTTAGTTTAGGCTGGTCTTCTAGAGGAATAAAAGTCAGTCAGGGCAGGAGGAGAAAGATGGGTGTGGGGAGGGGTGATTCATCAGATCAAGTTGAAAGGCAAAGACAGAGGAGCCCAAAAGCCTGAACTAATTATCTACTCAAAGTGCTCTGCCAGTCGGGCCCGTCTGCCACTCCTGCCACTTGTCAGGACCCAGGCTTTGGCGTCACTTTGAAGGGAGACCTCAGGGGACCCTTGAAGTTCCTGTAGAAGAAGTTGCTTCGGCTCCTCTGTCTAATCTGATTTCCTCTCCCATCTCCCCTACTCAGTATCAACCCTGCTCCAACTGTTCAGCTCGCCTTCTGAAGCAGCAGTGAGGCAGGCGAGAGGAGAGCAAACAGTGAGCCAGGCAGCTGGCAGGTGAGCCATCAGTCCTGGAGGAATCCCTTCCTTGCTGAACAAGAGGCACATTTCAGAGGACAATGGGGCCATGGGGAATCCAAAGACAACAATGAAAGTGGAGAGTTTTCCTTTCTGAATGTCTCCTAGTGTTCCACGTGATCTCAGCTCACACCATTTCCATTTCACTGATGAGGAAATAGGCTCAGAGAGGTGAAAGGCCCTACCCAAGACTGCACACTTTGTAGGTGGTAGAATCTGCTTTTCCTTCCAGTTTATCCCAGACGCCCTCCCTACTCTGCAGGGCTTCCCTCGTCCAAGCCCTCACACTGGTGAACATTCAGGGCCTCTCAGTTTAGCTGCATGGGATGACATCCCAGAGGGCACCAGAGGGAGGCAGATGTCACCATCCTCACTCCCTCCCATTAGTGAGTGGCCAAATCCCGGTCAGCTCTGTGGAGATATTAGCAACTCCTGAGGCCAGTCTCCACTTGGCCCCGGCCTCTCAGTTAAAGGTATGAAAATTCTGGATGAAAATTTAAGACAGCCAAGAGCACAGCTAGCTCCCACTGAGTAAAAAGCACTGAGCCCCCAATAAAGACTCATTCATCTCCAGGAGCTTCATGCTTGAAAGGCTCTGAGCGCCTGAAGAGAAACTGCAAACTGACATCACAATAAACAGAGAAAGCATGTCTATAAAATCCCAGACAGGTGGCAACACGACTGGTGATATCTAGTTCCACAACTGGAAGGAAAAGGGAGTCTCAGTTGTGCCATGCAGGGTAACTTCAGACTGACAGGGTGGGGACAGTGGACCAGAGATCCCAGGCAGCTGCAAGCCCACCAGCACGTGCTCTGGGAGGAAATGGTCACGAGACTCCCCGGGAATGATCTATTAACTTATGATGCTGACACCAGTGGGATTTGTTATTCACTTTCTTGACTAACCTGAGGTTCAGATTCATGTCTTTAGTTGCCAACTCAATTGCTGCCCTCTTCTTTCCATTCATCCATCCATCCATCTGACATATAATGAGCACATAATAGTTTCTAAGCTTTGAAAACAAAACAAAAAAGACCTGATTTCTGGCCTTGATGATCCCATAATATTGCAGAAGTGACAGACATAAAATAACCACGATCTTATTAAAATACCAGCAGTTTTTCCCTCCATTTATAAAAAAAAATAATTGTAGGAAAGATACATTGTAGAAAATATGGAAAATATCTGTAAGTATCCAGAGGAAATAAGACCACACTTAATCTCACTATCAGTTCAGATCAGTTCAGTCGTGCAGTCGTGTCCGACTCTTTGCAATCCCAAGAATCGTAGCACGCCAGGCCTCCCTGTCCATCACCAACTCCCAGAGTTTACTCAAACTCATGTCCATCGAGTCAGTGATGCCATCCAGCCATCTCATCCTCTGTTGTCCCCTTCTTCTCCTGCCCCCAATCCCTCCCAGCATCAGGGTCTTTTCCAATGAGTCAACTCTTCGCATGAGGTGGCCAAAGTATTGGAGTTTCAGCTTCAGCATCAGTCCTTCCAATGAACACCCAGGACTGATATCCTTTAGGATGGACTGGTTGGATCTCCTTGCAGTTCAAGGGACTCTTAAGAGTCTTCTCCAACACCACAGTTCAAAAGCATCAATTCTTCAGTGCTCAGCTTTCTTCAAGTCCAACTCTCACATCCATACATGACCACTGGAAAAACCATAGCCTTAACTAGATGGACCTTTGTTGACAAAGTAATGTCTCTGCTTTTTAATATGCTATCCAGGTTGGTCATAACTTTCCTTCTGAGGAGCAAGCATCTTTTAATTTCATGGCTGCAATCACCATCTGCAGTGATTTTGGAGCCCAAAAAAATTAAGTCTGACACTTTTCCATTGTTTCCCCATCTATTTCCCATGAGGTGATGGGACCAGATGCCATGATCTTAGTTTTCTGAATGTTGAGCTTTAAGTCAACTTTTTCACTCTCCTCTTTCACTTTCATCAAGAGACTTTTTAGTTCCTCTTCACTTTCTGCCATAAGGGTGGTGTCATCTGCTTATCTGAGGTTATTGATATTTCTCCCGGCAATCTTGATTCCAGCTTGTGCTTCATCCAGCCCAGCACTTCTCATGATGTATTCTGCATATAAGTTAAATAAGCAGGGTGACAATATACAGCCTTGAGGTACTCCTTTTCCTATTTGGAACCCGTCTGTAGTTCCATGTCCAGTTCTAACTGTTGCTTCTTGACCTGCATGCAGGGTTTCTCAAGAGACAGGTCAGGTGGGTTAGGTATTCCCATCTCTTTCAGAATTTTCCACAGTTTGTTGTGATCCACACAGTCAAAGGCTTTGGCATAGTCAATAAAGCAGAAATAGATGTTTTTCTGGAACTCTCTTGCTTTTTCGATGATCCAGCGGATGCTGGCAATTTGATCTCTGGTTCCTCTGCCTTTTCTAAAACCAGCTTGAACATCTGAACGTTCACAATTCATGTATTGCTGAAGCCTGGCTTGGAGAATTTTGAGCATTACTTTACTAGCATGTGAGATGAGTGCAATTGTGTGGTAGTTTGAGCATTCTTTGGGATTGCCTTTCTTTGGCACTGGAATTACACACTGACCTTTTCCAGTCCTGTGGCCACTGCTGAGTTTTCCAAATTTGCTGGCATATTGAGTGCAGCACTTTCACAGCATCATCTTTCAGGATTTGAAATAGCTCATCTGGAATTCCACCACCTCCACTAGCTTTGTTTGTAGTGATGCTTTCTATGGCCCACTTGACTTCACATTCCAGGATGTCTGGCTCTAGGTGAGTGATCACACCATCATGATTATCTGGGTCATGAAGATCTTTTTTGTACAGTTCTTCTGTGTATTCTTGCCACCTCTTCTTAATATCTTCTGCTTCTGTTAAGTCCATACTATTTCTGTTCTTTATCGAACCCATCTTTGCATGAAATGTTCCCTTGGTATCTCTAATTTTCTTGAAGAGATCTCTAGTCTTTCCCATTCTGTTGTTTTCCTCTATTTCTTTGCACTGATCGCTGAAGAAGGCTGTCTTATCTCTCCTTGTTATTCTTTGGAACTCTGCATTCAAATGGGAATATCTTTCCTTTTCTCCTTTGCTTATTGTTTCTCTTCTTTTCACAAGTATTTGTAAGGCCTCCTCAGACAATCATTTTGCTTTTTTTGCATTTCTTTTCCACAGGGATGGTCTTGATCCCTGTCTCCTGCACAATGTCATGAACCTCCATCCCTAGTTCATCAGGCACTCTGTCTATCAGATCTAGTCCCTTAAATCTATTTCTCACTCCCACTGTATAATCATAAAGGATTTGATTTAAGTCATACCTGAATGGTCTAGTGGTTGTCCCTACTTTCTTCAATTTAAGTCTGAATTTGGCAATAAGGAGTTCATGATCTGAGCTACAGTCATCTCCCAGTCTTGTTTTTGCTGACTGTATAGAGCTTCTCCATCTTTGGCTGCAAAAAATATAATCAATCTGATTTTGGTGTTGACCATCTGGTGATGTCCATGTGTAGAGTCTTCTCTTGTCTTGTTGGAAGAGGGTGTTCGCTATGACCAGTGCATTCTCTTAGCAAAACTTTATTAGCCTTTGCCCTGCTACATTCCATACTCCCAGGTCAAATTTGCCTGTACTCCAGGTGTTACTTCCTAGTTATGCATTCCAGTCCCCTATAATGAAAAGGACATCCTTTTGGGGTGTTAGTTCTAAAAGGTCTTGTAGGTCTTCATAGAACCATTCAACTTCAGCTTCTTCAGCGTTACTGGTTGGGACATAGGCTTGGATTACTGTGATACTGAATGGTTTGCCTTGGAAATGAGCAGAGATCATTCTGTCGTTTTTGAGATTGCATCCAAGTACTGCATTTCAGACTCTTTTGTTGACTATGATGGATTCCTGCCCACAGTAGTAGATATAATGGTCATCTGAGTTAAATTCACCCATTCCAGTCCAGTTTAGTTTGCTGATTCCTAGAGTGTCGACATTCACTCTTGACATCTCCTGTTTGACCACTTCCAATTTGCCTTGATTCATGGACCTAACATTCCAGGTTCCTATGCAATATTGCTCTTTACAGCATTGGACCTTGCTTCTGTCACCAGTCCCACCCACAACTTGGTATTGTTTTTGCTTTGGCGCCATCCCTTCAGTCTTTCTGGAGTTTTTTCTCCACTGATCTCCAGTAGCATATTGGGCACCTACCGACCTGGGGAGTTCCTCTTTCAGTATCCTATCATTTTGCCTTCTCATACTGTTCATGGGGTTCTCAAGGCAAGAATACTGAAGTGGTTTGAGAAATGACTAATGCACTTATTTAGGGATATAGCTCATGGGCCTTCCCAGAGGGCGCTAGTGGTAAAGAACCTGCCTGCCAATGTAGGAGTTTGATCTCTGGTTCAGGAAAATCCCCTGGAGGAGGGCATGGCAACTCATTCCAGTATTCTTGCCTGGAGAATCTCATGGACAGAGGAGTATGGTGGGCTACAGTCCATAGTGTTGCAAAGCGTCAGACATGACTGAAGTGACTTAGCACACATGAATGCACATATAGCTCATGACCAAGGCCATGGTGGAAGAGGCAGAAAGTGGGGAGCAGCACAGAAGATAAAGGGAGTTGGCGGCCCAGGCAGTCAGGAGGGCTTTTCAAGTAGAGGAGGGCGTGCTTCCCTGAGGGGGAGTACAGCAAGGGCGGGAAAACATGGTGTGGGCTGGGACTCAGGGTATGCGTAGGCACTCAGGGAAAAGAGGTGAGAGGAGAGAAGAGACAGGTCAGACAGGCTGCAAAAGAGCCCTTCCTCCAGAAAGAACTTGGATCTCATCCTCAGCCTTTATCACTGTAGTTTTGCATGTAGAAATTAGTTGAGATGCATTGCTAGTAATTCCTTAATAATGATTCCTCAGATACTGACTGACATGCCTTTTTATAGTTGTTTTTCATTAGAGCAGTCACTGTGCACCACACTCTGACTCACCTGCATTCTCATCAGTTTCAAGAGTGGATGGGAAAGGGATAGAGCAGAGCCAGGATGGTGCCCCCACCCCATTCCCCTGGAAATGAGCATCAGCATCATAGTTCTGCCCCCTTAATAACGGTCTCCTTTCTCTCCCCTTACTGCCCTGGGTAAGTTTTTTGAGAGTGGAATCCATATCAGTCTTATCACTTGCTATATCCCCAGCCACTAGCACATTTTGTTCATTCATTTATTGCTTTAATAAGTATTTACTGAATATCTACTCTGCACTGGGCAACCAACTCACTTCACTCTGTTGAACATGCTTCCCAGACTCGTGGCGTTTAAAGTTTAGTCGCGGCGGGAGGGGCAGATTTTAAGTGAATAAACACACCAATAAATGTTTCATTACAAATAGTGACAAGTTCTATCGAGGAACAGCACAGGGGTTCTGCATGGGAGGAATAATTAGACTGGGAGCAATGAAGAAATCAGTGAGGAAATTATACTTCACTTAGTTCCTAAAGGGACTGGAATATACTAGGCACCAAGTAATTATATACTGAACGGAAGTCAAAATCTGCATATGCCAATAGACATGTGTCCTGCAGGCAGTCTGTCTCTATCCAAACCTGGCTGCTGTGGCCAGCAGCTGAATGGCTTGCAGAGTGCCAGTGGCACAGTCAGATGTGTGTTTTAAAAAGATGGCAGCTACTTCTGTTGGACCTTAGCTTCTTGTTTTTCTTTTTTTTTGTAATTACTGGGAACAGGCCTAGATGATCCCTAAGAATTCTACTTCTCCCATTCCAGAATCCTTGACTGATCAGTCAACAACTATCTGGCCCTTAGGCAAACTTGGCAGGGGAGTGAAGTTATCTTAGTCTCCTGTCATCCCTCTCCCATCCAATCTTCTTCTTAATCGTTTTTCTTAATTGTCCTCGAGCAACTCCAATGGGCTTCTTAATATTCTCTTCTTATCAAAACTGCCTTCATAAAGTGAAATCAAAGAATGATATAAATGCCTAATAAAGCTTAATGCATTATTATCTCCCCAATTTGCAATGATAAATTCTGAAGCCAAGTAATGGAATGTTAATAATGGAATTCCAGCCACACGGAGGGACCCCAGATGGCTGTTCTGGGCCCTGCACTATAGCTTCAGGGACTTGATTGGGTCATGGGGAGGTGGGATTCCCATTTACCATTTGGTGGGTGGAGGATGCAGTATAGAGTGGGACATCAGGCAAGAAAGGCTGTGGATCTACAGGAAGAAGTGTGCCATCAGACAGAGCTGAACTGAGCAGTGCTGGCTGGGTTAGGTTTGGGTAACTGAAGAGGAATAAGGAGATGACACCTGGCATAGAAGGTCTGAATAGTTTCCAGAGATCAGAATGAACCAGAGGGCCTGGAAATTATAAGCCCATATCAACATGCTTGGGCTTCCCTGATGGCTCAGTGGTAAAGAATCGGCCTGCCAATGCAGGAGACGCAGGTTCAATTCCTGAGTCGAGAAGATCCCCTGGAGGAGGAAATGACAACTCATTCCAGTATTCTTGCTTGGGAAATCCCACGGACAGAGGAGCCTCATGGGCTATGGTGCATAGGGTTGCAAAAGGCTCAAACATGACTGAGAGACTAAACAAAAATCAACACGCTTAGTACCACCTTATCCCACAGGCCAGAGGCGCACCACGCAACACAGAAAGCTGCTCTATTACTTACCAGCTGTGTGGTCTGGGACACAATATTCACCTTTCTGAGATTCTGTGTTATAAAGTAAACTACAATACTTGCCTCTCTAGTTGTGGTGAGGCTTTAAGAGGGAAACTATGAAATTGCCTGGGAGAGTGCCCAGTAGACAATGTGTATTCAATTGATGTTTGATATTTTCCTTCCCAGCTAAGGGCTTCCCTGGTGGCTCAGCTGATAAAGAATCCACCTGCAATGCAGAAGACCTGGGTTCGATCCCTGGGTTGGGAAGATCCCCTGGAGAAGGAACTGGCTACCCACTCCAGTATTCTGGTCTGGAGAATTCCATGGACTGTTTATTCCATGGGGTCGCAGAGTCGGACACAACTGAACAACCATAACGTAGAATGGTTTCCAGATTCTGAAGGTCATAGACAAAAGGGGGTGACATCTTGAAATTTCCAGCTCTTCTTGCTCTGGGAGACAGCAGTTTAGAGGGTGATAGATGCTACCAGCAGGGATGACAAACATTCTGAGTGTGGAGAGATGCAAAGGAAAGCGAGGTCCTAGTGTGGTAAGGGGCACTGAGAAAGGCAGGGACTTCAGAGGGAGTCTGGATGACTTAGGGCAGAGTGCTCACCCAGCCAGCACAAGGTCAGTGGTCAGGAAATGTGAACTGCTTCTGAGTGTGACTTAGAATCTGACAGCTCGGGTTCTCACTTGGAGGTGTCGTGTGGGAGCGTATAGGAGAGATGAGTCAAGATCTTTTGCCAGCAGATAACACACTGATTTAAACAAAAAAGAAAAAAGGCTATTTTCCCAAGTCTGAGCTCAATATTGATAAGCTGTGCAAAGCAATGCCCCACGTGGTGTATGCTTTTCCATCCATCAGAAATGAAGAGACTGCCTCGCTTTCAGCCGCTTAAGAGCTTCCCCCAGGCTCACTGCTTTTGGCTCCAGGTCAAATAAATAGAAATATGAATATTAACAAAATCACAAATATGAATATAAACATACATGTGAATATAAATATGTTCAAACACATAAAACACGATCATATAAATAAATGTGGTCTACCTTTCCCCTCTGTAACTTCCTTTTAGGGTCGATCAACAAACCATCCTGTTCTGTGGACATGACTGACTATCATGACCTTATCTTGTATAAAGGGCACTGTAGCCTCAAACAGCCCTCACATCCGTTGTCTGCCTTGAGTCACACAAGCTTCTTCCAAGAAAGGTGGGAGGGTGCTGTCTTCCACGTATGCACCTGGAAACAGCCAGGGCAAGTGAAGGATTTATTTCCCTGATGGTCGCTGCTTTCTTTCCACTACTCCTTACTGTGTGTTTTTGTAGGAGAGCTTTGAAGTAAAGGACTTCTGTGCTCTCCAGGCTTCTACAGACCAACAAGGAATAAGTTATTTGCATATGCAAATCAACCCACACAATCAGTTACTTAGGGGAAAGTTTCCACCCTGAGCTTTCTAGGCTCCAGGCCTGCCTGAGAGTGCTGTAGGGTTTGAGGTCGCAAGGATAGGTTTCTGGGAGCACAGTTTGGTCACCAAGACCTAGGAGGGAGCTAATAAGAAGGCCAGGGGATGATTGAACACATGGATGTGAAACTCACTTTTTATCCATGTGGTGATTTTGGAATTAATTAAATATCCCATTTTACCAAAGCTTCAGGGTGTTTTTGCTCTAGATAGCTTCTTTTCTCTTAACTAAATTGAGGCCCATAAATGAGAAATACAGTGCATGAAATCTCTGGATGTCACACCATAAATCTCAGGCATGCGGCTTTGCAAATCTCCTTTAGGATAAATTGTAGCGATAAAGTATTTGCATTTTTCCCATGTATCACTGGGTGAAGGGAGCTGAGCCTTTCCCAGTCATGGGCACTTAGATTGCAGACCACAGGGTAAAACAGGGTGACATGAGGCAGCTTGACCCCTGGGACTGTGCACCCCAGGGGTTGCTGGTTCTCTGTCTTTCTGCCATCACCAAGAGACATGAGTAATTCTGTTCTGGAAGTGACCTTGAGAGAAGTTAGGAAAATGTAGGGGAGAGCATTCATTCAACTCAGGGGTGGAAAGCACAAGTTTAGACCAGGCAAAGGAGCATGCAATTCTTGGAATCTGGTATAGAATTTCTATACCAGACCTAAAATATACTAGATAAAGCACTAGAATTTGTTTTTTCTTTTTTCATTCCTTTCAACCCGTGACTCACTGTTGTATTCATTCAACTAAATGCTAAAAAGCAGCTTAAAAAGAATGAACAAATTCCCTATGTATCAACACAGAAAAGTTCCCCAATGTGGAGTGAAGAAATACAAGTTCTGAAAGACATACATAGTGTCATCAGAACAGAATATGCATTGACTTTGGACACATTCATATGTAGAAAAAGTACCAAGTCACACATGGAATAACACCCAGCAACTTCAGGAGAGTTATGGGGGAGGTAAAAAAGAGTGGAGTGATGTTTTATCTTTATCAGTTAAAAAGGGGGAGGAAAGTAAATAGGGCAAAATGTTAATATATATTCTAAGCAGTGGGTACACGGGTGTTTGTTATATTATTTTCTGTATTTCTGTAATATTTCATAATTAAAAGCAAAGTATTATTTTAAAAAAAGAATAGCAGGTATATTGTTTCCATTTGGAGAGATGCTGAAATAGTATCCTGTTGCTTTAATTTGAATTCCCTGAGGTTGAGCATAGTTTCATGGATTTACTGACCATTCTACTTCTATTTTGTGAACTGCCTATTCATATTCTTATTTTTCTTTTATTTGTCTATTATGCTTTTTATTCTTGACCTAGAAAAACTTGCCTAACAACTCCTTAAATAGATATAGTTTATATTGTAAGTATTTTCAGAGTTGGTTGAGTTGTATGGGACTGTTTATCTCTGAACTCAGTGATTCCAGGTTGTCTGTTTACTTCTTGTCTCTGCTTTTTTGTTGTCCCCTTGCCCCAGGGACATGTTGACCTTTCTTGCTGTTGTCTGTCAATCTACTCACTCACTTCACACACCAGCCTCGAGGAGAGGTCAGTCAGACACAGGGAAGGAAGCAGAACTGGGGTTTGCCAGGTCAGCTAGAGCACAAAAGGCAGGTCAACACATAGGTGATGCTAAAGTGGGCTCCGAGGAAGGTCCAAGAAAAGCCAGTTATCATCTGGGAAGCTGGACAAGGTATCCTAAGCCAGTGCTTCTCCATGTGCATATAAATCTTCTAGAGAACTTGTTAGAATGCAGATTGCAATTTGGCAGATCTGGGTGAGACCTGAGATTCTGCATTTCTAATGAACTCCCAGGTGATGCTTTGCTGCTGATAAGCAAGGATCACACATTGATCGAAATCTTAAACCAGGAAAAAGACTGAGTGTGGTCCTTTGAGTTACTGCATGTAGCAACTGAGTGTATTCTTCTACTGGGAGTTGTGTCTGAGGATGGATATCAGATTTAGAGAAGGAAAATATTAGAGATTATTCTAAAACAGCTGGTGAGGAAATAGGTGCGTATGGAGGTTCAGTGACGCATCCAAGCCCACATAACTTGTTAGGGGTAGAGTGGGACTAGAATTTGGATTTCTGACCTATAGTTCATTGCTTTAACTATTTTACCATTTCATCATTTTCACCTTAGTAAGAAAACAAATTCAACAGTAAGAACTCATTAACTTGCCAATATATTGGGCTTTAAGCAACTCTCCTGTGGACAAACCGAGATTAAAAATAAAAGAGCAATGGGGAAGGGAGAAATTGTTTTTCAGTCTTTATCACAGGACTCCTATAAACTGCTAGCTCTTATAATAAACTTTGCTTATAATTTGATTTTTACTAGAATTAATTTATGTGTACTATTTTATCAACATACATAAATAAAGGCCCATCTTAACTGATTCTGTGCCTGCCAAACCCTAGGTCCCTGTCTTTCTTTAGTTTTCTACAGTCTCTGATTTTGGCAAAGGTACTTCTTTAGGCTTCAATTTCTTCAATGATGTTGGACTCATTGTCTCTAAGTCTTTTCATTTTCAATAATTTTGAGTCTAAAGTTTTCTTTTCTGTATATCTTAAATACAGTTTTTTGGGACTCCTCTCTGCAGCTGTCATTTTTCTCTTTACATGGTTCACAGCTTTCCCGCCCAGAAAAGTGATAAGTAAAAGGAAGGACTATTGATACAGTGGTTACTTTATATTCAGGAAAGAGGGTCAAGGTACTATTTAAAACCCAGCAACAGAATGACTTATGCATTGATTTTCAAAGGCTCTTAAACCTCAGTTCTCACACACATCCAAAAAAAATGTAATTAATTGCCCTACACACTATTTGCCTTAGAAGAAACAGTATGGTCAGTTCAGTGGGCCTATTAGAAAGCCTAATTAAGTCAATTGTGCCCTTCGCTCTCTATCTATGACCATAGATCTCAGATGGACAAACCATAAACCTTTAGTGTAACCCCTGGGTGAATTCTAACCAGTCATTACCTTTTTCCCCTGAGACAGTTCTGGTATAAGACCAATATAGAAATGAAAACTCCATTAGTGTTGGAACCATAAGTCTCTCTCTGGGCTTGGAAAGGTATTGCTAGGTGTAGAATACAGCTGTTCAGTATGAGATATACCACTGCACAGCATGCCATGAGTAGGAGTAAGTTACCCCATAGCTGTAGTTTTTAATTTGCAAGATTTTCTAGTTTCTAAACTCTGTCTGTAGTTCAAAGTATTTTGTATCTGAAGGTGGAGTTGAAGTCCAGGCATAAATCCTACTTGTTTAAGGTCAAGGAGAAGTGAGGGTCAATACTGTGGATGTGTACATCTGAGGAAGGATTATCAAATCAGGGTGGATTAGTAAGGAAAAATAGAGATTAAGGCTAGAAGAAAAGAATCAAAGCTGGGAACACTTGGAAAAAGTTCACCTAACATGTTAAAACTGTGTTGAGCTCATGGTGTGACATGAGGCCATGCACTAAGGCTTTCTTCGCATAGGATACATCCATGGATCTCATAGGTGCTTTGGACATAAATAAGTGTTACTGGTGCAGTGGAATGACTGCAGTGTTGTACATTTCAGCTGATGAGAGAACAGAAGATTGCTGTGCAAGAGAAAACAAAGCAAAACAAAACAAAAACAGAAAAACTTGGGAGAAAAAAGTTCTTTACTCTTGCATGATGTTACTTACTCAAATCCAAGGCAAGAAGTTCCCCAAGAGTGTTTCCTTTTATGCCTGGAGGGGGCAATGGATGGGAAGGGAGGTGGCTGAAGAATGCCACTGGCAGCCTGTCTTGCTTTATAACGATCCTACCCAGTTATTGGGCTTCCCAGGTGGTACAGTGGTAAAGAATCTGCATGCCAATGCAGGAGATGCAGGAGACATGGGTTCCATCCCTGGGTTGGGAAGATACCCTGGAGTAGGAAATGGCAACCCTCTGCAGTATTCTTGCCTGGAAAATTCCAAAGACAGAGAAGCCTGGCGGGCTACAGTCCATGGGGTTGCCAAGAGTCAGACACAACTGAGCACACATTCACCCAGTAAGTGTGCTAAGAGGGAATGAGCAACAGGCACCTGGAAATCTGAAGGGCAGAAACTTTGAAGAGATTGAAGTAAAAATCTTGTGCCTGGAAAGAGAACTGGAATGGGAATTGCAAAAGTAGAATCTAGTGGCCAGCAATCTGTGCAATGTGTTCCACCTCTCCTGAGTCAGTTTCCTTAGCTACAAAATGAGCTGCATTCAATTAAACCACGTTTGCATGCTAGGATCACTGAGAAGCTTTCCCAAAGTACCATTGTCTAGGCATTACCACCCCAAGCCAACTGAATCAGAATCCCTGTGGCTGGGGCTGGGGCATAAACGTTAGGTTCTCTTTGAAGCTCCCCAACCAACTCTGTGTATGTCCAGGTTTGAGAACTACTCTTTCTACTCAAAGGGTGTTCATGCATCAGTAGCATCAATATCACCTGGGAACTGTTTTAGAATTACAGAATCTCAGGCCCCAGTCCAGGAACCTACCCACTGGGCACCTGCAGTTTAATAAGATTCTCATATGATTTACATGTACATCCAAGCTTGAGAAGCCCCAAGACAGGTGATGCCTGGCATGCTGCAGTCCATGGGATCGCAAAGAGTTGGACATGACTGAGCAACTGAACTGAACTGAGCTGAAGACAGACCTCTAAGTAATATTTTACTTTAAATTGTGAAATATTTTTAATATATAGAAACCCTTAAAGAATAATTTAAGTAACACCCATGCGTCCAACTCAGCTTTACAAATCATTAGCTTTTCACCATTTTGATTTAGGTTTTGTCTAATGTAATAATACATATTTTATCTCAAAGCCCCTCTATTTATCCTCCTGAATCCCCTTTTTTCCCTCTCTTCATAGATGTGGTCACTATCTTGAATTTGGTACTTTTTAATTTCACAAATTTTTTATATTATTATTACATAGGTGGGTAATTAAATAGGTAGATAAAATGATTTTGTCTATTTAATAGGTTTCTGCTATTGATCCATCTCTGCATTCCTGGGACAAATCATAATGGGTTATGCTATGTATACTTTAGAAATATACTGATGATTTGGTTGCTTGTATTTTATTTAGGCCTTATTAAGGGGGCTTCCCTGGTAGCTCAACTGGTAAAGAATCTGCCTACAGTGCAGAGACATAGATTCGATCCCTGGGTTGGGAAGATCCCCTGGAGAAGGGAAAGGCTACCCACTCCAGTTTTCTGGCCTGGAGAATTCCATGGACCAGTCCTTGGGGTTGTTAAGAGCTGGACACGACTGAGCAACTTTCACTATGGTATTAAATGAGATTTGTCTGAAGTGTTCCTTTATTGTCAGTTTTGTTATCAAGAGTATGCTGCTTGTATTAAATGAGTTTGGTAGTATTACCTTTTTTTCTATTCTTTGAAATACTTTGTAAACCATTAGGTTTATTTATCTGCTTCTGGGGAGTTAGAAAGGTTTTCCTAAAACCATCTGGAGCTTGCATCTTTGGGGGGTGTTCAAGAGGCTGATTATTGATTCACATTTTTAATAGTGAAATAATATTTAATGAAATAATATTCATTTATTTATATCAGTTTATTTGGAGTTTCTATTTCTTTTTGAGTCAATGTTGGCAATTTATCTGTTTCCAGAAAACTGTGCTTCATCTGAGTTTTCAAATTTATTAACATAAAATTATTTATTGAATTCATTTATTTAAAAACAAGTTCTACTTTATCTGTAGCTATTGTCTGATTTTTTTTTTTCTCTTTTGCTTGATTTATTAGTTTTTTTTCCAAAGAACCAGCTTTGTTAACCACTCTTTATTATCTTTTTTCCTCATATATTCTCTGTTTTATTAGGTTTTATATGTGTATCTTGTTGAGTTGACTATTATAAATTTTTTTGGAAAATGTACATAAGGTTATAAATTTGACCTCAAAATTCACTGTAGTTGCATTTCACAAATTTTCTTTAGTATTGTTTCTGTCTCTCATTCCTATATATTTAGTCATTTCCACTGTGGTTGTCTCTTTAATCTATGGGTCATTTAGACATGTTTATGCTTTCAAACATATTTTGGTATTGCTTTTAACTATCTTTTATTATTATATTTACTTTTAATTTAATTGCACTGTGATCAGAGTACATGATTTCTATGGCATCAGTCCTGGGTGAGAAGTCTGATATGCTGATTATAGCGAATCCCTTTAAAAATATTTTACTTGGACAATGTACACAAATATTGAATCATTATGTTATATTCCTGAAATAAATACAATGTTACATGTCACTTATGTTTCATTAAAGATATTCTACTAGTTTTTAAAGGTTTTTCTCTTTATTATCCTTGATAATCTGAACATTATAGGTGTATATATATTCCTTAATTATGCTACATACTTGGAGTAGACTTTTTATCTGAATAATTCTGCCTTTCTTCATGTCTGTAAAATTATGATATTATTTTTCTGAGTATTGATTCTCCTCTATCTTCTCTGCTCTCTCCTGACACCTGTTTGACTATGTAAGACCCTCTCTGTCTTCCATGTCTTCAACTGCTTTTCCAAGACTTGAGAAAATCTCTTTGTCTCTCTCTGCTGTATTCTGGGTGAATCCTTGAATGTAATCATAAATTCCACTAATTTTCCATTGGAAGAAGACCACTCCAGAGTTTATCTTATCTACTAAGCTGTTAAATTTTACTTAAAATTTTATTTTCATTCTATTTTTAATGACTTTTTATTTCTAATATTTAAAATTGGTTCCTTTTCATATCTCCCTGTTTTCATTTCATGTCAGCCTGTTTTTTCCATAATTTTTGGTTCCTAACTTTTTAAACAGAAGTTCCCTTTATGTTTCTATTTGAGTATATACTAAATGTACTCATATTAAAACCAATTCAGACTGGTACATAAATTTCTTTTCATCTGAACAGCATTCATATCCTGTTCATTGATTTTAGGCTGTCTTCTTGGCATGATTTCACATTTTGGGATTTTGGCTTGAAGGCTAAGCTTATTTGGAGTGGTTTGTTTGTTTACAAGTCCTCCTCTTCCCAGCCAGGCTCACCCCTCCTTGTGTAGTTGTTTGCCTTGCACTTGCAACTCTCTAAAGGCCAGAATCAGATCCAATCACTGACAATTTGATTCAGCTTCACGTCAGAAGACATTGTCCATAGGACTACAGCTTGCTAAAAAAACACTAGCCTAGGCTCCCTGTATGCCTGGGGAAGCTTGTCCCATTGTCAACCCTGGCTGTAAGCACTGACTGCTGAACTCACATCCTGGTGGTCACCCTGAGAACTGCTTACCAGTAGTGACCAAATTCCTAGCTGAATGGACGGCTTCTCTACCCAGGACCCTGGACACCTGCAGCAGCTTGATCTATTCACTCTGTTTTCTACTTCTGATTTGGATTTGAGAGGTGGTATCTGTCTGTCCTTTTGAGCTCAGCTAAGCTGTTCTGTGCTTTTCATTATAAAATATTTAGTGGAGGAGAGTGCAAAATACATGATCTTGCTCAAAGTCTAGACTTGCAGAGATTGGCCCAGGCTTTGTCAGCAGATTAATGGGAGTCCTGTCTTCTTGGAGGGTTGGAGTCAGTGCATATTATGTTATCTCCTACCCTTTAGAATACCAGAACCAGAAGGATAAGGTCCGTGGTCTTCTATCATGCCATATACTTCCAGGACCCCAGGAGACTGTTTAGCATGAAATAAGTGCCTCACAAATGTTTTAGAAAAAACTATAGATAAATAAGCTTCTCTGGACATTTTTCTGAACCTTTCTAATAATGTTCTTGGACTTAAATTCAAACATCTACCCCCTGGACCATATATTCAGTGCTGCACATAAAGTCAGCACATTTTTAAGATCAATGATGTCTTGAAGTCAGCCATTAACTGCAAAAATCAGAGCTGCTTAAGAGCGATATGAGCATGCCCTGTTTTATCACAAAGCAGCAACAGGGAAAAATATCCCTTGTTAAATATCCTACCAGTAAATTAAAAACAATAAGCAAATACCTTCAAATTGCTTCACAGTGTGCTTTGTTAGTCTTTCTCTTTGAATATTATTTATCAGGGATAATTTACTGATATTGTTGTTACCCCAAATTATATACCAAAGAAAATTAAAAGCACTACACAGGAGGAAATAATGAATAGTAGCATTTAATTAAAACCAAAGTGAGTACAATCAATGCCTGTCTAATACAATAATGAGCTTAATTTAATTTTCACTTAATGGAAAAAAAAATGAAGCTTAAATCAACTGCCTATGGAATTAAATGACAGCCATTTCAAAAATGCAACTTTTTCTAAAGTAGAGTTTTAAGAGAAAAATAATGACCCAAAACAATACCAACGAACAAGTCCATATCCATTTTCCAGAAGAGTTAGAGGGGATCACTGTTAGCAACACTATGCCTTTTGAGCTTCTAGAAGGTAGAATTAATTAAAAAGCAATACTCTTAACTTCCGGAACTCCAGAGTCATCAAAAAAGTAGACAAAAATTGGATTTCTCAGGATTGTCAGTTTGGGATCATGGTCCAAAAGGACTGAAATATTAATAAACAGAGTAGATGTGGGGAGACTGACTATGTAGAACAGCAGCCGAGCACGAGGTGGGGAGTGTGTGGGAGGGAACTGCGGAGCCCCCAGACATGGTCTGTGGCTCTGACTGAATCTAAAGCTAAGGAAACAGGATTCCGGTTAGAAAAATACGGTGGGGACTGTTAGTCTAGGTCCCAGCCTGGATTTTGAGGAAAGGTGGTTGCCTCTGATTAGAATGATGCTGTTTATGAACTCTAATGTCAGCTGAAGAAAGGACTCGACATGAGATGGTTTAACCCATGAACATGTGAAATGGAGACAACAAGGTATGCTGTCCAGAACACCAGATTTAACAGCTCTGTGACCTTGGGCAGCTCACTTAACCTGTTGGAAGCTGTTTCCTAATCCGTAAAACGGGGATAACAGTAGATGATTCAGGAGGTGGGAAGACACTTCCTCAAAGCATTCTATGTACCAGTCACCTTACTAGGTATTAAACCTTATTTCATTGGATTTTTCTGCTCGTTTACTGATCTGTCATTTTATGAGACAGAGACAGAATCATAGACAGCTGGACCCAGCACTCACATCTCGTATGTCTGACCCCCTCCCTGCAGGCTATATGTTATCCTGGGCTTTGTTCCTCAATCTCAGCCCACATTCAAAGGCAAGAGGGACTCATGTGGCTGGAGTTATTTTGGTCTTCTGTGCTCAGCATCTTTTCTTGGATTGTTATTTTTGTTTCTTTTGGACTCTTCCATAATAGTTATGCACACATGCGTGCATACATAGACACACCAACAGCCTTCGACACTGCCTGCCCTACTTAGACTTCATAGCAGTGGAGATCACCTCACAAGCAGGTTGGGGTAATCCC